>NC_137875.1:41157149-41312149 GCF_963924005.1 Protomyctophum bolini
TGAAATGTTCTATGAGCAGGGCCTGGCTGTAAACAAGTTCTTGAGCTTAGTCCAGTTACCCTGGGTAAACATAGTACCTTTGCTTTCCTTAGTCCAGTTACCCTGGGTAAACATAGTACCTTTCCTTTCCTTAGTCCAGTTACCCTGGGTAAACATGGTACCTTTCCTTTCCTTAGTCCAGTTACCCTGGGTAAACATAGTACCTTTCCTTTCCTTAGTCCAGTTACCCTGGGTAAACATAGTACCTTTCCTTTCCTTAGTCCAGTTACCCTGGGTAAACATAGTACCTTTCCTTTCCTTAGTCCAGTTACCCTGGGTAAACATGGTACCTTTCCTTTCCTTAGTCCAGTTACCCTGGGTAAACATAGTAGGCCTACCTTTCCTTTCCGTGCGTGCGTGCGTGCGTGCGTGGCGTGGCGTGTGGCGTGTCCGTGGTCTAGCACAATGTCATGCAAATAAACGGGAGGCAGCAGCTGTGTGTGACGGCACCACCGTCAGGATTAAAGGAACAATTGCAGACTGAAAAAAAAGAAGAAAGAGCATGCTGTGCGTGCATGTGTGTGGTGGGGGTTGGTGGGACTATGTCTGTTTACTTCAGATTAGAATAACCCATTGGAGGAGAATAATGTTGTCCAAAAATAACATTCAACGTCCAAAAAAATGGGCCACCATGTGGGGCTGTCTGGAAACATTTATTCAGAATGAGTTGACATTGGAGACAAAGAGCACGAACAGAGTCCCCGTTTAATCACTATACTATAGACAAATAGACCAGTAAGACGAGGGCTGGCGCCTTGGCATGGGGGGGGGGGGGGGGGGGGTCAGATCAACATATGGAATGAATTCTGTACTGGCCATACGCAGACCCGAATAGTTCTGATGATCCTCATGGGGGCTATCCGCAGCCCCGCCTCCCCCCCCCCAGCGGTGAAAAAAAAGAAGTTGATGTTTTCTCGCGTTTACGCTGATATAATGACGTGAAGCTAGCGGAAAGGCATTTACGTGGATTTCATGTGTCCCGACCTAGACCTAGAATGCCCGTGATCATTTAATTATACTTCGTACTAGTCTATATATATGATATATAAATGCCGAGTGCACTTGCATGCCTATGCATGCATTCTAGAGGCAAGTCCCATAAGGAAACTGCCCCTGCAAGCGACACCTTTTTATTTATTTATTAGGATATTTCTATAGCATGCGCGATTGCGCTGCTCACTTGACAGCCTTCTCTAGGCTACTCGCAGTGCAACGCGTTGTGAGCTTGTAGATCGGCTCCCGTGGACTCGCGGTGCATGTTAAAAAACAAACTCACAATTATAATAAGAACATTATAGGCCTACACTTATCTGCATTCTGCACTGTACGAATCCAACGTTGTTTAGTGTTGTTTAGTGAGTCAGTTCTCTGACTGTCGGTGTGTGTGTGTGTGTGTGTGTGTGTGTGTGTGTGGGGCGGACAGCAGCATGAACCGAGTCCGCTGAACCGAGTCCAATCTGGGTGAAATTTACATTGGAAAATTAATATAACGGCGCGGTGAGCCCGGCAAGGACAGAACACGGCGACGGCCCGATAAAAGTGCCGTTGGAATAGTAGCTTATTCGGCAGGTTTAAGCGGCGACAGGCTGGCATCACTGGAGAACTGTAGCTTCCTCTGTCTGGACGAAGCGACCCTTCTTAGCTGGTGGTGGTTTCATTGTGAATGAAGTAAGCATCACACTGACACTGTACTGTATATATTTATACATACCTGGCTAGGTGAAAACAAAAGAAACCTGATTAGCATTTGAGTACTTGGTGGCCGCACCCAACCCATTTTAACACCTCTGAACAGCCAGTGGAGAGGTTCACATTTTCGGAATGTAACATAGTATGCAGTCTGTGACAGAGTCAGAAAATCTGTAATGTAACTAATGTTAATATAAAATGTCCACGAAAATGTTCATGGGGGCTAAAAGGGGCTATTTAATTCTTCATGGGGGCTATAGCCCCATAGCCCCCACAGACTCGACGTCGTTGGGCCATATATGGAGCGTGTCTTGAGTGTACAGGGTTTGATGAGGTCCCAGATCAACATATCGAATGTCAGAACAGGTCAGCTCCATAATTATATGGAGATCTTAAGGGTGGCAGCGGTGGCAGTGTCTTGAGTGTACAGGGTTTGATGAGGGCCCAGGTATAGGGCCGGGGCCTTAATTTTCGGGCTCATGTTGAGAACTCTTATAGTTTTCGCCGGCTGCCGGGCGCAGCTGCACTAATGTAGTGTAAGTGTAAGTGTAGTGTAATGAATGTACAGGTATCAGTCAAAATAAAAGGGAAGACATCAAAGAGGAAGGACGGGTGGGGCAGGAGTAACATTATGGAATGTAACTAATGTTAGAACAGGTTGGCTCCATATATCTATTTTTAAGGTCAGCAATTCTTGTACGTTAGTTTTGAGTTTGGGTATATAGAGCGCCGCAGTCCCTCCCCCTTTCAGAAAAACGAGTGGCCCGGGAAATGAAAACCCCAATGCATTCTCCCATCGGCACTTCTTATTTAATTTATTTAAAGACGGTTACGCCGCGGACAAAGCCAACTCGGATCGTGACAAATCATGACAATGAACACAATGTTTTGGGCCGATCAAATAATTTATAAGACGAAAGACAAAACAAATAGTGTCGTCTCCTGACTTTCTTTTCTTCTTTCTAATGATTTGATCGGCCCAAAACATTGTGTTCATCGTCATGATAATCTGTCACGATCCGAGTTGGCTTTGTCCGCGGCGTAACCGTCTTTAAATAAATTAAATAAGAAGTGCCGATGGGAGAATGCATTGGGTTTTCATTTCCTGGGCCACTCGTTTTTCTGAAAGGGGGAGGGACTGCGGCGCTCTATAGGGAGAACATGATGGGGTCAACCCTATTCCCTAGGCTATATTCCCAAGGTTCTATGTTATGCGGGACTCCCATACTGAGTACTGAGAAACTATACTCTCTGGCCTTGACAGCTCATCCAAACTAAAACAGAAAATCTGATTGCATTAAAGATGGAGTGCCACCATTCTTTTCCACCCTAAAACATGATCATCAGGTATTTTTACAATATAATGCTAACACCAAAATGGGTTCCCGCCCCAAAATGGGTTAAGGCAACCAGCCGGTTCCACGCGCTGCACAAGGTGCCCTTTTTTTTCACTTGAGCACCTGCCCCCTCTAAATGTCTGTGCACGCCACTGTGCGTCATTGAAACAAAACTATGTGTATATCATAAGAATATATACAAGAAGATGCAAGAAGAAGCTTTCAAACACCATTTAAACATAATCATGTTTTCTTCACACACATGTATGAAACATTTGTGTGTTGCCTCTTCTCAAAGTTCACTTTCATGCTTCATGAATGATCCTCATTAGTATAAGGCGGTCTCATTTTCACCTCACATCTGAGCCAGCTGCGGGGCCAGCCTGGCACCGACCGCTTGGCACTGCCTGCCTGCCCTATGCTGGCACTGTCACTGCATGGGTAAAGTAAAGTGCCTGCTGCTCCTCCCCTGAACACTGTCTGTCTGTCACTTTCTTTCTTTGCTTGCGGGAAGTATACATTTTGTGAAGTGAAAAACACAGAGGCCATTATAAAACAACAGAGAGCAGGCAAGTTTGTATAGCTATATCTTATACTGTATACCGCGTCGTGCCATGAAAAGTGACTTGAAATAGGACAATGGCCCGGTTTCCCAAAGGACACCTCTTACACCATGGTGTAAGAGGCCTCAGGTCTGCCATTCTGAAATTGAATTTAATAATATTTGGACTGCTGGATATATATATATATATATGAGACAAAAAAGGGACTCCTGCACATCCAAAAAGACCCGTAGGAGGTGCAAGTCTATAGTTAGCAGGCATAGACATCAAAAAAGAGAAAAAACCTTCCAAGGAAGGGACTGCACACTCCAGGGAACAGAGACGGACAACTTACTGCATCAAACGTATTTATTAGCACGACGCGTTTCGCCGTGAGCTTCGTCAGGTGCGCTATATATATATATATATATATATATATATTATTATTTCTTTTTAGAGTAAAGAGAGCCTACTGTCAGCTGTCCAGCAGTCCAAATATCTTTTTATTCAATTTCAGAATGGTAGACCTGAAGCCTATACCATACCAGGCCTGAGGACTATTATACCATACCATTTGCGTGGCACATCTATGCACGGAATGTCTATGTTCACAGGCTTCTGCGTGCAGCCTAGAGGAGCAACTGAGCATGTGCAAGCAACACCACTTCTGACAACATGTTGTAAGAGGTGTCCTTTGGGAAACCGGGCCAGTGACATGAGACTCCCTACAGAAGTATAAGAGAGACTATACGAGTCCATCCAGGCAGGAAGGGACATCATCACACCAGGTGTACAGATGTCCTGTAGCAACTCAATCAGCCGTGGTATAGACAAAGACTTGTACGCATGAATAGGAAAATTAACCTTTGAATTATAGTCTCTGAGTCAGACTTATATCTTGAAAAGTAAAGCTGTGATATAGCCTAGGGGAGAGATGTGAAGTTCAAATCAATTAAAAAAAAATATATATATATATTGTGGGAGGTCGGGTGGGAAATACAACTCAGAGTGCAGTTTCAGGGGTTAGACACACGATGGCGCCCCTTGCTTTATTTCTCCAACAGGTTCAAACAAAGTCAGTTTTCACAAACAGAACTCAGACAGTAATATTCTTTGCATGAGGTCCCGGCTCCGAGGCGGGAGTCGTCACTGCAGAGGATGAGAGGGGATGTTAGCATACGGTCAGAGCACAAGGTAAGTACAAAGTTGGGGCCTGAGACACCCGGTCTAGGCAGTCTACCAACTGGACCTTTGTATAACTCTTTCTCTTCTTCTTTTCCAGGTTCCAGAGGAGGCCAGGAGGCTCCCCCGGAGGTAGGTAAGGGGGTGCGTATCTTTCTCTATCCACAAGGCACAGAAGAGTACTTTAGAGTAGAAGTACTCGGATACGGGGTGGTGAGTAATTAGAGTAAAAGTACTTGGTATGGTACCGGGCGGGGATGGTACGGAGGGCCCCTTAGGCTCGGCCAACAGGAAGATACACAAGCATTTATATTCTTATTTCTCTCTATCTACTGGGTGGCCGTGTCGGTACGACAACGGCAGTCAGGGGGTTAACACAAAGTAAGCGCTCTAGTTTCTAACGGTCTTCTTTCACCGGGCCTGGCGGCGCAAGCCAACTTAAAGTCTCTTCAAGGGTGAAATAAACATAACACGGGCCTGTCTTCTTTCACAGGGTGTACGTGACACTTTATCTAGAGCCTGCTAGCTTCCATTAGTCTCTACGGGGTTATCTTCATTCAACAATCTTCAGTGTACAACACCACGGTGACACTCTTCATTCACAGTCTTCATTTAGCATCGACAGGGTGACTTCCTTCATTCACAATCTTCGTTATTATCCTTAGCTGCTCATTTGCCACTATGAGTGCCTCTTCTTAATAACACGGGTGATAGATAGTGAACGGTTTGTCTTACTGCGACCTTATGGAGCTGTGGGGCTGCCGTTTCCATACGGGGGTCCCGTCTTCCGCACTCGTCCCCGATACGAGCCAGGTGGGTCTCCAGTATGCATGCGGCTCTCCGTGTATACTTGTCTATGGGGGGCACACGCTCCTGCGTGTGCTTCCAGCCCCACTCCTACAAGCCTGGTGATGTGAGAATATAAGAGAGCAATTGAGTGGTGATACAAACAATCAAACAATAAACATAGTCCATACGTGAGAGTCCATAAGTGAGAGGAGTGTGGACTTACCATCCAACGCCGAGTGGACGGCATATGCTGCGCGAGCGTCTGTGTGTAGCAGGGATCTGATACTGCTAGGTGCGCAGGCTGTTTATAAAGGGCGCGGCTGACAGGCTGCGGCTGTCCTTAATTGCTAACCAGGGCGGCGGCCGGAATGAGGCGCAGCTGATTTAGAATTGCTCTGGGATAATACACTGAGTCTATGACCCGGCCATGGGCGTGCCTGGTTGTCATGGTAACTCGCCCCTCCCCCTGAGGTGAGACCTGACAGACTCCACACACTCCCCCCCTAAGTTTCTTGCTACCGCAAGGAGCTTGACTACTTCCCTCGTCTTCGTACAGTCTTGAGAGCGCGTCCGCGTGTTTCATCTTGGTCCCGGGCCGGTGCTCTATCTCGAACTTGTAGCTCTGGAGCTCGACGAACCAGCGGGTGACACGGTCGTTGCGGTCTTTGTTCGCCGCCATCCACTTGAGTGGCGCGTGGTCGGTCACGAGGGTGAACTGTCTGCCCCATAAGTAGTACCGGAGGTGATGGATGGCCCATTTCACGGCCAGGCACTCCTTCTCGACAGTGGAGTAGTTACGCTCGTGCTTCAGCAGCTTCCTGCTGATGTACAGTACGGGATGCTCATCTCCGTCTAGCGGCTGGGACAGGACAGCGCCGACCCCGGTGTTGGACGCATCCGTGGCGAGGATGAAGGGCCTTGTGAAGTCCGGCGCCACGAGCACCGGCTCGCTGCACAGGGCGGTCTTCAACGTGCGGAAGGCTTCGTCCGCCTCGTCCGTCCACTGGACGTGGTGGGGAAGGTTCTTCTTGGTCAAGTCGTGGAGGGGGGCCGCGATCGTGGCGAAGTTCTGGACGAACTTCTGGTAATAGGCGATCAGGCCGAGGAAGGACTTGACCTGCTTCTTGGTCACCGGGCGTGGCCAGGTCTGGATCTTCTCCACCTTCCTCGTCTGTGGTCGGATGCACCCTCGGCCGATGGTGTAGCCGAGGTAGTCCGTCTCGGTCCAACCAATGCGGCACTTCTTTGCGTTGGCGGTCAGGCCGGCCGCCCGTAGGGTGGCTAGGACTGTGTCGACCCGCTCCAGGTGCTGTCCCCAGGTGGCGCTGTGGATGATTACATCGTCCAGGTAGGCCGCCGCGAAGGCCTGGTGGGGTCGCAGTATCCGGTCCATCAGCCGTTGGAACGTGGCGGGGGCCCCGTGTACTCCGAAGGGCATCACTCGGTACTGGAAGAGTCCATCGGGAGTGATGAAGGCCGTCTTCTGCTTGGCTCTCTCCGTGAGGGGAACCTGCCAGTACCCTTTAGTCAGGTCGAGGGTACTGATGAACCGGGCGGGCCCCAGCCGGTCAATCAGCTCATCGACGCGGGCCATGGGATACGCGTCGAACACGGAGATCTCATTTAACTTCCGGAAATCATTGCAGAAGCGGAGTGTGCCGTCGGGTTTGGGGACAATCACGATCGGGCTCGACCAGGCACTGTGGGACTCCTCGATGACCCCCAGCTCGAGCATCTTCTGGACCTCTTCTCTGATTGCCTTCCTTCGTGCCTCCGGGATCCGGTACGGCCGTAGTCTCACTACCTGGCCGTTAGGGGTGTCGATGTCATGCTTTAGCACGGAGGTGTGGCCCGGTAACTCTGAGAATACGTCGCGGTTCCGATCGAGTAGCTCCCGCAAGTCCTGTGTCTGCTGGGGCGTCAGATCCTCACCAAGGGCCACGGCCGGGGCCTGCGGGGAGACAAAGGTTACTAAAGCGGGTAGGGGCACTTCCTCCGGCGTATGCCACCGTTTCAGTATGTTCACGTGGTAGATCTGGTGTCCGCGTCTTCTACCTGGCTGACTCACCCGGTAGTTCACGTCTCCTTTCCTCTCTACGACTTCATATGGGCCCTTCCATCGGGCCAGGAACTTACATTCGCTGGTGGGGACCAACACCAGCACTTTATCGCCGGGGGCGAACTCTCGGATCTTGGCACCCTTATTGTAGGTGCGCGCCTGGGCCGTCTGGGCTGCGGCCATGTGCTCTCTTACGATGGGCCAGATGCGTTTGGCGCGCTCCTGGAGCGCGTCGACGTGTTCGATGACGCTGCGGAGGGGGGACGGCTGGCTCTCCCAGGCTTCTTTAGCCAGGTCGAGGAGGCCACGCGGTTTCCTCCCGTACAGGAGCTCAAAGGGCGAAAACCCGGTTGACGCTTGGGGTACTTCGCGAATGGCGAAGAGTACAAACGGGATGAGGCGGTCCCAGTCTTTGGCGTCCTCTTCCGTGACGCGTTTTAACATTTTCTTTAGCGTTTGGTTGAACCGTTCGACCAAACCATCCGTCTCAGGGTGGTAGGCGGAGGTCCGTATACGCTTGACCTTCAGCCATTTATACAGGGATGCTAGGACTCTGGACATGAAGCACGTGCCCTGGTCGGTCAGGATTTCGTCCGCTATGCCGACGTGGCTGAATAGCATCAGCAGCTCGTGGGCGATGGCCCGGGCGTTGGCGGTGCGGAGGGGGATGGCCTCCGGATAGCGCGTCGCATAATCCATGATGACTAGGATGTACCGGTGGCCCCGGGCGGACTTAGGGAGGGGTCCGACAATATCCATGGCGATACGGGAGAACGGTACATCGATAATTGGCATTGGAATTAGGGGGCTATGGGGCACGCCGCGGGGGGCGGTTAGCTGACACTCGGCACAGGAGCGGCAAAACTCCTCAATGGCCTTCTTAACGCCTGGCCAATAGAAGCGGGCGGCGACCCGGTCGTAAGTCTTTTGTACGGCCAGGTGGGCCCCTAACTGGTGGGAGTGGGCGAGATACATTACTCGGGACACATACGGTTTGGGGACGAGTAATTGTTCGACGACCTCCCCAGCGGGGTCCTTGCAAGCGCGGTACAGCAAGTCGTGTTGGACGAAGAAGTGTGGGAAAGGTTTCTCACTCACCCCCGGGTTCAGCTTCCCGTCGACGGCCACGACGTTCCGCCTGGCGCCAGCCAGGTTGGGGTCGGCCCACTGAGCGGTGGCGAACGATCCTTGCCGCCGGGGGGGCGGCGCGTCTATTCTGGGGAACTCTAGGAACGGGTCTTCACCGAGGGCCGGCGTGTCGTCGGCGTCGGAGGCCTCCGCTTCTTCCGGCCCGGGTTCTGGCTGGGGACTTCCTCGGCCGCTGCTGGTGGACGAGGTCCCGTCTTCGCGGAGGGCGGGGCAGGCGACGAGGGGTACGCTACTTCGGCGGCGTCGGCGGCGCCGCGTCCTGGGGGGCCCTCGTCGTCCCGGGTTCCAGTATTTCTCGAACAGCGGACAGTCCGTTCCGATCAAGAGGGGGACGGGGAGTTCGGGGACCACTCCGGCGGCGACCAACGCGGAGCCACGGGGGGTCTGTACGGTCACGTGGGCGACGGGGTACCGCCGGACATCTCCGTGGACACACGTGACCGGGATGGTGGGTCCATTGGTGGCGGAGGCGAGGTCACCCCGGACCAGCGTCACCACGCTGCCTGAGTCCAGCAAGGCATGGGTGTCGGTCCCATCAACCCGGGCGGGGAGGGTGGTCTGTCGTCGGCTCTCACTTCCGGTGTGGAGGCAGGGGCGGGGCCCTCTCATGCTGTCCGCGGAGGGCATGGAGACATCGGGGCCGGGGGGCCGCTCTGGGCAGGCCCAGGACAGGTGGTCCTCCCGATTACAGACGTAGCACCTGCGGATCCGCGGGCTGCGGTCGGGGGGGCCGGAGGCACGGGGCCGGACCGGGGCCGGCGGGGTCGGCGGGGCTGGTCGGCGTCGGTCTCGGCGGTCGTCTGTCTTGGGGACGGCGTCGCTCTTGGTCTGGCGGAGCATATCCGAGCAGACGTGGTGGTTCTCCAGGAGGGCGATCAGGGCGTCCACGGATGTGGGGCTGACTCGGGCAACATATTTCTTGGCGTCGGATGGCAGGGCACGGACACACCGGTCTATGACTAATCTCTCAATCCACGGGGTCTCTCCGCCCGTGGTCAGCCAGCTCTGCGTCAGGCGGTAGAGGTCGGCGACCTGAGCGCGAGGGGGCTGGGCCTGCTGATAGGCCCACATGTGGTACCGCTGGGCCCGGGCGGGCAGGCTGTAGCCGAGGGTGGACAAGATGGCGGCCTTCAGCGTCTCGTAGTCTCGAGCGTCTCTGGCGGGAAGGTCCCGACATGCGCGTTGAGCCTCTCCCGAGAGGTAGGGCGCCAGTATGCCGGCCCAGTCGGCGGCGGGCCACTGCTCGCGGTCGGCGGTGCGTTCGAAGAGTTCGAGGTACGCCTCGATGTCATCCTCGGGGGTCTGCTTGGAGAGGACGGCGTTGGGGGTCCTAGGGACATCACCGTGTCGGTCTAGCCTGCGGACAACTTCACGCACAGCGTTCTGTAGTTCAGTCTGACTTCGGAGAAGGGCGGCCAATTCGGGGCTGGCCATGTTTAGGCGGTGGTTGAGATCAGATGAGTACCCACATTCTCCACCATATGTGGGAGGTCGGGTGGGAAATACAACTCAGAGTGCAGTTTCAGGGGTTAGACACACGATGGCGCCCCTTGCTTTATTTCTCCAACAGGTTCAAACAAAGTCAGTTTTCACAAACAGAACTCAGACAGTAATATTCTTTGCATGAGGTCCCGGCTCCGAGGCGGGAGTCGTCACTGCAGAGGATGAGAGGGGATGTTAGCATACGGTCAGAGCACAAGGTAAGTACAAAGTTGGGGCCTGAGACACCCGGTCTAGGCAGTCTACCAACTGGACCTTTGTATAACTCTTTCTCTTCTTCTTTTCCAGGTTCCAGAGGAGGCCAGGAGGCTCCCCCGGAGGTAGGTAAGGGGGTGCGTATCTTTCTCTATCCACAAGGCACAGAAGAGTACTTTAGAGTAGAAGTACTCGGATACGGGGTGGTGAGTAATTAGAGTAAAAGTACTTGGTATGGTACCGGGCGGGGATGGTACGGAGGGCCCCTTAGGCTCGGCCAACAGGAAGATACACAAGCATTTATATTCTTATTTCTCTCTATCTACTGGGTGGCCGTGTCGGTACGACAACGGCAGTCAGGGGGTTAACACAAAGTAAGCGCTCTAGTTTCTAACGGTCTTCTTTCACCGGGCCTGGCGGCGCAAGCCAACTTAAAGTCTCTTCAAGGGTGAAATAAACATAACACGGGCCTGTCTTCTTTCACAGGGTGTACGTGACACTTTATCTAGAGCCTGCTAGCTTCCATTAGTCTCTACGGGGTTATCTTCATTCAACAATCTTCAGTGTACAACACCACGGTGACACTCTTCATTCACAGTCTTCATTTAGCATCGACAGGGTGACTTCCTTCATTCACAATCTTCGTTATTATCCTTAGCTGCTCATTTGCCACTATGAGTGCCTCTTCTTAATAACACGGGTGATAGATAGTGAACGGTTTGTCTTACTGCGACCTTATGGAGCTGTGGGGCTGCCGTTTCCATACGGGGGTCCCGTCTTCCGCACTCGTCCCCGATACGAGCCAGGTGGGTCTCCAGTATGCATGCGGCTCTCCGTGTATACTTGTCTATGGGGGGCACACGCTCCTGCGTGTGCTTCCAGCCCCACTCCTACAAGCCTGGTGATGTGAGAATATAAGAGAGCAATTGAGTGGTGATACAAACAATCAAACAATAAACATAGTCCATACGTGAGAGTCCATAAGTGAGAGGAGTGTGGACTTACCATCCAACGCCGAGTGGACGGCATATGCTGCGCGAGCGTCTGTGTGTAGCAGGGATCTGATACTGCTAGGTGCGCAGGCTGTTTATAAAGGGCGCGGCTGACAGGCTGCGGCTGTCCTTAATTGCTAACCAGGGCGGCGGCCGGAATGAGGCGCAGCTGATTTAGAATTGCTCTGGGATAATACACTGAGTCTATGACCCGGCCATGGGCGTGCCTGGTTGTCATGGTAACTCGCCCCTCCCCCTGAGGTGAGACCTGACAGACTCCACAATATATATATATTTATATAAATATCCTAAATGCGCCACATCTCTGTGTGCGTGCGCATGTGTACGGTTGTAACGCACTTAACTCGAGAACCGTTTGCCCCACCGACTTCGACATACGCGTTCCACACCCCCGCAGGGAGTGCAGTGCCCGACATCGAGTCGGTCGCACCCACGGTTCTCCAGAACCACCACGAAAGGT
Organism: Protomyctophum bolini; assembly: GCF_963924005.1. Taxonomy (NCBI): domain Eukaryota; kingdom Metazoa; phylum Chordata; class Actinopteri; order Myctophiformes; family Myctophidae; genus Protomyctophum; species Protomyctophum bolini. The sequence goes on from NC_137875.1 coordinate 41,169,104, forward strand.
TCTGGTCCAGGCTCTGCCAGTGGACCTAATGGGCCCAAGTCCCCTCACCTGTGCAATTTACAGCCTCAGCCAATTGATTGCCACAATCCCGCACGGTTGTCCAGAACCGCCCCAAAAACCGCAATCATTTCTAACTTGCATCGTTCCAAGTAGGCCAGCGCCCAACGGGCACCGCTCTAGTAGCCTACATATTAATAAGGGTGAAAATCTCAGATCTACTCATTGGGAGCTTATAGAACGACTATTAGTAATCAATATCAGCGCATCAAACAATGAAGTATTTAAAGATTTTAATGAATAAGTGCTTTGAACTATACATACTAATTGTTGGCCTACTATACTAGGACTCTTTATCAGGTAAACAAAAATGTTCCCAAACTCAACTCATGGCCATATACTTGCAGTGTTGCAATTAGCCTGCATCCTGCATCCTTAGGCACAATAAATTGATAAAGGACGCAATCATATCACATTTACATTTTGGCTTTAATGCCTGGTCCTTATCCACGGCCTAAGCAATTTACAATTTAGGCATTTAGCAGACGCTCTTAATCCAGAGCGATTTACATTAATAAGCAAGAACAAAAAAGCATGGGAATACATCACATAAAAACATTTATCAAGAAACATGCGTAAGCTAAGAAAGTAACAGTGGAATATCTATATAATGAAGCTATACATATATAAACTATACATCTATACTACTATGCTATACATATGTACTATGACGTGCTATGACTACATACAATGCAATTATAGTGCTGTCTACATAACATGCTATAAGTCTGTATCAAATGCTATCTAAGTCTACAGAAATGCTATCTAAGGGGGTGGGGTAAGTGCTATGGGCCATGGTGGAGTCTGAAAAGGTGGGTTTTCAGACTACGGCGGAAGATTGGGAGTGATGCTGCAGTTCTGACTGCAATGGGAAGTGCATTCCACAGTTTTGGAGCCAGAAGGGAGAAGAGTTTGGGACGTGTGGAGCGTTGTCCCTAAATCCACGTAAAAAAGAAAATCCACAGACGTCCGCATCAGACCACATAGAAATCGTCACAGAAACACAATCAAAATGATAATTAATAATAACACACGCTCAGACCAAATTCTTTAGGGTCACTTTATGTGCATAAAACAGTGGAACGTGACGTCTCTGTGCCGTGACATGACTCGCACGAGCAGGAAACGCACTGTCTCCAAGTACAACAAATGTTGTTGTTATAGTGGGGTAAATGCCACCACATTAAAATGCCCCCCAAAAAAAGGCATTACGTATATAGCCTGCTAGAGGGCAGCAGAAAATATTAGCAAGCCTATTTTCTAAACTTTTTAAACGGCTAATGATGATGATTATTAGAGCCAATGTGAATGAGCCAGTGGGGCATCATGCTTCTCTCCAGTGTGGCTGCGAGTTTAGGACTCATAATATTTCATTGCGGGACTCATTCAAATGACCACCAGTGAGTTCCAGGACTAACTACATTGAAACCCCTATTTACATCACTTGTAGGCCTAACTTGAGGATTAATATAGTCCAAACATTGGAAGGTGGTCTTTAATTATGGACATGCTTCAAGTCCACAAAGTGTCCATTTTTGCTATAATGCTGCTGGCTCCCTTGACTGGAGCCCGCGAATGTATAGTTGGCCCACATTAAACGGCATATAAATCAAGATAAAACAACAAAATATCCAAGAACGAACCGCTTTGCCTTTGTCTATGGTTTCAATGCGGATGATTGATAAAGCACTCATACCGTCACTGTAGTCAGAGGAATAGAGCTCAAATGTGCACTTTGAAGCCATTTTATCAATGTATACCCAAAGCCAAGTTAAGTATATGAGTGTGTGTGTGTGGAGAATATTTGACATTCAGCTTCTACAGAAAAGACATTAACATCAGTGAAGGTGAAAAGAACTCCCAAATGTCCTCTGTAAGCAGTATACCGGCCCTGAGCAATTAGGTGCCCCAGGCAGGATTTTTTCGTGATGCCCCCTTGAAAAATGACCATGTCCCCCTTGTGTTTCTTTTTTTGCTTGGTGGATGCCCCCCCCCTCCCCTCATGATGCCCTAGGCAACTGCCTGTTCTGCCTGATGGGAGGGCCGGCCCTTTAAAGCTATAGCGTGAAGCATGAGAACTTCCTCGCAGGGGGACTGACCCTGGGACTATATGTCACACCCTGCAGGTGAGGCAGATATACTCATAGAGATGAATAGATGCAGACAGCCACAGTAACTGCAGGGTGGAGCTGGGGAACAGTTCTCCCTCTGGTCTAACCTCTGGAGAACCTGGCCGGTAACACACTGCGTGTGTGTGTGCGTGCGTGCGTGCGTGCGTGTTCGTAGCTGCAGTGTGAACACAACGAGGGAATGAAACAAACAGAATGTATGCGTTCAATAAAAAGACAATGTGTGAAAAAAAAAGCATTTTTCTTCATCATTTCTTGTTCAGAAATATAGCCTATACCTTAATTGAAGACTATGTTGCATTAAAACTGCAACTACAATTTGTTTAAAAAGTGACATGAGCAAATATGTATCTCATCTTTCCTCTCTTCCAAGCCCACTAATAATAAAGAATAGTTACAAGTAACTAGACGGGTACTGTTAATTGAGAAACAGTGTGGGCTGAGCTATTGACGTGTCACAGGATGCTCCATGTAAAGAAAGGATGTCAAAATCCATTAACTCTTTCAAGTTGGTACATTTTTGCAGCGGACAACGTGGTTCAACATTATAGCCTTTACATACACATTTTTAAAAATCTAAATAAAAACAAAGTTACCACCTATTCGCAAAGGAGATGAAGGAGATTTGGAACGTCTGAACAAATTTGCTTCTTGGTTAAAGTATAGGGTGGAGCTAGTGTGGCAAAGTTTCGAGGATAAATGAATAAATGAAGTAGACGAGTACTCTGTTCCTGGAGAACAATGTGGGCTTGATCTCTTGATGTCTGACATGGAATGTCATGGAATTACATGTTGGTATGATATATGTGGCGGACGTATTGTGGCAAACATGACCCAGATCACAGCCTAAAATAAAAAATAAAGAGTTTAAAAAATACCCAGCAATTCCCAAAAGAGATGAGCATTTTGAATTAAACGACTACTGTACTGTAGGTGAAAGTATGGCAAAAACTAGGATAAAAGGATAAAAATGTAAGTTAAATAAAGTTACAATAAAGAATAGTGGCAATACTATCTGTAGCTGTCCCAAGAGATGGAACCAACCCACTAATACAATAACAGTTTGTGGAAAAACAGTGTGAACTTGTCTAACACAAAATGTTCCACGTCATCCATTCCTGAGCTGTCGTATGTTGTTGCAGCGAACAATTTCCTGAAATATAACCCAGGTGTTATAGCCTAAAATAACAAAATAACAAACAACAAAATATGTTTTCAAAAAATCTAAAAGTATCTTTACCCTAAGGTGATGAACGTTTTCTTCACCCATACACACACATTCACACACCGATGCCGGAGGAAACCATGCAAGGCACCAACCGCACATCAGGAGCAATTAGGAGTTTGGAGTCTTGGACACTTCGACACTAACTCTGGGGGGAGCCCGGGTTCGAGGTTCCCATGCGGTCACTCTACCCCTGAGCCACTGCCGCCCACTAATTGAGCCCACTAATACAACATAAAATGAATATAGCAATACAAATAACAATACGAATTAAAATATGTAGACACAGTTTAACCTGTTCTTCAGTCTTGGGGAGAGGTTGAAGAGGTGCTGCAATGTTGCTGCCGGGCTGCCTGGTACAGTTACGGTACTTTGAGCACCTCATAGGATTGTATAGGCTATAGGCGCCTGGTATGTTCACACCAATCCTGCCCTCCTTACCATCATGACGCAAAATATACACTACGACATAAATTGTCCGTTCATTGTCAATGGGGAAATTAATGTTTGTGTAGGACAAAGTCGAAGCTGCAGGTCCTCGATTACTCAGTGGTTAGTTTGTCCGTGGGGAAAATATAGTAATACGAAAATATCATGAAAACGCAACAATAAAAGTAATAATTAAAATCACACACTAAATAACTATGAAACTCACAGCAAAATAAACAAGGGAGAATCATCTAAACTAAACGTGCAAAAGCTCACAAAACCGAAACGCATCTTATAAGACACATCTAAAATTCCACCGGCTCACACGTGGAGGACATGTGATTCGATGGACTGCGCGACGACTCTTGAAGCATAGCCACTGCTTTCTATAGTGTGGTTGCCCAGACTATATTGTAATTGCCTCTTTTGACTTCTGATCCCTGCAGGTCATGAGATTTGAACTCATTCCTCAGGTTCGCCTTCCTCGGGCGCGCTGGCGACACTGGATGTCTCACTCTCGCCCCCTGGCGGCTGATCCTGGGGATCGGACGCTGCCTCGGAACCTACACCTAAATCTGTGCCTGGCCTCTTGCTTTGGCCTTTCTTCTCCACGGGTTTGCTGACAATCGGCTTTGGCCTCGGCCTCAGCTTTTTCCGAACGGGGAGATATAGTTTAAACTCGTCCGGAAGCTCAGCGTCTGTGTACAGCCTGTCCGAGAAATACACCCTCCTCACGCGACAGTTGGCGTGGATCTGCACGCTTAGCGTTTCAACATAGTGGGTGCCGTAGGTCTCCCGGGTGAAATCGACCAGATTGAACTGAATCTGATTCCAGCCGTCATCCAGCGCCATGGGCATGGTACAGAGGAAGGGCGACACCCGCATCTTAGACTGGTAGTTGCTCGCCCGAATCCGGCGCTTTGTATTCTTATGGTCCATTACCTGGAATTCAAAGCTGAAATACTTATTGAGGTTCTTGACGACGAAGATCAGAAAGGGAAGTTTGATGCCCAGCGTCTTCGTGGGGTCTCCGGGACATGTTATATATGTGGTACTGACGTTGGTCCCCTCCACCTCCACGACGAGTGAATGGAGGTCGTCGTCCACGACTCTTTTGACGTGACCGTAACTGGTCTTCCTGGCCCAAAACTGAAGAGGATCGCTGCCGACGCCGTACAAGATGGACAATAACCCGTTTTGAAATGTGGGCCTATACATTTTGTTTTCTATGTACTTAGTGTGACACTAGGGATTTGCTGTGAGAGTTCAGAAGTGCAGATATCCATACAGGTCTGTCGGTAACTGCACATTCTTCATTATATAGGCCTGGGGCGTGACGTAACACAAATTATAGCATAAACTCTAACCCGAAAATGGACTCCCAGTCAGCCTACAATGCGGACGCAGTGCCAGTGGTGGGAAAGGCACTACATTTCTTTACCCAAGTAAAAGTATCATACTGCATTGTAGACCTACTCTGTTAGTAGAAGTCTAATGCTAATAGCGTTGTAAGAAAGGAACCCAGCGAGAGCCTTCAGCCTACATATTGGTCCCTTTCAACGACCCAGCTTAGTAGAGATGTGTCTCACGGCAAACATTCACAAATACTAGTACTGTATTGAGGCCAAAAAAGGATGTCAAAATCCACAAACTCTTCCAAGTTAGTGCATCTTTGTATAGCGGACAGCTTGGCCAACATTATAGCCTTACATACACATTTTAAAAGTTAAATACTTTATTAATAAAATCACACACGCTTGTTGCACCCAAGTAGGTCATAAATGGCCTACTAGTGCGCAAGCAGAGCGTGCAAGTACTGGTATAACTGGCTCTCAATGGTGACGTAATAAAGATATGTTTCAGTATATGACGTGTGATCAAGTGCCCATAAATGGCCTACTAGTGCGCAAGCAGAGCGCGCAAGTACTGTCGACCGCTACGAACTTTCAAATCTCAGCCTCTCTGTGAAATAACGTATGACGTGATGAAGATATGTGTACCAATGCCAGGATATATAACTGGCTCTCAATGGTGACGTAATAAAGATATGTTTCAGTGTCGGGTGGATTAAAGGAAACCACTGCCATATCAAGCACAAATGAATCATCAGGTCATACGCAGCCACGGACAAAATGCATCGGAGCACCGGACAAACAACGTTACTTGCACGCTCTGCTTGCGCAAGTACGTTGATTAAGGGGATGAAGGAGATTTGGAAATCTGAGCTTCTTGGTTAAAGAGTACACACATCGTAAATCGGGTTTGATAAATCGTGAATCGTAAATCGGGTTTGATAAATCGTGAATCGTAAATCGGGTTTGATAAGTCGTGAATCGTAAATAGAAATCGGGTTTGATAAATCGTGAATCGTAAATCGGGTTTGATAAATCGTGAATCACGTTTGATAAATCGTAAATCGTAATTCATAAATCGTAAAGCGTGTTTGATAAATGGTAAATGGTGAATGTACTCTGTGTGTACTCTGTTCCTGGTGAACCATGTGGGCTTGATCTCTTGGTGTCTGACATGGAATGACTCTTACAAGTTGGTGTGATGTTGTGGTGGACATATTGTGGCAAACATGACCCAGATCACAGACCTAAAGTAAAAATCACACCCGTGTGAAGTGATAGGGGCACTCTTATCATTATACATCATCACACATCATCTCATGAACAACTGAATTTATGTGATTGGTTAGCCGATTTGCTCGTCTACATATGACGTACATTTTCCCTTCATTGTCAATGGTATTTAATGTTTGTGTTGTCACAAATTTACGTCATATTTGACGCACATATATGACCTATTTTCTCCTTTCATTGTCAAACAACTAGGTGAAAGTGTGGCAAAAAAGGATAAAAATATGTGAAAAAAAAGGTTACAATAAAGAATAGTGGCAATAATATCTGTGACACTCCCAAGAGATGGAACCAACCCACTAATACAATAATAGTTATAGACAGTTGGTGTTCCTGGACAAACGTGTGAGCTTGTCTAACACACGATGCTCCATGTAAAAACTGATAACGTCATCCAGTCCTGAGCTGTCATATGCCGTGTTGTTGCGGCGATGCCTGAAATATAATCCAGGCGTTATAGCCTAAAATAAAAAGGTTTAAATGTTTATGTTGCAAAATATGAGTTTTCAAAAGTCCCTTTCCCCTAAAGGTAATGAACATTTTCTAGCTGAAAGTATGACAGAGCTTAATAAATAATATATAGTGAACATAACAATTGGGCTCTTCTCAAGAGATTGAGCCCACTAATACAACATAAAATAATAATACAAATTAAAATATGTAGACAAAGCTTAACCAGAGATGTGGCAGTCTCCATGTGTGTGGCACCAGCTAAAAACACTAAAATGGGTAATATTTATAAATTAACAATAAAAATACAAACAAGTAAATAATTGGGTTAAAGTGCAGAGGTGCTTAGCTTAAAAAACAAATAGCCGACAACGCCACCTTTTAAAGAGGTCTGGTCCTCTATTAAAATCATAGAATATATAACAAGGCAACACAGGTTTGTAGGACAACCTAATTAAAACTAATACAACGGCTTCTAAAATGACAATACACAATACAAACTGCGTTACCTAATTGTATTTAAAAAAATGGCCACTAAACTAATAATGAAATAATAAAAACAAATGAATGAAACAAGCAGTGTAAAAAGGACGGGGACAGCAACGGCTGAACGACGCCACCTCACACCAGCTTCCGGCCAGGTGGAAGACGAGGAAGACGCCATTCACAGATTCGAGACAAGTGACGTTCCTACTAGCCCCGCTAGCACAAGCTCCAGGGACCACGAGTATCGGTGTCGATTGAACACCTACCGGATTGAAGACCTACCGGCGAGCCAGAGCGCTGCGCGGCGATTTATCCACGGGATAAACCGCCATCCTATCTCAACCGTTGTTTGGTATTCCACGCTGCAGTACCCCGTCTCCTCTCGTCCCCCCGTCTGTTCCCACGACCAGGGCAACCACACAGACTACAGTGATTGTCACACTTAAGTTTCATTTCTCTCTATAGAGTCACCTGACCTGCTTCATCATGCTGCTTTTTGGATTCCTCCATTCTCTGCCTTCTTGACTTTTGATCCCTGGGGTCATGAGGCTTGAACTTATTCCTCAGGTTCACCTTCCTCGGGTCCGCTAGCGACACTGGATGTCTCACTCTCACCCTCTGGCGTCTGATCCTGGGAATCAGACGCTGCCTCGGAGTCCTCTGCCTCCGAGTCCTGGGGTATGTTTAGGTTTAAACCTAAACCTAAATCTGTGCCTGGCTTCTTTGCCTCAGATTTGCTTTGGCCTTTCTTCTCCACGGGTTTGCTAACAATCGGCTTTGGCCTCGGCTTCAGCTTTTTCCGAACGGGGAGATATAGTTTAAAATCATCTGGAAGCTCAGCTTCTGTGTACAGCCTGTCCGAGAAATACACCCTCCTCAGACGACAGTTGGCGTGGATCTGCACGCTTAGCGTCTCAACATAATTGGTGCCGTATGTCGCCCGGGTGTAGTCTACCAGATTGAACTGAATCTGATTCCAGCCGTCATCCAGCGCCATGGGCATGGTACAGAGGAACGGCGTCACCCGCATCATAGACTGGTAGTTGCTCGCCCGAATCCGGCGTTTTGTATTCTTATGGTCCATTATCTGCACTTCAAAGCTGAAATACTTATTGAGGTTCTTGACGACTAGGATCAGAATGGGAAGTTTGATGCCCAGCGTCTTCGTGGGGTCTCCGGGACATGTTATATATGTGGTACAGACGTTGGTCCCCTCCACCTCCACGACGAGTGAATGGATGTCATCGTCTACGACTCTTTTGACGTGACCGTAACTGGTCTTTTTAGCCCAAAAGTGAAGAGGATCGCTGCCTACACTATATAAGATGGACAATAGCCCGTTTTGAAATGTGGGCCTATACATTTTTCTTCTATGTGCTTAGTATTGTTCTAAGCACTTTCAATTCATGCAGTTCAGAATTTCTGGTATTGATACGTGTGTTGGGAACTGCGGGATGTCATTATATAGGCCTGGGTGTGACGTAACCATAGACTGTAAAAAATATGGACAAAGCGTTCCCCGCGTCTAACATGAACGTAAAATGAAGCCTGTCAGTCCTTGCAATGGAAGTGGCCATCTTTCTAGATCCGTTTTGGTCCAGCTGGCCATTGGCTGGCCCAGACACTGAGGCGGGACTTCCCCCCTTCTTCTCCGTTGGTTTTTATTTTGACTCGAGTGGGAGGGGAATCCCTATCATAGACTGTAACGGTAGCCACGCCCCTCAGAACATACGCGACTTTATGGTCATTTTTTAAATAAATGGGACCATCATTTTCATTTCATTAGAAATGAGTACACCTACAATACATTGCAGTATGATACTTTTACTTAGGTTAACAATAAGAACTGTGTAGTTATTTTTCCACCACTAGCACTGCGTCTGCATTGCAAATGCTTAGCACAATACTGGGCACATATAGAAAGAAATGTATAGGCCCACATTTCAAAGTGGGTTATTGTCCATCTTATATAGTGTAGGCAGCAATCCTCTTCAATTTTGGGCCAAAAAGACCAGTTACGGTCACGTCAAAAGAGTCTTAGACGATGACATCCGTTCACTCGTCGTGGAGGTGGTGGGGACCAACGTCAGTACCACATATTTAACATGTCCCGGAGACCCCGCGAAGACGCTGGGCATCAAACTTCCCTATCTGATCTTTGTCGTCAAGAACCTCAATAAGTATTTCAGCTTTGAAATCCAGATACTGGACCATAACAATATACGCCGGCGGTTTCGGGCGAGCAACTACCAGACCATGACGCGGGTGACGCCGTTCCTCTGTACCATGCCCATGGCGCTGGACGACGGCTGGAATCAGATCCAGTTCAATCTGATAGACTTCACCCAGAGGTCCCACGGTACCAATTATGTTGAGACGCTAAGCGTGCAGATCCACGCCAACTGTCGCGTGAGGAGGGTGTATTTCTCGGACAGGCTGTACACAGACGCTGAGCTTCCGGATGAGTTTAAACTATATCTCCCCGTTCGGAAAAAGCTGAGGCCGAGGCCAAAGCCGATTGTTAGCAAACCCGCGGAGAAGAAAGGCAAAAGGAAATCTGAGGCAAAGATGCCAGGCACAGATTTAGGTTTCGGTTTAACCCTAAACCTGCCTCTGCAGGACTCGGAGGCAGAGGACTCAGATTCAGAGTCTGATCCCCAGGATCAGCCGCCAGAGGGCGAGAGTGAGACATCCAGTGTCGCTACCGGACCCGAGGAAGGTGAACCTGAGGAATAAGTTCAAGCCTCATGACCCCAGGGATCAAAAGTCAAGAAGGCAGAGAATGGAAGACTCCAAAAGCACCAGAAGAAGCAGGTCAGATGACTCACACCCGTGTGAAGTGAGGGGCACTCTTATCATCATACATCATCATACATCATCTCATTCCGGGCCAATCGCAATTTGTGTCCTCACTTTTGTCTTCCAATGTTTGTGTTTATGCCATCGCTCGAAACTGGACATTCATTGTCAATGACGTTCAATGTTTGTGTTGGGACAAAAACTCAAAACCGGCCATTCATTGTCAATGACGTTCAATGTTTGTGTTGGGACAAAAACTCAAAACCGGCCATTCATTGTCAACGGCGTTCGATGTTTGTGTTAGGACAACGTTTGCGTTTACACACACATTTTTATAAAGGTGCATCGGTTAAGACAGACGTCGCCGGAATCAACGGCGGGTCTCTCCACAGGTCTGCTCATGAGGGACGCGACAACGCAAGCGTAAAAAGCTCAACAGAATCCAGGTCTGGTCGCGTGCACGAAACGACAACACAGACAACGCAGACGTCAACGACAGGTCTGCTCAAGAGGGGGGCGCCGTGTCATTAGTCAGAAGGTTCATTGTTCCGAAATTACTATGCCTATCTCTAACCCTAACCTAAACCTAACCACAAGCACGGGAGCAAACCTAAACCTAACCGCAAGCACGGGAGCAGTGCATGTTCGGACTAACGGGACTTCGGATCTATGGGTAGTTCCCGGGACAACGCAAGAGTAAAAAAAAAAGCTCAACTCAATCCAAGTCTAGTATAGTCGTTAGACAATGTACGCCTCCTTCATGGAACTTTGACAGATCGTCGAACACAAAAGACAAAAGTCTATGCAGCTGTCGTTGTCTTTCCACTACGACGTGGTCTACGAGGCGGTCCGCTATTGTACTTCTTGGGCGAAGCGTATTATGTTCTTCTTCAACTTCAGGGTCCACCTAGGGAGGAGACGGAACTGAGTGACTCTGTGAGCAGTTCAGAGCTTTTGCAATCATAAGATTGATGCCTAGTACTGTATGACGGGATGAAGGAAACAACAATGCAATTTGTGAATCAAACATGGCTTTGAGTGTGCCACTGACATTTCGTACTTTGTCTCTGTCGTTGTAGGTTAGCCCTTAGCCAGCACGTTGTCCCAAATTCAAATGGCCCAACTAAGCACGTGATGTAAAACAAACGGCAAACAAACACAAACATTACACGCCATTGGGACAATATGACGTAAATGACACATTATGGCGTAAAACTCCCCTTCATTGTCAATGCGTTTACAAAACAAACATTTAAACTAAACATTAAACCTGTATAGGAGGAGGGGCTGGCGCCCCTCAAAAAAGAAAAAGTAACAAAAAGGAGAAAGTAAAACAAAAACAAAAAAAGACCTAGGAAGGTTGGTCCGGTGGTCCTCAGCGTTTGACTTAATATCTATGGCTATACGCAGTGGATTTTAGTCTGACCATGCCAGGCTAGGAATGGGCATTGGACTCCTGACCTTTACACTGGTTCACAAGAGTAAAAGTATTGGCTTTATTATACTCTCTTCTACAGTGTAACAACAATAGAGCACCGAAGTCTGACGTCAATATCGGTAGAGGGCGCTACGTCCACGGGTTCGTGTACTATTTATTTGCATTGTAATCCCCATAGGGGGGATTTTAGATCGCCTCATATAAGTACTGTGTTTGAAAAATAAACATGTCATCTCGGCCACACTGACGGTCGCAAAGGATACAGAGACACCACCTCCCTGACAATAACGCAGAGACAGCGTGTTCATTTCTGGACCACAATGCTTATATGAAACGATTTTTAAGATGACCCCATGTTATTCTCCATAGAGAAATGACTTCTGTGAACCAGGGGAATCGAGGGGATGAGCGAGTGACGTGCAGGACTTCGGCGCTCTATAGCCGCAAAAGGGCACAGACTGGCAAATCTCTAAAATGTCTGCATACATCTGTCATACTATGTGGAAATGTATTTGTGGAAAGAAAGAGACCCCATGGTTGTACGGCTGTATGCGTATCGACGTTTTATAGCTGACAGTCAAACGGTTCTTGAGCTATATGCCTGTTCAAAGTTTGCACGGTTAAGCCAGAACTGCAATATTTGGCGGTAGAAGAAGAAGATAAAGAAACATACAAATACAATAAGGGACCATGGCCCTTTGGGATTTCTCCTTAATTATTAGAATTAAAAAAAAGTTTGCTTATGTATTCAGGCTATCCTGAACCACTAGAGGGGGTAGCAGACACAACTAATAGATTGTTGATACTGTATAGTAGGGCAGGCTACTTTATGTTATATAATCAAATACTCCCTGGTTTTCCTAAATGGAATAAAACTCCAAAGCTAAATATGATCTCAATTGGTCATAGATTGTCTTCTGGGGGTTGAAAAAAAAGTATATATATTTTTTTTATCTTTTGTGTCTACTCTAGAATAATATATCACCAGCATTTTCTCTGAGCATCCGAGTGGATCCAGACTGCCTTGAGTTATGAGGACAGCTGCAGATCTGGGCTGCCAAAGACAGCAGCTATCATTGGACGTTATACCTAAACACTGCAGCGTTGATAATTGCATTGCACTTCCATACTTGGTGGGAGGCAGGGGGAGGAAAGTAACTAATTACGAGTACTGTTATTACTGTAAATCAGAGGCGAAATTTGCATAGCGTAGGAGGGTTATGTAAACCCACACGGCCCCCGAACTGGCGAGGTTTTTCCCAACTTTTATTATTATTATTATTTTTTTAAGTCTACGGCTATTGTACTTTTTTTTCATCTCCATTTTCCAATAGTAAATATTACGTGCCCTGCCCTCAGAGGCGGTTATTTGCGCTACGTATACATTGCAGCCCGTTCCGTAATCTGTAGCATTTGATTCCCCCCCGCCAACCCCCCAATAGTTTTGAGTGCTGGGATGCTGTTATTTAGCATACCCAATAGTAACAGAATCCATTGAAACATCTCAATTATTTGGGGTTTCAACTATATACTGATTTATTAAAGGACCAAAGCAGTCCTGAAAGGACTTGGTCCTTTATTGTTTTTGTCTCTTTTTTTTCTTCTTCTCCTCCTTCCGCCAAAAATAGCAGTTCTGGCTGAACCGTGCAGTCGGTTTTCACGAAATTTGGAAATATGCTAGAGAGGGCCACGCCAAACGGTGAGGACGCGAAGCCCACAACCCATTGGCCAAAGGGTGGCGCTATAGCACTCAATTGAAAATGCAAACTTTGACCACGCATAGCTCATGAACCGTTTGACGGCAATGAAACTTCGATACACATATATGCGTCTCCTCATGCCGAACAAGTTTTGTGCTCTGACCTCTAGATCACCCGCCATTTTGAATGATATGAAAATCTATTAAAATGCATCTCCTCCCAGGATCTTTGATCCCAAAGCACGAAAAGTTGTACACGTGAACGTTGGACCTATACGGACATGGGGAAGTTTTGTACGTTTTTTTAAGTGGAAAAAAATGAAGGTTTTATGAGCCAATGGAAATTGCCGTTTTGTGAAAATTCTTCTTTTGCCCCATATACATGCAGCGTCATAATATGCTTTTCCAACTTTACATTATGGTAGAGGGGCATGCCAAATAGCACTGAAACCAGCCTTAAAAAAAACATGAACAGCAAACACACTGTAGTAATGAATAATGGACCAGGACACACATAATTGTCATCACAAACATTGAATGATTCTGCTGTTAACAATAGAACAACTGATTGTGTCTGGACTCTGGATATAGCACAGCTATAGGCAGCGCTACCGCCTTTGCAACACAAGGTATAGTGGGTTCAAATCTGGCCACTGCCAACTGGGTGTATGACGAGTATAGTTTGGTTTTGTGCTGCAAGTTTGCTGGAAGTCCTGGGAACTGATGGTGGTGTTAATTTATTATACCCCACTACAATTACAGCATTTGATAGCGTTAGTATAATCGTTCATGCAGATTTTAGTGTTAATACAAAAATGGTTACAAAAGCTGATCTGTGAGGCTCAGAGCCTCTGCCTGATGGCCTTCAAAAGTACAAATATCTCCCCTGGTCCAGAGGGATGTCCCTTTGATCTAGTGGTTAACACTCAGCGTGCGGGAAACTGTTTTCTCCGTGCTTCGAATCCCAACGGTCCGATACGGGACGCGTAGATGTCCGTTTAGCCGAGCGCATGTTTTTATTGATTATACTTTCAATCGTCTTTCTACGTAAAGAAAAAGAACAGATTAAAACAGAAACAAAAACATGCGCCAAATGCTGTACGGTAAATTCCAAAAGAATAACAAAGGAGCAATGAATTAAAAACAAAAACAAACTAGTTATTATAAGTACAAATTGAAGATATGGGTTTCTTAACTGGCGCTTAAAGATTGTTGATTGTACTTGCCTCCCTAATTCTTTGAGATCATGTATTCCACAGAGGGCAATACGGTGGATTTTACAGGGTATGTTTTTATCCCAAAAGGATGTGCAGCTCTTGCCCCGATTAATTGTGAATTTTGAACCTATACAAGATTTTAATTATGACGTCTATATCATAACCTCAAGCTAAATGTTGCTACAAAGCCATGGGAAACTGGCCATTATGTTTATTTGGATTTGCCTCACAATACAAATTCAGTGTTCCAGATGTAGTGCATGCGGGATGTGTGAAGCAAACTCGATGGCAAAAGGCTTTCAGACTGGCACGCAGATAATCTTGCAGTTCGACATATAAGAATGTGTGTACAGATTGAGGCATGTCTGGGGGGGCAAACCACTGTGGTCAGCCTAATAATTCATTCAGATATTGTTTACATCCTAGAACACATGTTGTAGTTTTGTCAATGACATTCCAAAACATTCAATTCCTGACACCAGTGCAGGTCTCTTACAAACCAGCCATATTGGCAGATTAGCAGAAACCAGCACTATAGTACTCCAGGCCAGGGCCATATACTGTAGGTCAGGCATGTTTAGCTCATTGACCACGACTCACTTGACATTACTGACATTTTCGAGGAAGCCACAAATCCATCCATTGTAATAAAATCAACTTACAAAAACAATACATGCAGTACATATAGATACAGTATATGTAATCCGACAGATTTAACTTCATGATGGTGTTATTATTTTGTCAAAGTTCTGAAATGTATTCAAAAATGAAATGCAGTAATCCTGGTCTCTCTAAACTGCCTCCCCCTGGCCAGCCGGGGCGCCTGATGGAGGGGAAAGGAACTGGTCGGAAAAACTGTCTGGACGCGCTACGTCCGGCCATGGATATTCACCCCCTGTCAGGTGAAAAGAACCAGCTTTGGACTCCTCATGCATAGAAGGAGGCATGAGGTCAGTCCGCTGCAGAGGAAGTGTATAGCGCCCAGGATTACATTAGATAATTGGCACTGGGTGAAAAAAACTGGGATGCAAAAATTGTGGGATAAAAATTATAATAATTAAAAAAAAGAAGAAGCTGTGAATCAACAACAACATAACAGTGGATAGTCCTTTAAGAATAAGCCAATTTCCATGAGGTCCATGCATTAATACCCATTGGTATATGGACTGGACTGTAACCCAATAATATGACAATCATCATAGATAAACTGGCCATGATCCCTGCATTCATTCACGGCACTATAACCTCCACACTGTGAGGGTGTGGACGGTGCAGATCAGCTGGGAGAACAGTGGAGGTGCATCATATGTGTTCTATTTCTGGAGGAGAGTCTCTCAAAAACATGCCATGGCACACAGGTCTGACGGACAGGACAAGTGTTACGTTATATAGACCCTCCCCTCACTCACATGAGGGCCATGCAGGCAGCCTGCATTCTTCAGGGTAAGCAGACCCTGTGTGTGCGTGTGTGTGTGCGTGCGCGTGCGTGCGTGCGCGTGCAGACATGAGAGTGTGGGCCTCACGGTGCTGGAGCGAGGCAGAGAGAGAGTCAGCGTGGTGTAGACAGTGTGCAGACAGTGTGGACATTAGAAAGCGGCTAGAGCTCTCCGAGGGGGCCCTAGCTGACCGGCTCATCATCATGATGGGGCCATTAAAGCACTGATTGGGGGCCTCTCTCTCATAGGCTATATAAGAAAACTACAAAGACAAAAAACTACAAAAACAAAACCACCAGAAAGGAAACGAAGAAAAACATAAAGAAAAGAACAAGAAGAAGAGAAAAAAAAAAAGAAAAGTAAAAAAAAAAAAAATCCACACAACAATGGTGGCAGAGGAGGTAATGATTACATTGTCGGGTGGAGCGCCATGGGGCTTTCGTCTCCAGGGAGGCGTGGAGCACCAGAAGCCACTCCAGGTGGCAAAGGTAAGACGTGCGGTCTGTGTAGATAGTGGAGAAAGAAATGGTATATACTGTGCCCCAAACAAGGGATGTTTTGTGGTTTGATGTGAGGCATATTATATCATGGATGTGAGAAATATGTCGTAGATTGAAGTTATTGAACAGAGCACCAGAAGGTGAAACATTATATATATATATATATATATATATATATATTAAGCCATTATTTAAGGAGCTGCAAACAAAGTGGAAATGGAATATTTGCTGGCTCTGGCTGGCTGCTATCGCAGTTTGGTATACAGCTGGGCCTGACTGAGGATGAGTCGTCAACTTGTTCTAGATATACTCATTGCGGAATCACATGACCGATTCCATCAACGGTCACATTCAATTTGAATCTTTTAGTTATATAGGTCCTCTATTATGATATAGAGGACTATGTGATTTTGGTTAGAAGCTTTGTGGCATATTATACACTCACCAATACCCATGAGTCATGAGCATATCTGGTTCAGCAATATTGTCACGGGCAGATATATAGGCTTCCGTTGCAGTGCTGCCATTTGAGCTACAGTAAGAAGCTCAAATCACTCCTCCGGCTATGCCAATTTAAGCCTAGGGTTTTCCCTGGAAGCGTGGCTAGGGTGGTAACAACAGAGTTGATGTTACACACATACCGGTATAGGCTACATTCATTGAATGAAGATCTCGTTGAAAAAATGATTCATATAAGAGCCCCATATGGTACATGACAGACCATGGAGACAAACTGCATTGCATCGTCAATAATACAATTATTCACATTTGCATTATTATTAGTAGTAGTAGTAGTAGTAGTAGTATTAGTATTATTATTATATATAATTATTGCTCTGTCACGTCTCCCATGAAATCAATACAATCTTCTCCGCATGAGTAGGCTATTAAACCACAGGGAATTCCACATTGTAAAGGAAGTGCTTTATAACAAGTTTAACGCATTTTGGACGGGAACCCCTTTTGGTGTTTTAAACATTATGTTATAATTTAGCTATTGAAGAATAGCAGATCTGTGGCGCGCTACGAGCTTGTGTAGGTCTGCTATTTTTGAATTAAAAAAAAACGTAAAAATGCGGCACAAATCTTTGAATATATATTCTTTCAGAGCGAACGTTTTTTTTAACTCAGGTCTAAATTGTATGCGTGATCTGTGTGCATGCAATGGGTCACAAATCACACAGAAAAACCAAGCCACATTTGACACCTTGACATGCAGGCCCAACATTTGAATCTTGACCTCTCCGGTTGGGAGAAACCAGAATACCAAAATAAGAATCTGCATTGGCTATAAGAAGGAACCCACCTCATGCATAAACGGTACTAAAAGACGGATATACTTAACCCATTCTGACCGGGCACCCATTTTGGTGTTGGCATCATGTTATGCTTTAGCTATTGAAAAATAGCAGATCTACAAGCTCATATCGCGCCACCGAGTGGCGCGATACGAGCTTGTAGGTCTGCTATTTTTGAAAAATTCGAAGAACGACTGACATTTTTAGAATCTGATCTCAGGTCAGAATGGGTTAATCAGACCTGTGTGTGTCCCGTGGAAACCTCGTATGAATCTGATCTCAGGTCAGAATGGGTTAAAGGGATATTTCACCTTCAAAAAAAGACTTTTGGTCATTTTAATCGTCTACTCAGGCTCATGTAAACACCCCCCGTTTTTAAGTCGCTCAATTCGGTGTTTAGATATTTGATATTAATTTCAGCTGCCCCGCCCCCTTCCTATACATATACAAACCCATTGTAACTTCTAACTCAATGTTTTAACCATGATAGATTAGTCGAAAACACCCGGCCTTTTTTCTTACATACTTATTAGTAGGACAACATCAGTCACCAGAAAAAAGGTTTGATGCCTAATTTATCGTGGTTAGAATAGAGTTAGAAGTTACAATGGGTTTGTATAGGAAGGGGGCGGGGCAGATGAAATTAATATATCAAATATCTAAATACTGAATCGAGCAACTTAACCCATTCTGACCTGAGATCAGATTCATACGAGGTTTCCACTGGACAACACACTGGTCTGATTAACCCATTCTGACCTGAGATCAGATTCATACGAGGTTTCCACTGGACAACACACTGGTCTGATTAAGAACTGTCTGGGGTGTTTACATAAGCCTGAGTAGACAGACCAAAACTTTTTTTTTATCCCACGATTTTTGTAACCCATTTTTCACCCCTGTGTCAATCATCTAATGTGATCCTGGGCTCTACACACCCTCCACCAACCTAGTCCCCAATCCCCATATATGGGGGACAAGGAGAGAGCAACGGACTTGAACTCATGCTTCCTTCATGCCTGAGTGTCCAAGTTGCTCCTGTACACCTGACAGGGGGGAGTTTCCCTGCGGTTGGACGTAGCGCGTGGAAGGAACACGTTATTCCAACCAGTTCCTTTCCCCTCCATCAGGCGCCCCGGCTGGCCAGGGGGATCGAGGCAGTTTAGTGACCAGGATTACTGCATGTTTTTTGTGAGGGTACCTACCCTATAGGGGACACGGGGAGAACATGCAAACTCCACACAGAAAACGTTTTTTATATCCCTTTAAAGGGATTGTGAGATAAAAAAAAAAGGTTTTGGAATTGTTCTTATTTTTTTTAGGTATCTCAATTGCACCCAAAAAACCTGAACTTTTAACATTCAGTATAGATTTTCTGTGATCTGAGGGTTTTCTGGCTCAAACTCTGGCTCTGATTTGCCGGCAGTTTGTGATGTAAGAGCCTGCAAATCCCATATATGTCAATGGGATTTGCCAGCAGATGTCACTGTTTTCACTGTGTTGCCTGTTTTCATTGTAGCTCAAAAGGCTTCCAAACCCCAAAGAAAACTTCAGACCGCAGAAAATCCACTGAATGTTCAAAGTTCAGGTTTTTTGGGTGTAATTGAGGTCATGAAACCTAAAACAAAAAACAAAAACAAAAATAAATGAAAATTAATGTCATAAAACCTTTAAACCCCCATGTATGGTTGAGAAGAGTCCCTTCCCCACAATATCAGAAAACTGAAAATACACAGAGCTGTGGGGAAAGCTTTCGCTGAATATAGCTAATCGACAAGCTTAGTCGTACCGTGTGACGTGTTGTTAGCTTGTCGATCTGCTATTTTCTATGAAAGCTTTCCCCACATGTACGGATGCTGGAGTTACATGTTTTAAACTAATGTTTGGGAAGTGGTCCCTTTTTGTGTGTTTTTATTATATTACAAAAATAACCATAGAACTCCGTAACTTTGAAACACGCAACTATTTTACTATAAATACTCAACTATAAATGTATGACGTGTATGTGTGCGGACTTAAAATACAGTATAAGCCAAGGCATGCATAATATTGCAGTACATGACCTGTGAAAGAAATGATTGGAAACCGCAAAATGAAGGGTATTTATTAAATAATAATTTTCTTTTCTCACAGCATCATTATGTTTATATGGTCATGATTCACCAGGATCCAGGATGGCTTGATTCTATAGGCTTACAATAATAGCCTGAATATTTTTGGGAAATCTCTATGGGAAAAAAATAATGGTATGTCTGAATCGATGGAACCAGAAAATGGCCGCCACATGCTATGCCCTATATAGGCTATATATACGCTTTGGAAAAATACTATTACTAGTATCACTTCAATGTCTACTTACAAAACAATTACTTTTAAAGCGAATAAAAACGTTTTTTTATTTTCATCGTTTCATCGCAAATCATCGTTCTTCTCAGAACTCACTCAAAGACGTCATGCTCCTTCTGCTGTCGTCAGTTGATCAACGATAAATAAAAAAATGGCACGAGAATGCAACCAATGTATGCATTCATTGAGTAAAACCTGGGGTTTGCAATGTACATGTACAACAGATGAGAACAATGTTTCTATAGTACTATTCCTATACTTCTTCACTCTGTTCTGTATCCAAGACTAAATCTGGAAATTCCTATAGGATAAGTCAGTGGTTCTCAACCTTTCCACATGCCATATGGCCCCCCAGAAGAATCATATTTGAACTGGGGGACCCGCGCACCTGCATGCATGACAAGCACATGGAATTGTAGGAGTTGAGGCATAGAACATTTTGTTTGGCTCGGTTCCACGGAGAAATATTGTGAAAAAATAGCAGATCTGTACAAGTTCACACCACGTATAGGTCGGCTATTTTCACAGTTTATGTTTATATTTGACAATTAGGCCAATTTTTGACTATAGTTTGTTGATTACTTTTGGTAATTTATTTTTTTCTGTTCTTTTTTTTTTTGTCTTTTTTCTTCAAAGTACAAAAAATGTCTTAAAAGTCCTTAACCCATTTTAGGCGGGGGAACCCGCTTTGGTGTTAGCATCATGTTATGCTTTAGCTATTGAAAAATAGCAGATCTACAAGCTCATAGCGCGCCACCGAGTGGCGCGCTACGAGCTTGTAGGTCTGCTATTTTAGAAAAATCGAAAGAACGACTGACACAGAAACGTATAGCTTTTTCAGAAAACTGTCGAGGATGTAGAAGACATTTTTTAGAATCTGATCTCAGGTCAGAATGGGAAACCTGTCAGGACGTAGGAGACATTTTTATAGAATCTGATCTCAGGTCAGAACGGGTTAAATTGTCACTTCACTGTGCTCTGCATGCATGCGGGACCCGCCCGAAATCACGTGGGTGTACCCCCTGGTGGTCCTCCTCCTGACCCACAGGTTGAGAAGCCCTGCACTGTGAGTGTTGTTGACTGAGCAAAAGGGCCTTTGAGGGGGCTATTCTTGGTTGAAGAGCGAATGGTCACCGGGTCAGCCAAGGTGTGTGTTACATTACAGCGCGGTATAAAACTTCACCTCAAACACTCTTTTTGCAGATGTGTTTTTTTTATAGATCAATATATCCTGTGTTTCAAAGAGACGCTCAGAAAGTTCTCCTCCAATTTCATGAACAAAGCAGACCAAGATTATGTTATGTAGTATATAGCTACAATGTACTGGTATCGTGCACATATACTGCATTAGTCGACTATACATTCTTCCCTTTCAAAATGACCTCAGGGCAGATACATTTCATGGCGGATAAATGGCCAGGTACTTAAAATCTCCACTTATACTTTGGCTCATTTTGGACTGGGCGGGAACCCCTTTTGGTGTTTTAACTAAGCTAAGCTGTGTTATACTTTTAGCTATTGAAAAATAGCAGATCTACAAGCTCGTAGCGCGCCACCGAGTGGCGCGCTACGAGCTTGCAATTTTTTTGAAAGATCGTAAAAATGCGGCACAAATCTTTGAATGTATATTCTTTCAGAGCGAATGTCTGGCCTAAATGGGTTAAAATAAGAATCTATGCCCCCTTAATAATGCTGTTATAACGTAATACCCCCTCATACAGTGAAGTATGCTGTTTATAACCTCCCTGGAATAGTTGTTGTTGGTGAAATTTGTTGACCAGAATTCCATAACATAGGAGACTTGACAGCAAATCACATTTATGACTGTGGACAGCTGTCTGCCTGGCCTCATCAACGGAGAGCTGTCTGGACTTAATAACTAGTCCATATAGCATAGACTAGTGTTGACTGTCATTTCCACCCACCGTCCATCCGGGCTATGGGACTGCAACCACAACTACAGATCCCAAGCATGCTAACACACTGCTTAAATTTGGGAAAAGTGAGAAATTGGCATCGCCATTATCTCCATTTGCGAATGGTCAATGCACCAGTAACCCGGCAAACCAACCTCACCTGAAACACCTGAAACAATAAGTTACCCATGTGGCTGACAACCTCCACACTCTATAGTCCAGACCATACTGTAAAAAATATGGACAAAGCGTTCCCCGGGTCTAACATGAACAGTAAATTGAAGCCTGTCAGTCCTTGCAATGGAAGTCGCCATCTTTCTAGATCCGTTTTGGCCCAGCTGGCCATTGGCTGGCCCAGACAACGAGGCGGGGCTTTCCCCCCTTCTTCTCGGTTGGTTTTTATTTTGACTCGAGTGGGAGGGGTATCCCTATCATAGACTGTAACGGTAGCCACGCCCCTCAGAACATACGCGACTTTATGGTCATTTTTTTAATTAATGGGACCATCATTTTCCAAAAAGAATATTATGACATTAGAAATGAGACTTTAAACTAGTGACTGGAAGAAGAAAGTATTCATGACCATGTTTATTAAGGTAATACAGTCTAGGTGAAGTTGGGTCCAAATACATGGACTTCTATGGGGTTATGGGTTTTTCTGGGTCCAATGACAGCGCCACAACAGGCCATTATATGAACTTTCATTTCCTTAGTGGCTTCACAAAATATCTGTCTGACTGCCCCCCTGGTCCAGACCCTAGTCTAGATCCTTTCCACTTTTTGATAGGCAAACACAGCTGAAGCCAATTGGCTAACAAACGAAAGGCTAAATACTTTAGCATTTGGCTGAATCCTTTGATTTTAATCTAACTGTTTTACCTATTTCTTTTGTCTTTTTATGCATTTTTTATATGTCGTTTGGTGTTTTTGTACTGATTATGCCTTGATTGACGTGATTGTTGTTTGATATTTTTTATACTTTGTTGTCTTGTAAAGCACTTTGCGCTGCACTCGTGTCATGAAAGGTGCTCTATAAATAAAGTTTATTATTATTTTTATTATTATTATTAAATGCGGGTATATGGTTCATTTAGGTTTAGGTTTACAGTTAACACCGTGCTGGCACAACAAAACACCTACGGGAAACACGTGTTATTACCATCAGCTTAGTGTATTTAACATTCAATGAATTTAACATTCAACGGAAATGTCCATAACTTTACATCATACATGGGCAACTGGCGGCCCGGGGGGCCACATGCGGCCCCCACCTTCACTTAATGTGGCCCTCAGGTTAACACCAGAATACTGATAAATGAGTAGCTTAATGAGCAGTGTTAAAATGTTATTGTCTTTTTTTTAATGTCCAATGAATTTGTATCTAGTTCATAACATAACTATAATTAAAAGCATTTGAAAATGAAATGACAAATGACGCTTTTCAGGATTCCAATTCAAAAATAGCAAAAAAAGATATTCAGGATTTCAAATCAAATATACCGTAATATAGCTCAAATAGCTGCAAGCTCAAAACATGCCGCATTTTGAGCTTGTAGATCAGCTATGTTTTAGAGTTAATAACAGTAATAATGATGCAATGTGGCCCTCTTGAGTGAGTGTTGAAATATGGTGAACTATGTGGTGCATTCACTTGTGGCACACAGTCCGTGTGTGTCTCAGAGCATGTGCTTTATTAATATGGGGGGCATGCTGAAATGGCTTCATACGCAGACTAAATTAAAGGTGGGCATGATGCCATGCAGGCCTTGTGCCTCCCACGGCCAGACCCTGCAGGGCACAGATAGTATATATGATGGCACCAAGTGAAGATCGCAGCTGGCTGCCATCTCTCCCATGGCAAAGTGTCTGTGAGTGCCCCATCAAGCTGCAGAATGTGGTCTATGTCTGTAAGCAGGGTCAAGCTGTCAGGACAAGACCTGCCTGTGCCAATCATTATCTCAAACCAAGATGGCTCGGTCACGTTGCTCTCTAGTCTGTGTAGTGTCCTCCCTCCCGCTTTCCTCTTCGAAATGTATAGGGCAGAGAGATGAGAGAAACATGCACATAAATACAACATGGGAACGTGCGCGCGCGTGTGTGTGTGTGTGCGTGCGTGCGTGCGTGCGTGCGTGCGTGTGTGTGTGTGTGTGTGTGTGTGTGTGTGTGTGTGTGTGTGTGTGTGTGTGTGTGTGTGTGTGTGTGTGTGTGCGCGTGCGTGTGTGTGTGTGTGTGAGCGCATGTGTGCATACGTGCATATACGCGAAAGAGAGAAACAGACAGCTTTACACAAAACATGAAGCATTGACATTAATAAGACACTTTGATAGGCCTAAATAACACACAAAGCAATAAAAGCGTGCAAAATAAACACGTTCAGGCTACGAATGGACATTCGAATACGATAAATGCACATGCACATGCACATGCACATGCACATGCACATGCACAATTGCACATGTGCACATGCACAATATAGCTACAAGATTGTGTCAGCTGAGTATTAACTAATTACATACTTATTCACCTGTGATAATCTGTTCATTGTGTGTGTGTGTGTGTGTGTGTGTGTGTGTGTGTGTGTGTGTGTGTGTGTGTGTGTGTGTGTGCGTGCGTGTGTGCGCGTGTGTGTGTGTGTGTGTGTGTGCGTGTGTGCGTGTGTGTGTGTGTGTGCGTGTGTGTGCGGCGCGCGTGTGTGTGTGTGTGTGTCGCTGCCCTCTGCTGGGACAGGTGCGTAAGCGCAGCAAGGCGTGCAGGGCTGGTTTGCGGGAGGCTGATGAGCTGGTATCCATTAATGAACAACCATGCGGAGGTCTGTCTCACGCCCAGGCCATGGACCTCATCGACAGCTCGCCAGGAATACTTCACGTCCGGGTCAAAAGGTCAGGGGTTTATTACAGTAGAGTTGTATATTATGTTCTTAGTTAATATGCAGCCAATTATGTCTGTGTTGCTGTATATATATCATGAAGAATTGTGATTTCTGCTATAAAAAAAAACAACAACAACAACTTTGAAACTACTGATGTACTGATTCAGACAACATAGACTATAATGACAAAAAGGATTTCTTCAATGTCAAAATACAATTTAGCGTCTGCTCAAATGAGCGTAACAGTAGGATTTCCCGTGCTTGCTTGCTTGGGGGACCTGGTTTATAACTTATAATTCTAATAATGCAGCTTTAAAGAGCAACTAAAACCCAACCCCCAAATGTGCCATGACATCTAATGGTGAAAAGCAGCGTATACTGAACAAGCAAATGGCCGCAGTGTGAATTTAGCCATTTTGATGACTGTATATGCTTCACAAAGATTTGGGTTTTGGGGATTCAGTCACTATATTTCATCTATAGCATTCCTGGCCCTGGTGATGATATCCCGCATGTCTGCTCCAAGGGGCCAGCTAGGCACTCCAATGTTGAAGCGCTGGTCCCTAGTGGTAAGAGGAAGGACTGCAGGCGGACCCGTGGATTCTTGACGAGGAAACCCCGTGCAACCGAGCGCCCAATGTTAAAGCCCAGGTGCACTCTGGGTGCACTTCCGCATTTGGACACCAAAATTTGGTGTCCAAATGCGAAAAATGCAAAAGTGAAATGCTGAATCAGCGAAAAGACGGTACTTCCGGCAGCCTTCCCGGGTGCTTCAAAACGCCACTGAGCAACTTCCACTGACATGAATAGCGGAGGGGGCGGAGCTTCACACTAGTTTAGTCTCTATCCTTTTAATACTCTATGGTCTGCTCCTCTTGCAGGGCACCGGCTGGCTTTCAGTCCGTGGTGCTTGTGACCCGCGCCCCGTCGCCCCGCATCGACAAGGAGTACCGAGCTTCCCTGCAGCGTGCCACGTCGCCGCCCCCCGCCCGTCCGCCGCCGCCGCACCACCACCACCACGCGCCCGTCAGAGAGGTCCACCGGGGGGGGAGCCGCGGCTCCTCGCAGGCCGGCAGCGGCCTGACGTCTCCGCCGGGAAGCGAGGCGTACTACAGCGAGACGGACAGCGACGCTGACGTGGCGGGATACGAGAGGCAGCGCCGGCAGAAGCGCCGCAGCCCCAGCAGCAGCAACGCCGCCGCGCCGGGGAAGCCGCCGGGGGGGCGCACCTCCACGGAGGGCGGCGAGGAGACCTCGGAGATGAGCGGGTACGACAGCGCTCCGGACGCGCGGCGCGTCTATCCCAGCCTGTCGGGTCATGGGCACGGGGGTGTGGGAGTGGGAGTGGGAGTGGGAGGAGGAGTGGGAGGAGGAGGAGAGGGCCGTATACCGGGGGTGGCTCGGAGGGAGGTGGTCTACCACCCTCCCGCTCCGGGACTGTGGTCCTCCCAGACCTCCACGGAGACCTCCTCCGTCATCTCCTCGTCGGCGGACGACCTGCAGGGACCATGCCGCGACGGAGCAGCGGCGGAGGAGGAGGACAGCGGCTTCCTGGAGCCGTCGTCCAATGTGCCGCTGGTGTCCCCCGAGAGGGCCAAGGAGGCTCTGATGCTGGGCTCTCGCAGCCAAATGGTGCCCATGGTGGGGCCCGTGGACAGACCGGTTGACGAGGAGCTCACCACGACCTACGTGGAAAAGGCCAAGCAAGCCAGTGAGTATATCATAGAGTTATTATACAATAGAGAAGACACCCAGAGGAAATCCTGAAGCGCAATGGACATAGTGGCCGAAGAAGGTATTGCAGTTTGGTAAGGTTTGGTCCTCAAACACATGAACGCGCACTATAAGGCTCCGTCCACTCTGCCGGTCGTCGCGCGTTCATGTGTTTGAGGACAATCCATCCAGAATGCACACTGTTCCTAAACCGGAAGGAGGAGTGGATTCGCCTCGTGCGCTTCTGAGCAACTCAATGCAAGTGGACGGGAGGAGAACTTGGGTGTCTTCTCTATTGTATATATACTCTAAGGAGTATATGGATAGAACCTAATATACTTATAGTCGCATGGCAAGTGTCACTGTCAGATTTTCAAGCCAACAACTTCTGTTATTTTCCGTGAGCAAGTATAGAGAATATATTAAAGAGTAATGGACTGTGAAAGTGTGAATACAGTATGTACCCCAAATGGACTAATACAGATTTTACTGCAGAGGCAACAATCAGTCAGAAACTCTCACTTTCTCGTTTTTTTTCCAGTACCTGACAGTAAAGTACAGTACCATCCAATTTCAACGCCAGAGCTCTCTCCAGAATTCTTGAAAAGGCTTGAAGGGCCAAGGTTCCAAAAAGCTAAAACAAAAATGTAGATTTTGTATCTGATTTACATCCCAATGTGCAGGTAAATTCACAGTACATGCCCAGGCAAAAATAATAGTTCAAAATGAAACACTGGTCAAAACAAAGCTCCAAATAACTGAACAAACACACAAAATGAAACAAAGCATGCAGGAACGTAAGAAACTAAAACAGGGGAGGGAAACCTTGGCAGGTGGATGTTATCACGGCTAGCCTCAAGCCAAACTGGACCCCTATACGACCATAAATGACCATGCGGTTCAACAAGATCTATTGACCAAACTAATTATAATCCCTTTGCGAAATTTCAGTTTAAATAAGTTTTACATAAGACTCATTTGGAATGGGGAAATATAATTGGTATATAGGATTTCTTCTATGCCACTTTGTAATGCTACTGACGTTTGTGTGCAACCCTGCTACTGACGTTTGTGTGCAACCCTCTTGAAAACAAATATTACATTATATATTTATGATTATATATATTTTAGGGACATATATATATGTATATTTACCAGCACAGCCTATGTGATCTACTGGTAGATCACGATCTACCTTTAGGGCTAGTGCTCTGCAGGCATGCGTATAGATTCCATACGCATGCCTGGAGCACTAGCATGCAGGTGAGGCAAACCATCACATGGTTAATTGGTATTTTGGTAACACTACTCTATAGTAACTCAAACAAGGCTATAAATACTAGTTATTTTGCACAATTACATAATGATGTAGCCTATATTGACGTTCCAAAAATGTTAAACAATGTTTCCCCAGAGCCAATTCATTCACAGATTATAATAAAGCCAAAAAAAAAAAAAAAGTTCGAAAAATGTTGTATAATATTTTTATGTGTGAAAATTAATAAAAAAAAACTTTGATAAAAAATAAAATTAAAATAAAGCCAAAACATTGATACCAACCGTAAACAAACACGCCTCCTCCTCTACAGCGCTTGGCCCGTTCCAATCGACAGGATTAATGCCATGCATTGCGGAGGAGAGACAACGTGACCCCACGAACAATATTCCACTTAACAGTCAGTGTCAATCAATAAACATTTAAAACTCTTTCAGCCCTTGTGTGTTGAGAATGTCTTCATAATATACACTTGTATGGAAAACACATGCAACGTGACCACCACAATACCAAACGTCCTTCCCAGCCGGCTTGCTGGTGAAATTTGGCAAGCAGCTGCAGTGTGTGTGCATGCAAGGTTCCTGATCATTACTGTCTATATCTAAAGGGTACGGGAAAAAGGAAATTCCTATCCTTTAGTGTTGACTTGGGTCACTTCTTTGGCCAATTATTAGAATGCCTATACTCGAATCAAATAATGTAAAATACACCGATTTCAAGTACTTTATTTAGATTTCAAGAACCCCCTGACCTTACAGACCAACACAAGCACGCTCACAGCTTTCCAGTACCAAAATAGTTTTTGAGTGCTGCGACCACTCCTACAACCAGCAATGTCCGTGTTCACCTATGTGTGGTTCACCTATATGTGTGGTGGTTAATGAGCCAGTATAATGAGTACCAGTAGGGGCGCTGTTGCCAGAAACAGAGAGAGAGATAGTATTAGTGCTGCACGCACTGTTGCCTGCTAATGAGAGAGCGAGAGGGGGGGGGGGGGGAGAGGGGAGTTGCACCACTCAGTTCACACGGGTGTGATTTTTTCATGTATGAGGAACACATAGATAGCGGGTTCAAAACATCAGACCATAGCAATAATAATATGACGTTGATCTGAAAACAAGTCTCTTGTTCCGTACTAAGCCGTCGCATTGTGGGAAAGAAAGGGCTACTTGCAGGCAGGTGACTTGCCAACGTGGTGCCTCTTAGAGAGCTGTGCTGGTACAGGATTTCTATATTTACATCCAGCTCCATGGTCCAATAACCCCTTGCGCTCAACCTGGGAGCTCAGAAAAGCATCTACAGCTGCTAGCAGGTGTCAAGTAGCGGTCCAGGGACCAACTCACTGCACCCACCTCTTTTGCACGCATGTGCTTTCTTCATTCTGTCCCTCCCTCTCTCGATGGTCCCAATGTTTGGAGCTATATTGGCCCTTCCTTGATCATGTAACGGAACATGAATTCCCTTAAAATGTGTATTCACCATGGCCTGCAATGCTGCAGGGTTTACGAAAGCACGACCATGGCAGTTTTACAATAATCTAAATACATAACTGAGATAACTGAAATGGTAGCTCACCAATATGACTAAAACTATTAATAGTTAGTTATTCTCATATAACTGGCCGATAAGAGTCAGCTATCTAGCTACCGTATGCTAGTTAAATGTACTGACAGTGGTGGAAGAAGTACTCACTTTACTTAAGTAAAAGTATTAATACCATAATGAAGAAATAATCTGTTACAAGTAAAAGTCAGGTATTCAAAATGTACTGTATCATAAAAATGTACTAGCAAAAGTAAAAGTACTCATTGTTTTCAAAATGCATAAATTAATCTTGGCTATTTTCAACTAGCCAAAGTGTAAATAGGGCTGAACTGGTTAATGTATGCAAAGTAACTAACTATAGTAACTAAAGTTTTCAAATAAGTTTAGTGGAGTATAAAAGTCAAGAGTCGGCGTCGTACGACGCTTAAAAGGTCTTTAAATGAATAATTTAAGAAATGCCTATGGGGGGAAAATGCATTGGGATTCATTTCCTGGGCCACTCGTTGTTCTGTAAGGGTGGAGGGACTGCGACGCTCTATAGAGCAACCAGCACTGGGCCGTATACTGCTGGGGCAGATCGGCGTGTGCACGCATCCGCCTGGGTGGCCGAGTGGATTGCGGAGCGGTCTAGATACCGGAAGGTCGCCAGTTCTAATCAGCGGTCCGACACGTTAAAATGACCACCGTTGAAGTGCCCTTGGACAAGGCATTGAACCACTATACCATGAAATGCCCCGTGTACAGGGCCTGGCTGTAAACAAGTATCTGATGCTTATAGTCCAGTTACCCTGGGTAAAACTTCATTTACCAGAAGGCATTTCTTCTTCTTCTTCTTCTGACGTCGGACTGCTGGGCAGTTGAGTGACAGGGGAAGGTGGGTTAGGTGACGGGGAAAGGTGGGTTAGGTGTCATAAACGCAAGGTTCCATATAGACCTCCGGTCGCAAGAAGAAAAGAAAAAAATATATATATATATTATATAATATATTATTATTATAAAGCATTGTATATTGACTTACTGTATAAAGTCAAGTATTACAATGCAATGACCTATATACTCTGTAAGTGTTCATTGGGGGTTCTTTGAGTAAAATGGCATTCCTGAATGTGTAGACATACTACTAGAACTACTAAAGAACCTATAGGTGTTTCTACTGGACTCTATAACCTTTGTCTCGAAGCTCAAGTAAAACACATAGTTCACACCTGCTACTGTATACCTACTGTTGGTGGTATATAGGGCTTGCTTGTTTGTTTGTGTGTGCCTCGACGGAGCGGGCGGTAGAGTTTCTGCTGGTTGTGGTGGGGGCCGGTCTGGGCCAAATTCGTGCGAAAATGACCGGGCCGAATTTTTTGTCCCAGTACCAGCCCTGCAACAATGCCCTTATTTCACCACGCCTGGACTATACCGCAATGCTCTTTACTCAAATCTCAACAAAGGATCCACACACCGCTTACAATTAGTTCAGAGTGCAGCAGCAAGACTTATCACCGGGACCAGGAGGTCACTCAGAACACATCACCCATGCAGTTTTAGCATCATTACACTGGCTGCCTGTCACTTTAGGGACCTTCTAGAGGTCCCTAAAACCAATATGGTGACCAAGAGCGACAAGGCATTTGCTGCAGCCAGGGCCCCCCAGGCTCTGGAACAGGCTCCCACTGGACCTTAGGGTTGCTACTAGTTCCCTC
The DNA here is from genome assembly GCF_963924005.1 of Protomyctophum bolini. Taxonomy (NCBI): domain Eukaryota; kingdom Metazoa; phylum Chordata; class Actinopteri; order Myctophiformes; family Myctophidae; genus Protomyctophum; species Protomyctophum bolini. Next base: position 41,200,265 of record NC_137875.1, read on the forward strand.
ACAATTTTTAAAACAAAACTTAAGACGCATTTCTACAGAGAGGCCCTTTTTAACACCTTTATTCCCCCTGACAATGTTGTTGTTATAATTTTTTGGTTGTTATTGCTGTAATGTTTCTGATTACTTGATTGTTTTCATTATGTTGTTAAGCACTTTGGAACACTGTTCAAAAAGGTGCTATATAAATAAAGTTTATTATTTATTATTACTAGACAACAAAGCACCCAATGACCACTTATACAGTAGTGACACTATAATGCATTATACAATTATTATAATGTATTATATAATACAGATACACTATGATCCTCGATGTCCAGGAGTGAACTGTAATAATGAATACATTAATTATACAGTGTCATAAGCAGATTTGAATGCATTATACGTGTGTATATATAGTGCATTGTAGACATGGGACGTTTGTTGATGCAGACAATAATATACTGATTGATCATGTGTGACCAACTTTTATAAGATTCGTTTTTAGAAGTCAAAGTCAACGACTACTTCTTAGAAGTCAGCCATTTAAGAGTCCTTGGAATAGGGCAGGGTTAGGCTATTTGAAGCTAATGGGCTATACTTTAAGATGAAAAATAAATGTACAGGGCTGCCACTGAGTTCAAGATTATAGCGTTCAAATACGCTGCTCAGGGACACTGTCAGGGACAAATGAAGACCTATACAGCTAGGTCCTCATATTATGAGGATTTTAGAGTTTGTGATAATCAGCTTAACGCTGCAACAAGTAAAATGCCATACCGTGGTTTACTGTTTGAAATTCGGCCACTGTTCCAGTAACCTACAAATAGGACCCTCCATTAGCTTGCAAATACATTGGGTAAAGATAGATGTCACAGAAGCTAGTAAGGCGCAAATATATCCTTCACCCATGCAAGCTAATGTGAGAAGCCTCCAGATTTTCCAGAGGTGCCTAAATTAAACTTTAGACCATGATCTCGTTTCTCAAGTTCATGTTTGAATCTGAGAACATCATTGTCCACCCTATTAAAGCCTATATGGTCTCCTATTTGTGCATCATTCTAGAAGAGAAAAGATCCACTTTTCTTGAAGTAACTTTGTGTATTTTTGAATGACTTGGAAACTGTTGACACATCTGTCACGTGTACGTACATAGTTTTTAAAACACCTATTCATTTTGTCCCTATACAGAGTTGAACCGAGGGGAAACGGCACTGGACAAGAATGTGAAGGAGGCCAAAACCAAGTGTCGAACGATCGCCTCCCTGCTGACCGACGCTCCCAACCCTCACTCCAAGGGCGTTCTGATGTTCAAGAAGAGACGGCAGCGCTCCAAGAAGTACACCCTCACCAGCTTCGGCAGCGTGGACGAGGACATGTGCCACGACTCACAGGAGGAGGAGGAGGAGGACGGCGTGTTCCCCGGGAGTGAATCGGAGTTCGACGAGGACGGCTTCTCGGCGGTGCCCGACCCGACGTGGGACAGCGACTACTTGGACATGCTGGAGAAGAGGGCGGCCGCGGGTCCCGCGGCGGGGGGTCGCGGCGGCGGCGACGACGGGGCAGAGGATGCGACCAGTCCGGGGCTGAGCGACTCCACGGGGAAAGGCGCTCAGCTGTTTGAACAGCAGAGGAAGAGAGCGGCCGAGCACGCGAAGAAAGTGGCAGCGGCGCAGCCTCAGGTTCCTGCACAGGCCCAGGCCCAGGTCCAGGAGCAGCCTCAGATGTACCAGCAGAGCCAGTTGCAGCCAGAGATGAACCCGCAGGTGCAGCCACAGTTCCAGCCGCATCACTTGCCCGTCACTTTCTCAGCACTGCAGCCCCCCGTGGCCTTACAGGACGAGGCCCTGCAGCCAATTAGGCACTTCCAACCGGCGGGGCCAGCTGCTGCTGCCGCCGCCGGCTACAGCACGGCTAATGGGGACCTCTCGTACTCTGCGGTTAGCATGGGCGCCGGCGGCGTGGTTATGTCTTCTCCGTCCGTGGCGCCTAAACCGGCCACGGCCTCTGTCACTGTCCTGGCCGCTCCCGCGCCGCTAGCTGAGACGCCGCTGCCGGAGCAGCCTTCCAGTAATGTCCTCAACAGAACTGCGCGTCCCTTTGCGCCTGGTTTCATTACCAACCGATCGGCCACTGCTCCCGTGGTGTTTCGCCCGGCTACGACAAAGAGGTCCCAGCGCCCTGCCTCGGCGGCGGTTTTGCCTGCACCGTCGTCGTTCTCCGCCTCTATGGACCCAGCCTTCAATGTTCCTTCACAGCCGGCCACTGGTCCTCCTCCGCCAATGTTTTCTTCTCCGTCGTCTATGCCTCATGGCGGTCCCTTCGCTCCAACACCAGCGTTCTCTGTTGCCCCACCAAATTCAGCCCACTTCACGTCTGCGGAGATGATTCCTCCGGGGTATGCTGCTTTCGTGCCCACCAGGTCAATGCCCCCTGCAGCTCCATATGCACCGACGGCTCCAGCCCCGGTTCCTACCGTGCTCCAATCTCCAGACTCGTCTGCTCCCGTTCCGCACCTCAGAGTTGCCCCGATGCCTCCGGTCCAAGTGTCCGTAGCCCAGTCGCCCCCGGCCTTAGTTTCTACCGCCCCGGTAGCTCCAGTGTCCGTGGTCTCTCAACCGGACGCCACGGCCCCGACCCCGGTCCCGGGGGCGACCGGACGCACAGGCATCTTACTTGAAGCTCGACGGCGCAGCGGTAAGCCCAGGCCCATGTTCAATGTTCCCGACGTCAAGAAGAGCTCCCCCAATCCCGATCTACTGTGCATGGTGCAGAACCTGGACGAAAGGCCCGTCAGACACCGATACGGGCCGCCTTCTGAAGACTACTACGACGCGGGAAATGACGAGGACGCTGAAAGGGGCCGGATGCCTCCTCCGGTGGCACCCAAGCCGCGAGTCATCCACGAGACCCCCCAGATTCCTCAGGCGGAGGGAAAGGGGGCCCAGCTGTTCGCCAAGAGGCAGAGCCGCATGGGCATGTACGTGGTGGACACGCCACCCGAGACCCCGTACCAACAGGAGTTGTCCGCCCACCCGTCCACCCAACCCTATAATGACACCCCATACAATGTCCCCTCACAGTGGAAATACTCCCCCAACATCCGGGCACCGCCGCCCATCGGCTACAACCCACTCCTAGCCCCCTCTGTCCCTGTTGGGCCCCAGAGGGACACAACCAACGCCGAGAGCAAGGCCAGAGGAGGCACGTCCGCCCAGAGAGAAGGAATCAAGGCCCTCGATTTCATGAGACGGCAACCGTACCAGCTCAACTCTGCCATGTTTAGCTACGGGGGCAGTGCTGCTAACCTGTCAGCGATGCCCTCCTATCACACCCAGAGGCAGCAGGGTGACCACACTACAATGGTCGGTAGCTCACTAGCCCAACCCAGGCAGATCCCTGTCAAGGCAGCGCGTGTGTATGAGATTAAACGTTTCTCTACACCTACACCCATGACAGCTGCAACACTGTCACCCAAAGTGATAGCGCCGCGTTCGGCCACCACCCTCGGAGAGCGCATCTCCCACTCCAACATGATCTCCCCGCCTCCCGTGCTTCGCGCTCCATCCCCTGCTCGGGCGTACGCTGCGCCTACCCCAGCTTTCGCCCTAACCTCACCTCAACTACGCATTTCCCAACCAATTGGCCTGCCAAGTCTTCCAAGAATCTCCGCTCCCCCCGTTCCTAATGCCGTGCCCAATGCACTCCCCACACCCTACACGCCGGTGTCGTACAACAGCGGCCTCCAGTCAGCCAAGCAATTCCAGAGTGCCCCCGAGCTGAGTTTCCTTGTTTCCAACTTGCCCCCGCTGAAGGCCAATCCGGTTCAGGTGGCCAGGCCTCGGTTTGTTGCCACCAAAGGGGGCATCCAACCTCGCATCTGGAGGCCAGGGGCCATGTGAGCAGGAGTCTAATTAGTGATAACAGTCTTGGACAGCATCATTTAATGTTGACCACTAAACTACACGAGAAGAAATGGAGAACCTTGTGTTTTAGTCCAGAAGGTCCAGGAACTGACAATGCTTGTGCAATGTGTGTGTGACAGGGAATATTTGGTTGTAGTACCAGATAAGCCTAGACAAATCTTTTGCTCAAAATGCTGCTCCACACATGTATGTCTTCGCTGATACAGTATATGTATTTACACATTTATTTGAGCTGTTGTCAACAACAATGAGAATACATCACACAAGTGCTATAATAACTTATATAATGCCTGTTTCTATTTAAAATTTTTTAACTTAAGATATCTGAAACATATCTAAAAGAAATGAATGGTGCAGGTCTTTCAACTATAACAACTACTAACAGCTGCTAGGGAGTTTACTAAGTGGTGGAAAATCACATGGCCAAAGGTCGCACTGATCAGAGAAGGTGTCTTTCTGCTATTCAATAATATATATGACATTTGAAATAAGATGACATGAAGTTAGTTTTTGAAAAGCATTCTTATTCATATTTGCATGACAAACCAAAGCGGTGCCATTTCAAAGTTTCTATGGCCTTTCTAAAAGCCTAAAATCCCATTCTTGTCAACCAATGAAGTGTCATTAATGTTATTAAGCTCGTCAGCACTTAAAACGCACTTAGGGCATGTATTTTGCGTGTCTTAAGTACCAGGTCTTAAGACCTGGAGGCGTGAACAATGCCATTTGGCTATTCTGAGTGGCCCAAGAGCATTGACCACGCCTCCAGGTCTTAAGTTAAGTAATGAGACCTGGTACTTACAGTAAGACACGCAAAATACAGCCCTAGTGTCACGTGACGCCTTTGGACGCCTGTTTGCGTGTATGTACCCCGTTGCCGATTTTTTTATATAAATTAATTCGACTTAGCTGTGTCCAGTTCCCTGTGTAACGCTCCAGTGAAAGGATCCGGTACAAACCGGAAATTAAAATTCCGCTGGCTTATGCTTGCTATGGGACGCAGCATCTTAAATATCGTAAATATCTCGGAATCCCTTTTTAGACCAAAATGCAAGCTTGGTTTGCACCCAAGTATGTTTTGGGTGTATTAAATTACAATCATTGGACATGTTAAATTAAAATAGCGGATTTTACTTCCTGACTCAAAAGCCCTTTCAACAGTATGGTGTACAGCCATTCACTTTGCATTGGTGGAAAAAGCGCTGCTCTCAGCCACCACTAGATGGCAGTCAATGTTAACTTCATTTTAGTTGTTCAAACTGTTACTTGTTTTTGGCATGGGTCACACTCAGCAGGTGCCCTGGCTGTCACATTACACAGTATGTCACTGGATATAAAATGCTTGTGAGTCACACTTGGGCAAAAACAGACCTTCTCTGTACCAGTGTGGCCTGTTTGGATGTATGTCACTCTCATCTTGTATTAAACCAATGGCACTAATGATTGAATGTGTATTTTGTTTTAACGAGACTGAACTTTGAGAAGGGCCAGAGATGACTAACAGAGGCACCGGCATTAAAAGATGGGTATGTGAGAGTGACTGGATATGAATAGATGCAGGACTGCTGCATGACGGTAAGGGCTTACAATTTAGCCTGTATAGGTTAAGGTCTCCATTGGCATATTATGTTGTTTCAGGCTATCCATTTTAAAGGATGGAAAAACATGGGACAGTATACCACAAATGTGAGACATCTGATTGGTTCCTGGTTTTGGAATACCACAGCCTGTTGAAATGAAATGACCGTGTATAGGAAAGTTTGGATTCTGTAGCAAGGTGTTGTTGCAATAGGAAGAAAAGAGAGGGGTGGGAAAGCACAGAATTCCAATTATGCCGGTGTCTGTAAGTAAATGAGAAGGACATTTGATATGATGCCGTACATGTTTGAATGGCACAGCTTGAGGCAAATGGCTTATACTTTCGATATGCCAATGCTGGTATAAGCAGTGAAGTTAAAAGGTTAAGTACTGGAGAGATGAATGTGTTATTTTTTTTGTTGCAGGGAAATTGACAGTGAAGTGCTGAAACGATACTATTTTGTTTTCATTTTTTATCATTTCTAAAGATAGTATTATCTCAGAGAGGCTGTATCTTTTATTCGTTTTATATCTGCAAAAACCTAAAAGTTGTGGATATAGTTTTGGTTATGTGTAAAATTATAAATAATGTACGTGTTCCTGATTGTAGCTATAGATTAATGAATATAAAAATGTTTGTGGATTATGCTGCAATAAAGTAGGGCTGTACATGCTCCGTACTGACTTTGGAGACAAGCCTGTTTTTTAGAGGAAAGTTAAATGTTGAGGTATTTTTTACTTTACTGAAGTATTTCACTAAAATTATTTGACAACTTTAGTCACTATAGTTACTTTGTAGATTTTTTAATATTATTAGAAAACCTATATTTACCACTTCATCCTGTGGACTATTTGAAAATAGGCGATCTACAAGCTCATTACTTTTTCCACCATCACTGCCCACTCTTGTTCATTGTGTGTCCTTCCATGCACTGGAATTATACAATGTGGAAGATTGCAATATTTTATAATAAATGTAAAATATCCAAAGACACGTATAGCCTTATCAGATAGATAGTAATTCAAAATGTATGATTTCTGAAAAAAGATAATAACATATAGCAACAAACATTTGACATTACATACTGTATACTAAAACACCCAATATGCATTTAATCGAGACAATAACACACAAATAAATATAGAATTTCAAATGTCTCAGAATAATCCTGAAAATACACTGGCCGGACACGATCAGCGATAACGATCTGTGGATGAAGACAAAGCGACTATCCCAGCAGCAAATGAGTGTTATTTTAGTGTAATTTTTTCCTTTTTCTATTAACGTTGTTTTTAGGGTGTTTTGTTCTTTGTGTACTCAGAAAAGCGCTATATAAGTTTGAGATATTATTATTATTATAAGTAGACGAAGATGGAGATGAATCGGACACACACACACACACACACACACACACACACACACACACACACACACACTGCATAAACCATTGTCAAACACCACCAGACATGCAGCAGTGTTGGGTCAGCTAGGCCTACATGTAGCTTAACTTGCCCAACACTGGTTGTAATTATTTATTTGATGGGTTTTTTTTCCAGTAAGAATTGAGACTTGAATACCTGCACGTGTAGTGGAGTAAGCAATAACAATTAAAGTTAACTGATAGGCCTATTAGCTATATATGATTCATCGTTATCTGCAGTGTTTTGGGCAAATTAAGCCACATGGGAGCACTGCAAAACAGTGATCATTTTTCTCTTTATTGGGTCGACGTTTAGGTCGCTTTTAGATCTTCATCAGGACAGACAATCCTTGTCTGTGTAAGTGAAGAAAATGAAGTGACAGAATTTTTAAACAAATGACAAAAAAGTTTATAGCAAAAGATCAAATGATAACATTAAAAACACATCAATGTATTATTCAATAAGTTTGGACCAGCAAACTGACCGACCAACTGAATGGCTTATAATAGTTGTATAACGTGTACTCACATCTAAACTTGACAAGACAAATCACATGCATACACTCCATACAGTACATGTTGCCTGTGTAAATTAATTACCAACAACAAGTCATTATACCCAGGAGACCATTTCTAAGACCAGCTACACAGTGTATGTTCTGAAATTCTGAGTGAAGTAGGAACCATTGATGGCCACATGCAGAAAGTAGGCCTAATTAGATTATTATTATCACATGGGCTAGTACCATGCAAGGCTTTGTTTGCACCAGGTGACGGGAATAAAAAGACAGAGCGGTGGGTGATACACTTAAGCTGATTGGTGCTGTATCTTCCCTAGGTGTACGTTATACAGCAGCTGACCAATCGGCTCAAGCATAAAGCCATATCATCTCTAGGGGGTTACAGCAGCTGAACAATCAGTGCAGCTAATGTCACTAAATGCTTAACAACAACCTCGCATCCCTATATTGAGCGTGCCGTTATGGGCGAAAGTTACAAAGATAAAAAATGAATTAATAATAAGAATTTTCAAAAATAGAGAAAATAGTATAGGCTATACATTTTGCTATTGTACAGCATAGGGCTGAAAATCTCTGCCAACAAGCAAATTCAACAAGCAAATTCACTGCTGAGGAGGAAATAGACTTTATCCAGGTTGAAAAGAACGAAAGCCCAGAGAGATACGGCGACCTTCGACGATTCACAGAATGGCCTACCAACCAAAGGTGAGACATGCCACTACTAACTCTGTCCCCATACTGTGTCAGGTCAGGGAATCCCATGAGCAGGGACTATACAACTCCATTCACTGGGGAGTTCCTTGTTGACAGTAGTGTTAGTCTATTAACTTAGTGTTGATCAAATGCTATTTTGACACATTTTTATCTATCTGTGTGATATTTATATATATATATATATATATATATAGGCCTGTGTCATTGCCCTCCCTTGTCCAACATCACATCAGGCAGGTCTGCCCTCTGCTGTATTATTTCAGGAATGGAGATTGTGTGTGTGTGTGTGTGTGTGTGTGTGTGTGTGTGTGTGTGTGTGTGTGTGTGTGTGTGTGTGTGTGTGTGTGTGTGTGTGTGTGTGCGTGTGCGTGTGCGTGCGTGCGTGCATGCGTGTACAACACAAAGTTATACCTCGTTATAAAGGTGATCAAAGATAATAACAGTGATATAAAATAAAGATTCATAGGTGCACCCCCCATCCACTGGCCCGGGGCACAGTCAAAAAAAGGGAAAAGAAAGAGAAAGAGATCAATTGGTATTATTGAAGGGAAGAAATAATCAACCAAAGAGGAAAAAAAAACGTTTTATTTCCGACACACATGACACGAGGAAGAGGTTTACATGTCAGTCACACCCTACTATGGTTACACCTAGTACATTTTGATTGGGTAAAGTGCAGCTTCCTTCCTGGTGAAGGGCTCCTTCACCAGGAAGGGCTCCTTTCCAAGCATTGGATAGGAGCCCTTCCAGGTAACTATAGTTTATAGCAGGGGTTCCCAACCACTGGTACTACTAGGACCACTGGTGGTGCTTGAGCCCTCCTCTGGTGGTACGCAAAGGAGTCGCCCAAAAAAGGAGAAAAAAGACAAAGGTGGAATTAATATTTATGTAGTTCTCCTGACCAAGCAATTGGTTGAAATAGGCTATCCAGCCATGCTGAAATGGGCATGACAGTACACCTATAGCCGTTAATAGAAGATTTGACAACAGATTAATCACATTAGCTGATTAGTGATTAGACAGGTTTGTCAGAGCAGCAGCATCAATGGCTTAGGAATGGAACAAAAAGGGCAGGTATATTCGCTCCTGCATTTTAACATCAGTCATTATGGTGGTACTTGGAGAGCCAAATACTTTCCTGAGTTGGTACTTCAGTATAATACAGCACTATCTCTCTCTCTCTCTCTCTGTTTCTGGCACAACAGTGCCCCTACTGGTACTAATAGTCATACTCATGCTCATTAACGTCACATACATAGGCGGGCGACACATAGGCGGACACAGTCATCGCTGACTTTGCTGTTCCTTGGAGTGGTTGCACCACTCAAAAAAAAAAGGTTGGGAACCAATGGTTTATATAGTTCAGCTTGTCCTGTAAATGGAGTTAATTGGTACAACGTATGTTCAGGAGGAAGACACTTTTTCATGATACGATCGTTGGTTTCCTCTGCCACCCATTCCATTCCATTTCTCCACAGCTGCAGTTAACGCCACCATTTACCTGTCACATGGTTACTGATCTCAGCTCCACCCTGTTTTTAATTAGTGCACTAAAGTTTCTGAACAGATATTACATCAATATGCCTGGGGTCCCCACCTACTCACTCAGGGTTGACGTGTCACACCCGCAGTGACGGGAGGGGCACCAAAATGTGGGCACTCCCTTAGTATAAAAGTACAAACTACAAACCTTTGTGTATGTTCACATGACCTGTGATGAGGAAGATCAAATAGATCGAAACGTTGTCAGTAATTTCAATAAAGAACGTCTTTCTTAATATACCTGTGGTGTGCGCGGGCTCCATCCAATACCTACACTCAGCTCCACCCTCGCCACTCGCCGAGATTATATATAACGCCCTACCAACAGTCATTAAGACATGTGAATCCCTTGACTCCTTCAAAACCGCTCTCAAAGGGCACCTACGGATGGCTGCAATTCGAAACTGGCCTCTGTCAAATCTGAATCCCCCCCACCGCCCCCCCCCCTTTTCCCCTCACTGTATATGTATCCTTTCCCTTTTTGCCTCCTACATGATGAATTCCTGTTCTGTTCTTTGACTACATAGAAGTGTCTATTTGTATGTCTCTAAATGTTTTGATGAATTGAACAATGTGGACCCTGTTGTAAACAAGTGTAATGCTTAATTGGGTCGTCCACTCACAGTTGACAGTCTCTGTATTGAGTTTGTGCTTAAAATGTACTGTAAATTCTACAAACTGTTAATAAATATTTCAATCAATCAATCAATAACAGTCTGTTTCACCTGCCACTCGTGCATACTGTCCTCACTCCCTCCAGCTCTCCTCCGTAGCGCCACTCCAGCCCACCTCTCATCCTCACCCACCTACCCTCCATGTTCCACTTCTTTTCTAAATAAATTCCAAACCATGTTAGACGATGTTTGATTGAATGCGTGGGTCTGACTGTGTACTATAGTGAACAGGACAGTGTAACATGGTCTGATGACGCTGATCCCTCGTGCTCACGGCATTTAATTATGTATACATCTCCAGATCTCCCTTGTCCACTCGTGTATTTTAAAGCACATCCGTCACGCCTTTTAAGTATAGCGCCTTTGGCCCATTTGTTACTTGTTCAATCCCCGGATTGTCTTCACTTAAAGTGCCGTAATTATTTTTTCTTTTTCTGTTTTGTATGTGTAATGAGTTAACATTGCTCTAATAGACCCCCAGGTGGGGTTAATATTGAAATATGTCTTCCCTGTGTATTTTTTGTTTCTTCCTGAAAGCTGAAAGCCTTTTCGAGTCAAAAGGCCCAATTGAGAATACAGTTAATACACCACGTCAGTTTAACATATATAGGATGAAGATGAAGATTTTCAATTGATGGAAAGGAGCCAAGGGAGGGTACATTTATAGCCTATACATTTAGACAGAATATCAAATATGGCATGTGGCAATTTTTCAAATTATACATTTTTCAATGTTTCTTTTCTTGGCTTAACACATACAGTTAAAGGCCATCCAGTGGCGCTGTTGAGTCGACTCACATTACAATCACGCTATATAAAATCTGTGGGGCGCCGATGGCTGAGCACATACCACATTTAAAGGCTTGAACGTCGCGAGTTTTATTACCGAGCCCCACGACCTTTGCTGCAGGTCACTCCCCCGTCTCTTTCCCTGTTTCCTGTGTATACTATCCGGTATGTCTTGGTGAATGAGAGAACTGCGTGCAGTGCAGTCATATAGCGAAGCTCTGGCACTCTTTATACACGCACAAGGCAGGCCTGAGACGTTCTGTTTACGGTATATGTCCACATAGTAACCTATTTATGGCTTGCAGAACTTTTGCCAAGCCAGCTGAGGCCACCATTGTCCATAAAAAATATGACTGCAAAAGTTTTAAAAAAAAACTAAACAAAAACAAATTGCTGTTTAGCTCTTGCCTATACGTAGTTGAAAATAATATAGTGATGTCTAACTCATAGGATAGGACCACAATGGAAAAGTCCCCAGGACTTTTTTGTGTTATCCTTTTAGCTCAAATGTCTGACTGACTGTACAGTATACCTTGTGCTGTTTACATGCAGTATATGTCTAATAAAGTATTCAATCAATCAATCAATCAAAGATAATATTGAATATGTTATAACGAAATCCAGTTTTGTGAATACAAACAACATAGGATATTCTTATGCATAATGTCCACAATAGTGCAGTATTTAATGGAAATATTTAGCTAAATAAGACAGCACTGAATTATTATGTAATGAGAGTAATCGTGCATTACTGATTTTGGGTGTTGATTGCTGTGCTTGTTAAATTCTAAGAATAGCTATGTTGGTCAGTGTATAGAGAGCGTCGCAGTCCCGCCCCCTTTCATGACGACGCCAGGCCCAGGAAATGAATCCCAATGCATTTTTCCCATAGACAATTCAAAACGTATTTATTTAAAGACCTTTTAAGCGTCGTACGAAGCCAACTCTTGTCGTGACAAATCATGACAACACGCACAATATTTTGGACCAAACAAATAATTACAGAGAAGAAAAACAACAACTTTCTAATTATTTGTTTGCCCCTGAAAAATTGTGTTTGTTGCCATGATTTTTTTCACGACAAGAGTTGGCTTTGTCCGCGGCGTAAACGTCTTTAAATAAATACTTTCTGAAAAGTCTATGAGGAAAATGAACAGGGATTTCTTTTCCGGGTCTCTCGAGGGGGCGGGACCATAGGCGGCGGGTGAGTTTTACCTTTGGGTAGGCTATAGAATTGCGTTTGGGGGGGGACTCTCGCGGCCGAGCGAAGCGAGGCCGCCGCCGCGGATTTATTTATTTGTTTATTTCCCAGATGGTCTAAAAATGAGTTATTTAGCATACTTTTACCAATGATTTAGCCTATACACAGACAACGACTTTTGGACGTCTTTTTCTCAAGTCTCGAGTCAGTCAGTACTCAGTGTACATTACCCGGCGGTGTTGCTGCCCCTCCGGGAGTCGCGGCTCATGGCTCTACAGACGGCACAGACACAGCAGTCACTCCGCTCCAGGGGGCAGCGACAACACACACACACACACACACACACACACAATAGCCTTCTAGAATGCTGGCATGCTGCGCACATATATTATATCTATATAAAAAAAAAAACCCAGCATAATTTCTGGGAAGGCTAAGCCTTCCCTAGCCTTATGCACCCGCCGCCTATGGGCGGGACTATGTGAATTATGCTACTCTAGGATGGCTCATGGTAAAGCAAGGTTAAGCAATTCAAAAGGAGATTGGTTTTCAAGTTAGTCAAAGGGGCTCTGCAATACCCTAAAAAATACCCTTTTTTTGGGGCAGAGGTTCACTTTGGCATCCAGGGAGTGTGTGTGTGTGTGTGTGTGTGTGTGTGTGTGTGTGTGTGTGTGTGTGTGTGTGTGTGTGTGTGTGTGTGTGTGTGTGTGTGTGTGCCTAGTTTGGCAGCTTCTTCAGACCTGTAATCAAAACAGAGATGCCAGAAGATTTTTGCCAGGTGCTTGAAAAGCGCCTTGACGTGTGATATTTTCTTGTTTTTTAAGTAAGCCTACTGAGTTAACTAGGGTTATGTTAACCCATTCTGACCGGGCACCCATTTTGGTGTTAGCATCATGTTATGCTTTACCTATTGAAAAATAGCAGATCTACAAGCTCATATCGCGCCACCGAGTGGCGCGATACGAGCTTGTAGGTCTGCTATTTTTGAAAAATTCGAAGAACGACTGACATTTTTAGAATCTGATCTCAGGTCAGAATGGGTTCATCAGACCAGTGTGTGTCCAGTGGAAACCTCGTATGAATCTGATCTCAGGTCAGAATGGGTTAAAGGGGTTATCGGCTATACCTCATTGCACTATACTAGATACTTGTGTTTGTATATAGCCAATATGGTTCAAATGTCAACACAAGGGCAGCTACTCGGTTCCCCAGTCCCCACGGCGAATTGCAGACAAATTCTACCACTGAGTGAATAGAGCATGCCTGCTTACTCACTGGAGAAATACAATTTTAATCTAAGGGCATGGTCCTATATATCCAACCACAGGGATCTACATTCCTGGGGAGTAGTTTTGTAAGTTCTATTGCATTAACCTATACTCTGTCTACCATAGAGAGAATTTGGAATGTCATTTCATAGGCTAAAAATATTGCAAAAAAGATTTGCAGCTTTACAAAGGGCAATATGTCAAAAATAATGTTTTAGACTAGTAGTGAATACAATATTTTCCTTTCTAATCTGTTTGCTAGAGTATGTTAATAAACTAGAATAAGTGCTCAGGTCTCCGCCAGGTCAGGTATAGATTGTGGCCTCCTGGTGGCGCTATAATAAGCCAATGTGAAAAGGATGCCTTATGTCTTCTTAAGCCTTTCATGGCAATCGGACGCTGCATTCATGATTTGATTTGATTTTGCAAAAGTCAACCTGCTGGTGGCGCTATAACAGGCGTATGTGAAAAGGGTGCATTTGTTCCCCAGGAATGTATATGTGCAAAATTGCACGGAAATCGCACTTTCCTGCGTTCATGATTTGAGGCGTTTTGTTCAAAACAGACCGATCCTGCAAACGTTTGAAAGCCGAACGGCGAACAGTGTCACCTGTGAGGTCCAGTAGAACTACTCGGCTTTCTCAATGGCCTGCAGTCTTCAATGTCTTGCGTGAGCAGTGTAAGCAGTGGTGAGTGTGTGACGATCCCCCGGAAACCTGTTCTCTTTAGGGCAGAGTCACACTATGTTCCTGGGTGGACCGATTGAAAGTGTATACTCGGATACGGATGGCTGCAATGTGAAAGAATTGAATACAGTTGAATGAAGTGTACTCGGATGCGTTAGAAGCAAGGCCAATGTGAATCATGGCCAGCGAGTACACCAGGCAATCGTATTCGGGAACAGTTCAAATGAATCAGTCTCAGTGTGAATCTGCCCTTAGAAGCTGCATGCGGGTCCACTGTACTAGCTCGGCGGATTGTCATCTCAAGTATCTTGAATGGGACGCTCAGGTTTGTTTGGTCTCAGCACTGCAATGCTTCTTGCCTCTAAACTGCAGGGCACCCACCTGATGGCCTTATAGGGCAGGGGTAGGCAACCTTATAGGCACCAGTGCCAACATTGGCACAAAGGAGGGTGATCACTGGCACACTGGCAATGTGTCGAGAGAGTATTTTTGGTTACTATTTATCTATAAAATAAAATGCAGTCAAATTAAATGTCCCTCACATTTTTTGTGTAAATGACATCCTGCATTCTAGATTCATTCAAACTGAACTCTATATTGCTCTGAGTCTAATGATCATTATAACAACGTGAAAGAAAATATTTTAAAACTTTACATTTGTGGATAATCAAAACATGTTGGAATTTTTTCACGTGGTGTCATTCCAATTAATTAATTAATGTCAGGCACACTGACGATCTAGAAAATAAAAACATGGCACTTAATTAAAATCACACCTGTGTGAACTGAGTGGTGCAATCCCCCCTGCCCCTCTCTCTCTCTCTCTCTCTCTCTCACATTAGAGACACAGCACTACCCCTCTCTCTGTTTCTGGCGCCCCCTACTGGTATAAATAAGTAACATACTCGTGCTCATTGACGTACACAAACACGTACACAAACAGGTACACCACTGGTGCTCATTGACGTACACAAACAGGTGGACATTGCTGGTTGTATAAAGTGGTTGCATCACTCAAAAAAAAGGTTGCAGACCCCTGTTATAGGGGATTCACAACTATATGGTCCCGGATGCACACTCGGAAGATGTTGTGGTAGTGTGAATGCTGCGTTATGCGTACCGTACCATTACCGTTTACCCAACCCTATAGCCTACCGTACCATTACCGTTTACCCAACCGTATACCGCGCCATTACCGTTCGCCCAACCGTTCCCGGGACTGAAGTGCACTCGGATAATGGATCGATGCAATGTGAACGCATTGAATACAATTGAATGAAGTGTATAGTCGGGTGCAGAAGAATCAAGGCCAATGTGAATCATGGCCAGCGGGGACCGCAGGCAACCGTATTCGGGAAACAGTTTGAATCAAACTGACTCAGTGTGAATCCCCTATTAGACGTAGACCTTTATTTCGTATATATGAATTGATAAGGGGGTGATTTCGGTGATAAGCTTATAGACGTTTTATATGGGCCAGTTATACAAATTGCCGTAGGATCCATAGATTGATAGGCTGGATAAAGTGGAAGACAAAATCAATGACCTACCAAAATCAATGGAAAGGACAAGCTATTTGAAAAAAAAGATTGAGTTCACTTTCGGATGGGTTTATTTTGTTTTGTGTATGTACGTGCACACAAAAAATTAAGAAAGTGTAATACATAACAAGGAATTGTACCTGACTCAATAAAGTTAAAAAAGAGTGAAGGTTTTATACTATTATATTAATATTACATATTAGCCTATATATATAATCTTATATTCACAGTATTATGAATGAACTGTGTATTTTTTTATGAATTGCATAGAACTCTGTGCAAAATCAGAGGTGCTCTATTTCACATGGAAATGTGAAATGGGCCGTGCAGGGAAACCTGAGGCGACGTCAGCCCAGTTCCAGCCTCTCCATCTCGCACTTCTGAGTGGGACAACATCGATGCCTCTATGTCACACAAACTATAATCATGACGCCCACTCAGACAACTTAATCTGCCCATGCGGTGACATGTGCACGTGCAAATGAACGATGGAAAACCACCCCCCTTAACCCACATGAATGGGTTGGGTATATGTATGGGCCACCATGGGGGAACATTTGAGTGAAACCACGTTATCAGTCTGGCTAATGCCAACACAACACAACACAACCCAACCCAACACAACACAACACAACACAACACAACACCCATGAAGGGTTATGACCCTATATACCTAAATCCACCGCTGAATAGAGAGACAGGACATGTATAGGACAGAGAAAGGGGAAAGTATGCAACACTATAGGTCTCGGGCCGGAGACATTGCTAACATGTATAGTCAACATGGGTTTTCAACTAGATTAGGCCGGGGGCCACAACTGTTAGTTAGTTAGTGGGTTCTCAAAATGCATTTTGTGTTCAAACACAACGATTTAAGTAATACATGTGTGCACAGTATGAGCACAGGCAGGGTGATATATGTGCCGCCTAAAAATAGATGTAGACCTATAGTTGACAGTGCATAAACATAATTGCCTTGACATTAATGAGCGTCAACGAGCACAAGCTGGAAGCACACGCACGCACGCACGCACGCACGCACGCACGCACGCACACATGCACACACACACACACACACACACACACACACACACACACACACACACACACACACACACACACACCAGCAGTACTTGTGGCAATCTCACACTTCATATCGCACACACCATATCTGTAACTTTCATTAGCTCTCTGAAGAACCCGCAGGCCACCAGTTGAATACCCCTGATGTAGCTTATGCACTATCTAGGTGACTACTAGTACAGTTTGGGCAGGAACCCCTTTTGGAGTTGCATTATGTAATGCTTTAGCTATTGAAAAATAGCAGATCTACAAGCTCATGTAGCGTGCCACCGAGTGGCGCGCTACGAGCTTGTATAGGTCTGCTATTTTTGAAGAATCGTGAAAAGTGACATGAAAGTGTTTGAGAACGACTGACATAGAAAAACATATATAGCTTTTTCAAGGGATTTAGAAGACATTTGCAGAATCGTTCCCAGGTCAAAACGGGCCTTGTATAGGCTTGTATTTTTTAGTAGCTGACCATATTCTATAGTATCCTACTACGCCTATACACTTGACCTGACTCAGAACTGTTTCTGTTTGTCCATCATGTCCAAGGCAAGGGTCCTTATAGGAGGAGCTGAAGAAATTGGAGGCAATGAATGACAGGGTATAAAGGCTCGCCCCCCCCCCCCCCCCCCCCCCCCCCCCGCCACCCGCCACCCTCTGTCTTTCTGTACACCTCAAACACTCCCCAGAGTCCTTTGAGGCTATATGAGACTCCATGAGATTCCCCCCTCCCGTCAGCTACTAAAGATAGGCCCTCTGAAGCATCTGCGAGAATAATTTTGCTCTCTTAAATATCCCCCATCAGCACTTTATGCCTGCAGCCAGCAGAGATTTCTCCCCTCCCCACCACCACCACCACCACCACCACGCACCCACCGACTGGAACTCCTAATACCTCACACCCTCCTCCCCTCCCCTCCCCTCCCCGTGGCTGCCCGTTACCCCCCCACACTACCCCCCCCACCCACCCACCCCCTCCCCTCTCCCCACCCTGTGGAAGATCAGCCATCCAAGCAAAGGGTGGGTTTTTGCACTCCCTGGGATCTGGGCTCAGCCATAGGGTCAGCATTGGCACCGTGGGGATTTGTATTAATACTGTGATCGAGATCACGAAACCTTTAAGGTCTCCGATTCTGCCTTTTTGGTATTTATATAGGTCCATTTCTCTCACCAAGGATTACACCAAAAAACCCGGTGAGTTGGATCTGCAACCCATCAAGTGTGTCTCAGTGATTTTTACTAACCATCAGACCGCTTGGAATCTATAACCAAAAGGCTGGCTGCTTCAGCCTAATGTTATTAGGGAAAAGGTAATACTGTGTTACAGCCTTTGGACATAATACAGTACTTAGTTATCTGCTGGATAGGAACTGTGCAACTGCTCTTGGGATTTATTAAGTTAATGGAAGAGGATCTGAAAGAGTTGAAGCAAGTTGTTGACTTATTAATTTTGTAGGACTATAAAGGATTTTTTGATGCCGTCAACCAGTGCAGAGAAATGGTGCTATATAGAAGCTCCTTTTCCTCCTTTGAGAGTTCCTCAGTAAGTCTTAAAATGACCAGAAGGAATGGGAGAATGTGCTGACCACTCCCCATGCATGCAGCGAAGATTTATAAGGAGTTACCAAACCCTGGCTTGAATTCTAGACGGAGTGAGGGAGGGGAGCAGGGGGACGGGGGACGGACGGACGGACGGACAGCTTCTGATTATTTTAGGGAAATGAAAAAATCACTCTAACATCAACTATAACCTAAATCCTAACTGAAAGATTTAGAGAGAGATTCAAGAAATTCCATTCGAGTTTTTTTGACAACTGGCGTGCATGCATTGTGTCCTTATGAGTTGTGTCGAGCCCATCCGATAGGCCACTGGCGCAAAAATGTCTTGGCTGAAAATGGCATTTAAAAATAGCTACAGTGGATTGAGTTACAGCCAGTTAGATGTGATGTGATGTTTTGCCAATTGACTTTAAGATACTCCTTGGGAGCTGAAGGCTCAATGGTCACGTGGGTATAGATATAGGACTCAGTGTGATTATAAGCAGGTGAGGTAATCCCCTAACTGTAACCTCAAGACATGCAGGGGCACCTGTAAACATCTTCCAGATTCCTTAGTGTAATCATTAGGTTTGTGTTTTGCCCATGACAGCCAGGTCCATGACTTGTCTTTTTCAGCAAAAGCTTTGAATTCATAAAAGAGTTAGGCGCAAGCTTGAGGTATAGCCGCATGCCACGGCCATGTTGTTGTTACACATGAAGGGGTGCCTTGCCTATGTTATACACATCATCAACAGTCGTCCTTGAATGAGGAAGGAATGATATATACTGTATATTTTTCCATTTTTCCTTGTCATCCAAAACGGCATAGGAAGATCAGAGAATTACCCAAACTGTATTTCTATGATTCAAAAGTCTGAATGTCACCGTAGTCGAGCTGTTGTGTTTACATGCACCGAGCGTGTGTACAGTATCTGATGTCTCCAAGCCAAACGCAAGTTGCTATATGGGCTATATGTTTCAGTCAGACCAGACATCTGTTTGGCTGGAGAATGCAGGGAATCTGAGGGCACTGACACATGAACCTTGAACTTGAAAAAGGAGCTGGGGGGGGGGGGGGATGATGCTGTCTGCCTGATCATGTCCTTCTAGGTTTGTGTTCTGTCATTTCAATTCAAGGTTGGACGGGTATAACACTTTGGGTGGAATGGTTTCCACAATTATTATTTCTCTTTACCGATTTCAGACAAACCTGGGACTAGAATGTCCCCGTATAGGGGAAGTTGAATTGAACTATAGAAAATAGAAAAGAAAAAAAAACGAAATAGAAATAATCTAGATGCCAATGTTTTCATTCACTCAATACTTTGAGGCAACAACTTCATAAAACTCAATAGTTGACTTTTGAAGACTCATTTCATCAACTCTTTTTGATATGTTAACATTTTGAACTATTATGTTGTTTCACGGCAGTGGCCAAAAACTCATAAATAGAAAACCAAAACGGAATTGTTACTGTGTCACAATCTCATCTCTTTTTTTTCTTTTTTTTTTGGATTTAGAATATATAGAATCCCGTGAATACTATTTTAAGGTGCATTTTCAGGATATATTTTGGTGTTTTTTATCTGGTCAGGTGACAAACACTGCTGACTATCACTGTGTCAACAATGTTCTATTTTTCCTCCTTCTCTCTAGAGATGCCTCTGGGAACACCTGCACCACCAAACAAGCGGAAAAAGCCCGCGAAAATCGTTACTGACCTATCCCTTATAAGTCAGGATGGTAAGGCTTAGGTACTTACCTCTTAAACACATATGTGTACATGTTAGAATAATATTCTACGACAAAATGTCTGCGAAACCAGTAAAAATAGCATGATAGATCATTTGTGTGTTTAAGTAAACTAGAGAGAATAAAGTCATGAGCATGCACTGTGGGTGTCAAAAAACAATACTCACCTCAGCAGTGAGCGCTTTAATATCATCATCGTCAAATCTAAATATGAACCTGAGGTTGTTGGTTAAGAAACATCCTGAAGCATGCATCCTAATAAGTAACAGTAATAGCCTGTGATATATAACCTGGCAAGTGGCAACCAGGAAAATGTACCTTCACTGTACATACTTTGTTCACTAGCACATTTTAAATGACATATTTCTGTCTGTCCAATTGAAATGTGGTAATATCATGATATCCGATTACTGAATTAAAGAACCTTTGTTTATCATTGCATAAGACGAATAAATCATTTCACCTGTTCACCAGAACAAGAGCCAGAGGAGTTGGACCTGGGAATAAAGGTCAGGACTCCCAAAGACATCATGCTGGAAGAGCTGTCCCTCCAGAAGAACCGTGGCTCAAAGATGTTTAAGATGAGACAAATCAGGGTGGAGAAGTTCATCTATGAGAACAACCCAGACCTTTTCAGCAGTGAGTCTATGGTAAGAACCTTAGACTTGAATGAAAAAATATTTACGGAAGAACATTATCAGGGTTCCTGAAATGTATGCAGTGAACTTCTTATGAGTCTGAGGAGTATTGTATTATGGTAGGAATCTTACAGGTCAAGATCCAATCCAGTGCATCACTAAATTGTCGTTTTTGTTTAACTGTGCAACCTTTTCAATTTCAGTGTAGTCGATGTGTTTGACACAGCTGTGTTTGGTTCTCCTTTTCCAAATTCACTGATGCATTGTGATATAACCTTGTTAGCCTACATCCATTCACAATCAATCAACGTAATACATATGCTTCCATAGAAACACAGGGTTTATGGTGGTATCCAACCCACAAACTGACAAATGCTTTGCCGATTGTCTGTGAGCTCCAACTTGGCCAAGGGAATCCATTTACTAAATATATCAATGCGTTATGCCCAATGTGCCAAAGGCAGAGCCATATCACAATAAACTAGAAAAAGTGCCCCTCGGGGCTCAGGTCTCCACCAGGCCAGGTCAGGTTGTGGCCTCCTGGTGGCGCTATAATAGGCCAATGTGAAAAGGGTGCCATTTCTTCTAACGCCTTTGATGGCAATTGGATGATTTGAGGCATTTTGTTCCAAAAATGTGTTTTGCAAAAATCCACCTGTTGGTGGCGCTATAACAGGCCAATGTGAAAAGGGTGGGATATATTCCTCAGCCTAGTAGGAAAGTCTGTGCAAGATTTCACGTAAATTGCGTTCATGATTTGATGCTTTTTGTTCAAAACGGGCCAATCCTGCAAACTTTGAGAGCCAATATTAGCCAATTAGGATGGAATATGAAATATCGGACAGATCCGACATGAGCACATGACTATAGAGATATTTAGTAATCTGGAGGAGTAATATAAAAAAAAACACATCAACCTCTTTTTTCCTGGCTGTTGGAAACATAAAACTATTAATTAATACGGAATTTGACACAATTCTTTGATGAATTGAACATGGTGGACCCTCTTGTAAACAAGTGTAATGCTTAATTGGGTCGTCCACTCACAGTTAACAGTCTTTGTATTGAGTTTGTGCTTGAAATGTACTGTAATTCTGCAAACTGTTAATAAATATTTCAGTCAATCAAAATCACAAAACCATCAAAATATATGTCATTTTTATTATGTGGAAAAACATGAAGTTCATGTTTCAAAAGGAAAATGGTAGCGTGTAAATGAACTTTTATAATATCAAGTGCTGATTAAATTGCGTTGCACGCTGTATTTTCCCACCTGGCATATATATACCTGGCAAGCAGTTCCCCCCGTTCTGATATGACTGTTTGTTTTCAGGAGAACTTCCAGAAGTTTGTGCCCAGTCTTGGAGGTCTGATGATGGACGTCGGGGGGAACCTTCTGTGCAATGCTGGTGGAGCCGGAGGAGGAGGAGGAGGAGGAGTGGGGGGAGGGGCTCCTGTGGTCCCACCAAAGCCTGGAAGCAAAGGAGCGGGCGCCGGGTTGGCCGGAGGGGAAGGGGGGCCGGGGGGGGCTGGAGGGGCCAGTGGGGCAGGTGGTGGAGTAACAGGTTCAGGAGGTCCTGGTGGGCATGGCGGAAGTGGAGCTGGAGGCGAGTGGACTCCGCTTAAAGGTAAGTCCGATCGGTTTACTTTTTGCAGGAACAGTGTTATTTCAAATCACGTTTTTAAAAGATGTACAGCATTCTGTTGTCTGGTCTATACTTGCAATCAAGGTTCACAGGGCAACAGGATAACTTAGGCTAATTGTCACACTTTATTTGTGTTATTATTTGGGGTTTTTTGTAGCAACCATTAATTTGATCCGACTAGGCATATGATCTGGAGAGATCACTCCAGAAATACACTTTAATAACTATAATCAATCAATCCACATCTTTGAAATCCATTCTTGTTGTGCTCTATAAGCCATGATATTTCCCAGTTCCAGATTGAAGCCTAAAGCAGAATTTAATTTACATTGTGCTGTTCCTGTGATCTTGGACAGTTAATACTACTATATACATCTGTCTCCCTATAAGCTTGGATTCAGAGCATCAAGACTTGAATGTATAATGGCATGAGGCAATTAAAACATTTTGGAGTTGATCCGTTGACATTGAATTAGTGGCTGCATGATCTCATGGGCACATAGATGTATTTATATTTTACATACAGTATGAAATGAAATTATTTGAAAGTATATAGGGCTTACAGCTCTGAATCTGTAAAATCCCCATTGCTAATTTCCATTTTGTTACATTTGTAGTTTTGCAATTTGTACACTCTCAGTTAGATTAAAATGATTAAAATGTGTGTTTGTACTCTGTACTGTCATAGTGTCCTAAGAATGGGTCCATTATTCACTGTCAATGCAGAAGCTATATAGGATTTGTCTGTCGTCGTCATAACTGCACTCTTGCCTCTTTGTTTTTTCAGCTACAAATTCAAACTCAGCTATAAACCACGTTGTTTATATGTGTTAATATTAACATTGATGGGATTATGCACAGGTGGGACAGAGCTTCACGTGAAGATGTACATGTCTCCCTGGGAGAAGGCCATGAAGGGTGACGAGGCTCTGACAGCTACTCTGAAAACTGCAATGAGTATCCCTGATGCTAAAGAGGATCTGCGCCTGTTCAAAAGTTTCAACAGGTATTACTATTTACGCACAAAAATGAATTTGAAATAAAATAAAGACATATATATTTAAAAAATAAAAACTTGCAATGTTTATATAATAAGTTTGCCTCAAATGACATGCTCAAAATAGGGACACCGGGTTGAAAGTGTTTCTTTGTTATTCTACAACAGGTCGTTTCGAGGAAGCAATCTGATTGGTTGAAACGGTTTCTAGCCGTGGATGAAACCAGCACTGTTCACCACCTAATCAAAACGAAAGAATTCAGCCACTCTGTTTTCCCAGAGCGCTAGTAAACTCGGTGGCTAGGCTAGCTAGTTTCTTGGGACATTTGTGGTCGTAGTGACTACATCTGTCATTACATTTTTTCTTTTTTTTCCAGCGATTTTCTTAGTTTTAAGGGTAACTCGACTTCGTCTCGTTCCTGACCACATCACTGTCGTGGCAATAATCACGTTAAACAACACCCTCTCGTGTAATATTGCTTCATTAATGTCCATTCCTCTGTTAGGACTGCCGTGCCTTTTGGAGGCTACGAGAAAGCCAACCAGCTCCTGAAATTCCAGCTGCCAGACGTCGAGGCAAGCAAAGAGCCTGAGGAGCCCACAGTGTACCAGAGTGAGATTCGCTGTCGGCCTTCCTTCAACCGCACTCCCATTGGCTGGGTGGGAATGAACGAGCCTAACAGCATCCACATGGAGACAGACGCCGTGCCCTTCGATGGAGAGACCGACGAGCTGTGATGACCAAACATAATGATTCATCTACACGCCGTACTAGATCCTTCGGCGAGCAACACGTCTTACGACGAAGTATAAATCAGGCTTAACTGTGATACATGTACACGACAATAGAAGAGCTTAAAGTTCTGTCAGACAACTATAGGCTGCTGTTGAGATAAAGGAGATATAAAGCTATCAATGTGGATGACAGACTGTGCATGAAACAAACCAAAAACAAATTGTCCCGATATTTTGTTGTTAAGCAGGAAAATAAGTTTTCCTGCTGGTTAGGAGTTGTGCTTTTGTGAAGGAAAGTAAGTGAAAAATGAGTAGGAGAGATTTAAGTCGTTTTGTCATGCATGCAGTCTTGATGACAGCTTGTTCCATAATAGCTTTTGCTCTGTAGCGCACAACTGTTATTTATCAATGACTTTTGTTGTTGTTGTTAAGGCCTTTTGACACTGGTGACCTTTGTACCCTTACGACTGTGACTGTACATCCCTCTTCAGAATGCCTATCATGACCTTTTGGTTACTCAGTTGCAGAATGACAGGCAATGTTTTCAATTCAACTGAAACTTTACTGACTGGTACATTAGTCCACTGTATCACCCAGTTCTTCCACAATAAACTATTTCAAATAGTTGTATTCCTATTCCTATTCCTAATTGTATGGCTGACTATAGACTATATACTGTGTGTGTGTGTGTGTGTGTGTGTGTGTGTGTGTGTGTGTGTGTGTGTGTGTGTGTGTGTGTGTGTGTGTGTGTGTGTGCGTGCGTGCGTGCGTGTGCGTGCGTGCGTGCGTGCGTGCTTGCGTGCGTGCTTGTGTGTGTGTAAGGGGTGAGAGAGAGAGCTTTCTGAATATAGGAAAAGAGCATAATTTCTTTGGTAAGTTGCTTGGTGGTGGTAGCCTATAAATTACTGTACACCACAACTCATCTAAAAAGTCAGCAAGGTGCAAAGTGATCAGCCAGTATGCCATATAAACATAATGTACTGTAGACATGCAATTTAGTTACTGCTTCTAAGGCCCCTTTTCCAATGGGAACCGGTTCAGTTCTTTTTGGTTTTTAGTCCATGAGCCAGAGCTCAAAAATTGGTGGGAAAACTATATACCCTATATTAAATTGTTTATAGGATCAATACAAGTAAATTAATACATAATAACCCTTCCACAGTACTAGCAGTAGCTTTTTCATATTTTCGATTATTTGCCATATTTTCCTACATAATGCCTCATTTGCATAATTTAAAAATGTTAAATTTGTAATACAATAAATCATTGTCTTCGTGCAAGTACTCAATTGAGGAAGTTTAATGGTGATAACAATCTAATATAGGTATGGTTTTGCTCCACTCAATTCATAATTAATGATTCAATTTTGGAGCTCTAGCTGGCTCATGGACTAAAAAACAAAAATAACTGAACCGGTTCCCACCGGTTCCAACCGGTGGAAAAGGGGCCTTAAGAGTCACGACAACTCCGTTCACTTCATGGGGCCAGTCCAATGGTGGCTCTTCTACATAGACTTCTACTGGCGAAGAGAGAGAGAGAAAGACAAAGGACTGAACCGGAGGTTTACGGAATATGCATTGGAGTCTATATGGGCTTCGGAGTGACACACGAGTTACATGAACCAAACACCAATCAAGTGAATGTTTGGTCGGTTTTTTTGGGGGGGGCCACCACAATGCTTTTCCAATGGGAGTCACATGGTTTGATCAAACGTTTGTGTTTGATGAGGGGGGGGGGGGGGGGGCAGAACACCACCAGCAATCAGCAATCAAACACAAAATGTTTGGTCAAACCATGTTGTGACTCCCATTGGAAAAGCATTGTGGTGGCCCAAAAAAAATAAAAAAAACGACCAAACATTGCTTCTTTGGTGTTTGGTACGTGTGAATGATCGAGGCCTTGGCAAACTTTGCAAACTGTTAATAAAGTTTTCAACCAATGCTTGAATACTTAATACTTAATAACAGTTTTCTAAGGCCCAAACCACACCGCTGCGACTCCTTGCAACAAAACAAACCACACCAATGCAACTCCTTGCAACAACGCAACATGCCATTTGGAATGTTTGCAAGAAGTCGCAAGGAGTTGTATGTCGCAAGGAGTTGCATGGCGACCCTGTGGTGTGGTTAGGTTAGGGCTTTAGAGGATGTTTAATCCTAGCATTTCCAACAACACTCAATGCAAGTGGAAGGGAGGGGACTTAATTGCTGTGTATATTATTTGCAACACAGTGTTGTGAACTTATGATTCAATACCGCCACCATCTGGCGGAGTCAGGTTAACAGTAAACTCACTTAATAAAGAACTTAAAAACAGTGCAAATGAAAAACAGGGTTATCCCACTCACTTTATAATGGAGCATGACATTTTTGTCTTTGATGCCACTGTAGAATAAATAAAATAGCAGACATAGGGCCATTTGCACCAAGAAAGATTAAGCCTTAATCTGGTTTAAATCAAGGTTTATCTATTAATCCAGTTGCACCAAACTTTAAACATAGTTTTCACTAATCCGGTTTAGTTTTAAACCATCCTTTTAATCTTGGTTTTGTTTTTTTAATCTTGGTTTTAATTTTCACAGTAAACCTGGATTAATGTCAATCCTGTTGCACCACTACTTTAAACTTTGATTTAAGTATCAATAAGGGATTAATTCTAAACCAGCAGGAGAGGAGGTTTAATTGAAAACAACATGGAAGCATATATACCTCTACATGTTTGTTGTTTGGGAAACTATCGGAGGAAGTGGTGGTGTGTGTGATCGACGGAACAGATCTATAAACCTACCACGCACCACGGAGTGACCATACGTCTGTTGTTTTTTTTAGCGAGCGAGACGACTTTTATTATTATATATATTTTTGCTGCAGGCACTATAATTTAAACATTCTCAAATATGAATGAAATAGTAATGCTAATGATGCTCACGACTGCTGCTGTTTATTTACAGCGCAAAACCAAGATGGCGGACACACAACAAAGTTTAATCCATGAATTAATCACAGTTTAAAGTTTTAATCACAGTTTAATGGATTTTAATCACAGGTTAAGGATTTAATCACAGATCTGTTGAGCAATGCTTAAAATTAAGTGGTGCAACACAACTCGAATTAAAATTAATCCTTGATCAACAAATCCCTGATTAACACTAAACTAAACTTTATTTAATCTTTCTTGGTGCAAACGGCCCATAGGCTGGCATAGCTAGGTGACAGAATTTAAAAATACATTTAAATTGTTTCTCCAAGGGGTTATAGCCTATATCAGGGCTTTCGGTCCGTATAGAATTACAAGGATGTTTAGGTAAAGATTGTATTATTTCTATTGCATTCTTTTATTCTTTTGTGGTGTGTTTGACTCTTTTAATATATTCTGTAGAGAATGTTCGGGTGTCGGTCTCCAGAAGAGTCGCAGTTCAGAACAACGAGTGGCCCAGGAAATGATTTTCCATTCATTTTCTCCATAGGCTTTTCCTAAAGTATTTATTTAAAGACGGTTACGCCGCGGACAAAGCCAACTCGGATCGTGACAAATCATGACAATGAACACAATGTTTTGGGCAGATCAAATAATTTATAAGAAGAAAAACAACAACAAAAGTGTTGTAACCTGCCGTTTTTTTCCTACTTTCTAATGATTTCTTTGGCCCAAAACATTGTGTTTATTGTCATGATTTGTCACGATCCGAGTTGGCTTTGTCCGCGGCGTAAACGTCTTTAAATAAATACTTTCTGAAAAGTCTATATGAGGAAAATGAACGGCGATTTATTTTCCGGGTCTCTCGAGGGGGCGGGACTGCGACGCTCTTGGGGGACAATTTGTGGATTCACAGCTCATAAATTCAGTACAATCCGACTCTTTGTACAGCGACTAATCCGACTATATAGAAGTGTCTATTTGCACGTCTCTAAATGTTTTGATGAATTGAACATGGTGGACCCTCTTGTAAACAAGTGTAATGCTTAATTGGGTCGTCCACTCACAGTTAACAGTCTTTGTATTGAGTTTGTGCTTGAAATGTAGTAATGTAATTCTGCAAACTGTTAATAAATATTTCAATCAATCAATCAAAGACTATAGTGACTTGACTTATAGCTAATTGTGTTTCATTTAAATAAGCCAATATCCAATATGTTTTATAGTGCTGTAAGACTTTCCAGTCGATAGAATATAGGCCAAGTCATAAAACACTTTTTTATAGCCACTGTGGGCTACTATAACAAATATGTTTTCATTGTCCAGGCGTTACAGTAAGCCAAGTGGACGAGTAAACGTTCTCTGTTTTTTCTGCAAAAATGATGTGAGTCTGCTCAAGAGCAAGAGCCAGGGATCCCGATTAACAATGCATTAGTTTAACACTCCAGCTCCTGGAGGTGGTATAGAAGGCTAGTAACTAAACCTTGTGCTACCATGTACAAAACTATAGTCCCTCTGATGGGTCATCAGTCTATTGATCTGAACATGTATGTGTGCACGTGCGTGCGTGCGTGCATGTGTTTCTTTTGCAGCAAGATCTGCAGCTAGTTTGGTGCCATCTACACTGCCACCATCACGGCAATATGTATATCTCTCATTTATCCCCAATTTGTAAGATGTGTGTCGTTTTTTGTTTGTTTTTAAACACATTTTTATTTATCCACAAAGTCTGGCCCCAACCAAGTGTGAAATAATTTGCCCTGATGAAAAATAAAATGTATATTTCATACCTCCTGAACGGCAGAGGGCAGTGTTTTTAACACCCGGATACACACTGTACATTGTGGGCACGCGCTTACTGTAGGTCGAAACGTAATATCAACATAGTCACCCGTGACCTGTGTGCGTGAGCTACCAATATGGTACACACTACACAGACACCAGGAGGAGACGTATACGGAACACGAAGATGAGCCCTTGTCTCACAAAGTGGACATGACATTGGCCTATGAGTTCTTTTCTCAGATTAAGGCCTTTCTGCTCAACCTGCAGCCTTGTGCTCCTCCTACCGATCTATGCTGCTGCTTATGTGGGAACAATATGGGAACAATAATCATACTATGCCGATTATCAAGAGGAGGGTGCCATGTTATTATTGCAGCCTCGGACTCCCTCTTTACAGAGGGGGTTACTGAACATGAGGACCCAGAAGAAGAGCGTACAATAAGTAGCATACAACGTCTTCACTTCAACTATTTAAACACCTATTTAAAGGACCAAGCAGTCCTGAAAGGACTTGGTCCTTTATTGTTTTTGTAGTTTTTTTTTTTTTTGCAGATATGGTAGAGGGCCATGCCAAACGGTGAGGATGCGAAGCCCACGACCATTGGCCAAAGGGTGGCGCTATATTGAAAATGCAAACTTTGACCACGCATAGCTCATGAAACGTTAAGTCAGCAATGAAACCTCGACACACATCATGCCGAACAAGTGTCGTGCTCTCACTTTTGAACTCCGACCTCTGGATCACCCACGATTTTGAATTATTATGTTTGTTTTTCATGAACGTTCAAAGCCGTTTGTTTTCTCCGAAGTTTAATAATAATGTTTCAGTTAACCTTTTAATCCCCGTTTCAGACTCATTTCATTAGTTTTCACTCATTGAGCTCCTCATCCGAATCTAGTATATTTTCTGGTTTATATATGCAGTCAATTCATAAATCTTTATACCCACCTTATCATTAGTTATCCTTGCGCAACTTGCTACAAAAGCACTGAATGATTTTGCTTGTTAGCTCGGTAGGTAGAGCTCTTGCCTTTGCAACACACGGTCATGGGTTCAAATCTGGGCACCGACAACTCTGTGTATGAGTCTTCAAGAACCCTTACCTGCCCCCCCCCACTATAAAAAACCGACCCCGTCACAATTCCATGGTCTTTTTCTCAAGTTAAGTCTTCCATGTTTCTTGTGCACATTATTCTTATTGCTTATTGCCTTCCTGCTTGGTCCTGCCTTATCGCTGCTTGCAGCGATTTGTTTCTAGTTCTCATTCTTTTTGTCTCAACTCCTTCTCTCTACCTGGACCACTGCTGACAGGCAGGGCTGGAGTGGGACAACAATTTGGCCCAGACCGTCCGGCCCACCACAACCAGCGCGCAGATAGCAGAAACTCTACCGCTCCGCTCCGTCACGGCACACACAAACAAACAAGCCCTAATTCCACTACTTTTACAGAACAACATAAATGATACAAACAGACAGACAACTACACACAACCCTTTGTAGAGGGTTTTATTTGTCACTCACTGATACAGGTACAGTGAAAGTATCATGATGGCACTGGCAGAATGGCAGCACGCGCCTTTCCTGGTGGCCTGCCGCCTATTGGCCTGCCCTGCCTGTGAAAAAATAAATAAAAATCATGGCGGCCCTACGGTCGCGGCCCACCGGGAAAATGCCCGGTATGCCCGGTGGCCAGTCCAGCCCTGCTGACAGGTCAAGTACTTTGGACGAGACCCAACAGATGGCAGAATGAGGCTTTTCCTGGAGCAACTGTCGTCAAGACACTGAATGAGAAACAGAGCATCACCATGGGAACAGCCCAAAGCCTGGGACCGAGGGTATAGGAACAGCCAATAACCAAGCAACGAGCAGCTCTTTGTGACGAGACAAACGGGTGTTTAACCAAATTCTGACAATGGCTATAGCCTAAAGGCCTATTCATATAGTCTGGATTTCCGGTGGTGAGGTGACCACCGGAGCTGTAATAACGTGGAGCGGTGGTGATTAAAAAAAAAATCAGACTATGGATAATGCTTAAACCTTCATTCACATGGATGGACAGTGCTCAGAGCACACCGAACTGGTCTTGAACAGGCTGGTGTATTCAGTGTATGTTGTGGTGTATACAGAATTACAGTACATTTCAAGCAACTCAATACAAGAAACTGTCAAATGTGAGTGGATGAACCAATAAAGCATTACACTTGTATACAAGAGGGTCCACCTTGTTCAATTTATCATAACATTTAGAGACGTACAAATATACACTCCTATAGCCAAAAACAAAACAGGAAATCATCATAAGGGAAAAACCATATACAGGGGAAAAGGGTTGGGTGGGGGATTATATATATATCGATACACTGCCAGCAAATATTGAGATTTTATTAGGCTACACCATGCATGTGCTCTATGGATTCCCCCAGTTGCCAATGAATGCAGTACTTCATACCGCCTGTCCTGTCTCTGTCTGTGGTGGCTCTATTGAGATGACTGGGTGTACAGTATTTACAGTACTATAGGCCAATTCCTTATGCAGAAAATCTATTACACTTTACGTCATAGTGTCTGAGCAAATAGGCATAGTGTCTATTTTACGTCACAATGATGTACATTGCACAAGAATGATATAATGGGTGTGATTTTTCTTTTTCAGTTACAGAAATCGTGATATAACGTTGATTACATTTCTTGCAATATATTGAGTATTGCGGGTATCGTGTAGTATATGTGTCGCAGGGACTTTACCCCAATCCAACCCTTGATGCTGAGTGCATAACAGGGAGGCACTGCCCGCACTGGGTCCTATTTCTTGGTCTCTGGTATGACCCAGCCGGGGATCGAACCCTGACCTTCTCGTCTCAGGGCAGAATCTGCCCTTTTAGGAATACAAATAACCGTTTTTAACTGATTGTTGTCAACATTATATTATTGTCACATGTGATTGTTACACTGTGACAGACAGCTCAGCTAAGATGTTACAAAACAAATGACATATCAAAATAATAAATATAATAAAATCACACCTGTGTGAAGTGTGGGGCGCTCTTATCATCTTACGACATCAATTACAACATAATGTTGTAACGGGTGCTAATGTTTGTTTTAGTCCTCAAAACAAACATTACATTTCTCTTTATTGTCTATGGCGTTTTCTTAACCCATTCAGGCCTGACGTCGAAATAAAAAATAAACGTTCTGAAAGATATACCTATTCAAAGATTTGTGCTGCATTTTTACGATTTTTCAAAAATAGCAGACCTACAAGTTCTACAAGCTATGAGCTTGTAGATCTGCTATTTTTCAATAGCTAACGTATAACAAAATGGGTTAAAGTGTAATGTCACTTATTTTGCTTTAACACTGAAAAACAAAATGATGAACTGAGAGAAAAATGAACATGTCTTATAAAATTAAACAAATTGCCTGTAAATGAGCTTATAATGGCAATATACAAGTTAGAAAAAAAAAATCTTGATGAAAAACAAAAACAGGTATGTTTAAAGAACATTGGTAGTAAAAGTATATCCATAAAAAAGATGGATGTCATTAAGGGAGTAAGGGAGGTGGTCAAATGGAGTTGTTTTGGAGTTGTTTTGTAAAAACTGTAAAAACTGTTAAATGCCCGGATGCAAACTGTAACCCAGATGAAACCATAGAGAACCTGCTAGTGGACTGTCAGAGGTCTAGAGATGTAAGGGGGAAAATGCCACAGATCGGTTTTTAACATTAACGTTACTTATAATGCAGTATTCAAGAGTATTGTATGGAGTCTTTGATGAAAAACATGTCTGCTATGGAACAAGACTTCTATTGGGCTGTGGTTTGCACTGTGGTCAATAAGATCTGGAACACCAGGAGTGATCAGGAGGGCCATCTCTGGAGAGGTGGTCTTCATACAAATAGTAACTGAACTGAAAAGACAGAGAACCCTGGACTCAAGACAGAAAAACTGATACCAACACTCTGTGTGTGTGTGTATTGCAATTCCTTACTACTGTACTGCCAAACTCAATGTAATAGGAGTGCCATGAATAATTTAAATAAAGCATATTTAAAAAGGAAAGCAGGACATGGGTTTAAAATGTATTTAGAAACTTAATTGTTGTATTAAATATTGTAGGATGGCATTTTGTATTGCCGCTATTTTTTGTGTGTTATTTTTTATTCCTCAGGTACCCACACTTTCTCTCCATAATCAGAACACACACTCTTACACCAAATGGTAGTAACGATTACAAATATAAGTTTATGATTAATTGTCACACATAATTGGGTGCTTGGACATGTATGAACCCACGCGTCACGCATCACTAACATGTCCTACACCTACAAGACAAAGGAAGTATCCCTCTCTCACACAGCAGTCATCAGTGCTGCTGTGCGGTACCTTCTGTATGGGGCCGAGACATGGACACACAGGACAAGGGCCCTGGATGGAGTCAGTCTGCACAAGAATGTACTAACTAGGTGTCACATGGACGGACCACACCAGAAATGTGAACCTCTGTCTACTCTACAGGGACCTACAGTATACCAGGGGTCGGGTCACAGACACAGACACAGACACAGACACAGACACAGACACAGACAGAGACAGAGACAGAGACAGAGACAGAGACAGAGACAGAGAGAGAGAGAGAGAGAGAGAGAGAGAGAGAGAGAGAGAGAGAAGGATGAGGCTACATGCTTGGCAGGACTTAAGAAAAGGCCTACATTGACAGAGGTGTTGACACAAGCCAGCGTCATATGAACCAACCAGAGAGAGAGAGAGAGAGCAAGAAAAGAAAGAAAGAAATAAATAATTATGGCCACGGCGGGCCATAAGGAATTGACCAGTAGAAGTTTTGCCGTCAAGCCAGTCATTAAAGGGTAAGACCACTTTTTTTGAGGTTTGGGTTGTGTAGTTACTTTGCCATGATGCTACTCCAAATGTGGACAAGAAATAAAAAAATACTGCTCCAGTGATTAGAAATTGACAATTCAAAATATGCTCCTCATTGACTTGCATTGTAGCTCAAACAGCTCTCAAAGGCACTATTTTAGTACGTATACAAACACAAACAAAGTTGATTCAGACAATATAGAGCATCACCAAAACTCATGCAGTTTTATTTTTTCATAAAAATGTTAGATTCCTGTTGATTTTACTATTTGAAGATCTGGATCCGGATCCACGGATCCAGTCCGGGTTTTCTTCCCAATAAAATGGACAAATCAACAGGAAGATAACATTTTTATGAAAAAATAAAACTACATGAGTTTTGGTGATGCTCTATATTGTCTGAATCAACATTGTTTGTGTTTGTTTACATACTAAAAGAGTGACTTTGAGAGCTGTTTTAGCTACAATGTAAGTCAATGAGGAGCATATTTTGAATTATCAATTTCTAATCACTGGAGCAGTTATTTCTTATTTCTTGTCCACATTTGGAGTTGCATCATGGCAAAGTAACTACACAACCCAAACCTCAAAAAAAGTGGTCTTACCCTTTAAACAATAGCCGTCACAACACACAATCTTCAACACACCCACAACACAGCAGCCGCACACTTAGTAACAATAACTAACTATCTATACTAACTGTAGTGTAGATGAACATCAGTCAACAACTCAGTTTGTTCAGTGGCAAACACAACACAACACAGACTGCAGCATCCACCCAATCCCAGAGCAGACACAACACAGACTGCAGCATCCACCACCCTGGGCAAGACCTAATAAGCTGAAAAGACTATCAGCGGATGTTGCGGGATTTTAGCGGAAGTTAAATAGCTGATGCTTTACAAATCAGTTTACATTCTCTGCGAATTAAACAAGTGTTGTGATTGGTCGGGAAAATATCGTATCCGGGGGAAATACATTTGACGGCTGTTCCGGAGGATACAACCGCCGATAGCTTCTCTGCCTTAGGTTGTGACCAGGCTTTTCTTTTCGCAGATAAGTAAGCCTGGGACCGAGGCTAAGCATCCACCCAATCCGAGAGCAGACACAACACAGACTGCAGCATTCACCCAATCCCAGAGCAGACACAACACAGACTGCAGCATTCACCCAATCCCAGAGCAGACACAACACAGACTGCAGCGTCCAATCCCAGAGCAGAAACACAACACAACACAGACTGCAGCATCCAATCCCAGAGACACAAACAGTCACTGACTGAACATGTTTCATTAATTGCCACCTAATCACTGCGTCCTAAAATGACAGCAACAGCTTGAAGTGTACACACAGCTTAATTTGCTTACAACACAAGCAGCAGCAGCAAAGGGTTAATTCGTACCTTGAGCTGTCTTCTACTTCAGTTGTAGAAGAAGGGATGGCGGCCAGCAGGGTCAAAGTTTGGAACCCACCAATGGATAGAGAGAGATAGAGCAGTCCTCTTTTAGTTGGTCCTCAGATGAGCCCTCCAGCGGGGTCTCCAGTCCTCTCCATCCTCCATACGTCCTCAGATGAGCCCTCCAGCGGGGTCCCCAGTCCTCTCCATCCTCCATACATCCAGATGAGCCCTCCAGCGGGGTCTCCAGTCCTCTCCATCCTCCATACATCCCGACTGTGGCGACTGTGGCTCAGGAGGTAGAGCAGGTCCTTGGGCAAAATTGCTCCCGATGTGCAGGTTGGTACCTTGCATGGCTTCCGCCACAATCAGTGTATGAATGTGTGTGTGTGTGTGTGTGTGTGTGTGTGTGTGTGTGTGTGTGTGAATGTAATGCATATGTAAAGCGCCTTGGATAAAGGCGCTATATAAATGGCACCGTTTACCATTTAATCCCAGTGTCAATGGCACCGACCAGCCTCATTCTCCTCCTCCTGGAGGCCATCTTCTCTCACCCACCCTCGGTATCACTCCATACAGATGCATGTTGGTAACGTGTTCATCCTGGTTGATGTTTAGCACTGCACGTAGCATTCTGGTGTAGCACAGTGGGGGCCAGGGACGGTAGAGCAGGCTTCAGGGTCCAGCATTCACAGCTATATAGGAGAGCGGACATCATGAATGGTAAATGGTGCATTTATATAGCGCCTTTATCCAAGGCGCCTTACATAGATTGTGCATTACATTCACCCATTCACACATACATTCATACACAGATGGCGGCGGAAACCATGCAAGGCACCAACCTGCACATCAGGAGCCATTAGGGGTTCATAAATCATAAATAATAATAACTTGAATTTATATAGCACCTTAAAAAAACAAGGACACTTTACATGAATATACTATGAATATAGTAGAGTATTCTTTTTTTTTTTACATTGTATGGTTTTATTACTGTAAATTGTTTGACATTGACTTATAATAATAATTATAGTTGAAATACTTGTTCAGTTATTGTTATTTTAGTATTTAAAAAAAAACATTTGCACATAGCTTGAGTATAAATGCCTATTCTCGTACTTTAGTGTGACAGTCTTGTATGAAGAAGTAGGGCATTAAGCCATTTTGGGGCGGGAACCCCTTTTGGTGTTTTAAACATTATGCTATACTTTAGCTATTGAAAAATAGCAGATCTACAAGCTCATAGCGTGCTATGAACTTGTAGGTCTGCTATTTTTGAAAAAAATAGTGAAAATTTGCCTCAAATCTTTGAATATATTTCAGAGTTTCAGTTCAAATCTTTGCTTCTGGGGGGTCCCTGGAACAACATATTTTCAATGGGGGTCAGTGGCATATTACATGACATGTAATATTGAGAACCACTGATATAGAAACATGAGGTTTTTCAGAAACAAATATATTTTTTAAATTTCAGGCCTAAATGGGGGATATGATATTTCTGCCTAACAGCAAACAAACACAATATTATTCACTTCACAGGCACAGCACACAAACAATGCTTTATATCCTGACTAGTTCTTTGATTTTACTTTTTGTAAATATAATTAGTGACATGACATTACACACAAACAAACAATTCACCTCTATTAACCATGAATGCTAAAGCAGCTAATTAACTGTAGGTAGTAGCTACAGTATAGGTAAGCTAACGCACCTGGTCTCTTGGGGAATGGACTTTCTTTTTTTCCAAGGACGATAATTTAACTTCTCCTCCTGCTGTCACCGTCATGTCTCTGGGCAGTTTCCACTCCCTGACAACACTGACAACTCTCCTCATCTTCCATGAGGTGGAAGTTGGTACGTTTTAACTTGTTTATTTCACTGTTTTACTAACAAACATGAAGGAGTTTGAGTCAGACAAACAAACACTAGTCAGTTTAGAGCAGGTGTGTGTGTGGGGGGGGGGGGGGGGGGGGCGGGCTGGAAAACCAAAGCCCTTTAAAGAGCCCGCGTGAAGCCTGCTTAGGGAGTGTCTGCCAATAACCTGCATCACAGAATAGAGTGAGCGTCTGCCTTATTACGTTTTT
This sequence comes from Protomyctophum bolini, assembly GCF_963924005.1. Lineage (NCBI taxonomy): Eukaryota > Metazoa > Chordata > Actinopteri > Myctophiformes > Myctophidae > Protomyctophum > Protomyctophum bolini. Next base: position 41,237,553 of record NC_137875.1, read on the forward strand.
AACTCAAATCTATGCTTCTGGGCCGGGGGTCCCTGGAACAACATATTTTCAGATGGGGGTCGGTGGCCAATTACATATAGGCCTACTTTTTGGGGTTCCTTGACATGAAAATGTTTGAGAACCACTGACATAGAAACATATAGGGTAGACATTTTGTAGAATCGTTCTCACGTCTAAATGGGTTAAACAAGCATTGTTGAAAAACAAACATTAAAGCTGTATATATAGGAGGGGCTACCGCCCCTCAAAAATATTAACTAAACATACATTCGCGCATACAATACAACATTATACACACATAGTTTGGTGCTTGCTTGACAGTCTGTAGATGGGTGAATAACTTACAAATAAAATAATGTTATTTCTTTTCTATGTGTAATCTCTGCATCATTGTAAATGAGGGTCTGCCTCAATGATCTCTCTGAGAATTTAAAATAAAACGTTGAACGAAAAATCCCATGTATGGAGTAGATCTACTCTGATGTCACAGTCTGGCCTGGACTCCAAATTTGAGCATGGCTAACACGGAACTCCATTTGGGTATAAAATCGACATCCCCAATGTATATGTTGGCAATTATATTAAAGGGATATTTCAAAGGTAAATAAGTTGTGCTTTTGTCTTACATTACATGTCTTACATGTGTAGGCCTAACTGTGATTAGGTCCCTTCATGACTTAACAATGGGATGTTATACAGTATAGTGTAGTAGAGTAGTAGCCTATAGCATAGGGTGAAAACTTTTAATAAACACTAAACCACTGTTATACAGTAGGCCTATATAGGCTACGCCACTATGCACTATCTTCTTGATTGAGCTTGTATGCTGTTTTTGATTGATTAATTGATTGGTTGAATTCTTTACAGTTAATAAAATAATAAAATAAACATAAGTACAGTTCAATACAACGTGTTTCCATTGGGGTCCTTCATATTCAATTTAATTGAATTAATCGAAAAGATTTATGTATATAAATATAGGCTACTTATACATTGGTACACAAAATAACAGAATAATGTAATGTTTTACACAATATGTTAATATTATGTAACACATGAACAGTATTACAATTTGATAAATATTGACAATATTGACAACTCAACAAAAAGGTACACTACTGCCCTCCACGGGCCGGCTTCGGTTGCCCCGGACCCTCATGAGACCCCGCGTCGTATAGGGTACGTTTTTGCCCTTTTTAGTTTTAAGAGAAATGTTGTTAGTCATGTTTATTTTAAAGCATTTTGATTTGTATTCGAAGAATATTCAATTTGGAACATTCTTTTAACACCAACACGAATGTTTTACAGACATTGTCAATGTAAAAAAAACGTTTTACAATCCAAAATATTGAATAACTTTATAATAAAGAATAATTTAAATAATACATAACCCACCTGTTTTTAATCGCCTTCCATTTTCCCAGTGGTGCTACTGTAAAGCTGTCACTTTTACGACAATGACGATGAATGTGCTCTACCTTAAAAAATAAACAAAAAGGTTTACTTTTTTATATAAATAAACTCAACTAGAGAATAAAAACATGACTCTTCTGTTATTATTATTTTACTTTTGTTGGTGGGTTAACCCGGTTAATACTCACTTCATTTGTTTACGTTTGTATCACTTTGGCCAGTTTGGGGGGTACAATGTGCGATTCTAAATTAAGCGAAAAGTGCCTGATATTCAAGGCTAAAAAAGCATCTCCCCCTCCCCCCGGCGGCCAGTGAAGAAGAACAAGAACAAGATCCCATTACAAGATGGCGCCCTGTGGACGGTAGCGAAGAGGCCGTCCTAGTTGTTTGTGTTCTCTGTCAAATTCTCTTCTCAGATAGGAGACTCTTCCCAGTGGGGAGCGTCGAAACGTTTTGAACGTGGTGGCACTGTCGAATAGCTGTTGGGAGTCTCCTCGTTGGCACTGTGAAATAAGCGAGAACCGTGTGTTGTGAGGAACATGCGGGTAGAAACAAAGTTAGCAGGTCGAGGATAGAAGAACACAACTGATAGCCTGTTAGCAGCTAGGTTGGCTAGCTAGCATTGCTAGCTCCTGACTCGGTTGTCGCGCTAACCATGTCGGACACTCGGCGGAGAGTAAAAGTCTACACGCTGAATGAAGACCGACAGTGGGACGACCGAGGCACCGGGCACGTCTCGTCCACGTTCGTTGAGCGGCTAAAGGGAATATCGTTATTAGTTCGGGCCGAATCGGACGGTGAGTTTACATAGTTAGCATAGTTAGCCTAGCCGTGTTGAGGCTAATTGTGACTTCGCCGTAGCTGCGATCCTCGCACGCGACGCTGTAGAAATGACACTTTTTCTCACTTGAGAATAACGTGATGGTGTTGATTGTACGAACTACGAACAACACTTGTCGCAATGCTTGTTCATTACGGCTAAGTATACATTTACGTTGTTGAACTTGAGAGCCACTGTTAGCCTGTTTATCTCTGGCTAGTGTAATGGTAAATGTTTAATTGAATCGTCATTTGTATAGTATACGTTTATTGTATACGCTGTTTATTAGTTAGTAGCATCAAGAGTTGATACTTTTCGTTACTCTGCAACTGAATACTATTAGTTTACCAATGGATCGACATCATCCAGTTGGATGTCTAGCAGTTATAGAGGTGGTGGGGTGGGGGGGGGGGGGGGGGGCAGTCCCTGAGTCTAACGTTAGATAATAATTTTACTGCATAGAGACCCGTTATGTGATCCTTGATATAGATAACCAAAAGTTGTGAAACTAATGTCAACTTCTAGCTTGTGTTGGTTTAAATGTAACGCCACGCTTTACCACATTGTTTACATTAAAGCGTAGTTAGTTTCGACTGCAGTTGGCTATATATAATGCTGCTAACTGAGGACGTGATTACTACACGTTTGTCTCTACCGAAAACTAAACTCACTGTGTTTTAGGTTCACTGCTGTTGGAGTCAAAGATCAGTCCAAATACCGCATATCAGAAACAACAAGTAAGTGTAGTTATGCTGCTTGTTGTGAAGGGGTTGGGAAAACATGCTGCAGCAGATTACTTATTTTTCATCGTCTGGGGAAGTTTAAATCCACAATGCTAACGTTAGTACATTGTGATGCGATACTGGATACTTGGCGTTTGGAAAATTACAGTCCCTTACAAAAATGTCCACAGTAGAAATTAGTTTTTTGGCCAAATTGCCCCTCTGACACATGTCAAGCAATGTCCATACTCTGCTAATGGCTGTAATAGTATACCTGAAATATAGACACACCCTGTGTCAGAACATTCTTGAGGTAACCTCAATTTTTCCCCAACTGGCCTTATGAGTAGAAGGGGAGCTGTGACTTTTCCTTGGTCCAAACAAATCAATTTTACCCAGGTTACTTACAATGCCATCAATTACCATGGTGTATTCAAGCACAAGTAAGCTTTTGTGAGTGAGCGTGTGGGAGTTGAGGATCACCCGTTTGTGAACTGTTTGCTCTTTTCTCCATCACCTAGGACACACTGATTGTTTGGTCAGAAGCAGAAAATTATGACCTGGCTCTAAGTTTCCAGGAAAAGGCTGGCTGCGATGAGATCTGGGAGAAGATATGCCAGGTAAACATAACCCAGTTGTATTTGGATGTAATTTCTCAACATGGCAAAGGGAATCGGGGAACAGTTGCTTTGTACACTGATACTTGAATTGGTTTCAGTACACAGAAACAGTGAGATCTTATCCAGATCATTACAGCAATTCACCTTTATGGGATCACTTTAATCGCTGGCCCGGCACCTAGGCTGAGCGCGCCGCCGGTTCCCGATCCTAACGGCCTCTCTCTCTCTCTCTCTCTCTCTCTCTCTCTCTCTCTCTCTCTCTCTCTCTCGCTCTCTCTCTCTTTTGTCGGCCTACTGTCCTATCAATAAAGGTATCTTTTTAAGAGTTTAAAGTTTTAGAATGTGTTGCAAGAGAGTAGAATAAGATGGAGTGTCGGGGGCACCGAAGAAAACATCATTCTTATGACCATAAGATGTAAATTGGGTTATTAAATAGTTCCATTAAGATAATTACTTTATGTCGATTTTAATTATACCATTATTCCCCTAAATTGCCGTGTAGTGTGTGTGTGCATGTAAATGCTCTCATCATTTTGTCTGTGCTCCCGGGTCATCCCGCCGTCCAGGTGCAGGGGAAGGACCCAGCACTGGAGATCACCCAGGACCCCATCGACGAGTCGGAGGAGGAGCGCTTCGAGGAACTGCCCGAGACGAGCCACCTCGTGGAGCTCCCGGCCTGCGAGCCGAGCCGCCTGGAGGAGATCGCCGACCTGGTCACCTCTGTCCTCTCGTCGCCCATCCGCCGGGAGAAGCTGGCCCTGGCCCTGATGAGCGACGGCTACATCAAGAAGCTGCTGGCCCTCTTCCAGGTGTGCGAGGACCTGGACAACCGCGAGGGCCTGCACCACCTGTACGAGATCGTGCGCGGCGTCCTGTTTCTCAACAAGGCGGCGCTGTTCGAGGTGATGTTCTCCGACGACTGCATCATGGACGTGGTGGGCTGCCTGGAGTACGACCCGGCGCTGGTGCAGCCCAAGCGCCACCGCGAGTTCCTCACGAAGACGGCCAAGTTCAAGGAGGTGATCCCCATCACGGACTCAGAGTTGCGCCAGAAGATCCACCAGACATACCGTGTGCAGTACATCCAGGACATCATCCTGCCCACGCCCTCTGTCTTTGAGGAGAACTTCCTGTCCACGCTCACCTCTTTCATCTTCTTCAACAAGGTGGAGATCGTCAGTATGTTGCAGGTAAGACCACTGTACACCCACGTTCAACGTGGAAGTATCGTTTGACCTAGACTGGTAGGTGCTTCTTTTCACTAAGTTGTGCATTCACCTCAGACTTGTACTTGTCATTAACGTTGGTTTATTTTATTGACAACAGTGGACCTCCATGTTTTCAAATGGCATTACTTAGTGAATATCTTATATTATATATATATATTTTTGGACCAATCTCATGGAAAGTAAATGCTTATGCTTTCTTCACACATGTGTTCATGAAGGTGTCTACTGTCACCTCTGAATTTGTTCCTGGGAAACTTTGTGACAGCGGCTGAAAGTTGCGGTACAATTAACAAACTATATGCAGGGCATATTTTATTAAGTAGCATGTGACGGGTCAATGATTCTGAATCTTTCTGATTCTGAAAATTTGTTTTGCACAAAAAACAAAAGCCACTTTTCCAAATGCGATGACCTCATCACATTTGTGATGACGGCTATGGCTAATTCAGAGGTGATACTGGGTGATTAGTCCAAAAATGTGGCTAACTTTCCCTAACTCACTTCCTCATTTTCAGTTTCTTTGCATTTAAAAATGTTATATGAAATTCAATGTTTGGTCTCATTATGTGGGTCCTACGCAAATAATATTATGGTTATATTCCTGTGTGCTGAAAATGTATTTGGTAAAAGAGAAAAAATCAATCCCAAATGTAAATCAAAATAAAACTATACATAGCATAGTAAAGTAAAAAGCACAAACATAATTATTTTATCAAAACAACTACAAGCTCAATTTCTGTACCAGTTTGATATATATTCTGAATAATGCCTGCCTGCATTTTCAGTTTGGTATAATGACAAAATGAGTTGTCACAGTGTTATCAATCACTTCTCATTGGTCTCCTTGAAGTGATGCGATGATTGACAGCTCTCGTCTGTTCAGAATGTTAAACAAATGAGAATGTCTATCTAATAGCGTACTTTTGGAATAATGTGTGTCAGATTCGGGATGCATCATTCAGTTCTTGAATCTAGGTCAATAAAATCTGCCAACCTGTTTTTTTTTTTGGTTTGTTTTTCTGTTACTATCACGGTAATGTTAGCAGTGTAATATACCCTTTTTTTTCTGTACCATCATTCATTATCTTTTTTTATTATTGTGAACCTTGACAATTGAGACCTATTGTTGCAATCTGGCTGGCAATGTATATATATTGTAGTAGTTTATTTTTTTGTTACTCTGCCACCCCCAAATCAAATCCAGTTGTTTGCTGTGGGCTTTTGTTTTTTGTCAAGTTAGAAAAGCATTGTTAAATTATGTACAACTTATCAATGGATTCAGCTGTTCGCGAGTTGTCAATCATGGATTTCTCCCAAGTAATGACTACCATTCTGTTTATTTTGTGAGGTTAGCCCAACATTGCCTTAATAAATCTAATATCAGTAGTTTCTGATAAAATACCTTTTTGTAAGAGGAATGTATTGTTCTGTGGCATTTCTCATTCAGCTCATCTCATTACAGGAAGTTCAGAACCCATCACAAGCCATCAGATTCCCGGCTTCAGTTGAAATGACTTCTTCCCAGGACAAAGTTGTGTGTTTAGCTGTGATAACATGTTTTCCTTGTGCACCAGGAGGATGAAACAAAGTTGTGTGTTTAGCTGTGATAACATGTTTTCCTTGTGCACCAGGAGGATGAAACAAAGTTGTGTGTTTAGCTGTGATAACATGTTTTCCTTGTGCACCAGGAGGATGAAACAACGTTGTGTGTTTAGCTGTGATAACATGTTTTCCTTGTGCACCAGGAGGATGAAACAACGTTGTGTGTTTAGCTGTGATAACATGTTTTCCTTATGCACCAGGAGGATGAAAAGTTCCTAACGGAGGTCTTTGCGCAGCTGACGGATGAAGCCACAGAGGACAGTAAAAGGAGAGAGCTTGTAAGTCACAACATGTTCAACATAATTTAATCATAATGAATGTGTAATCGTCATGCACAGAACCTGTGGCATATATTGTTGTTTCCCTTGTTGAATGCCTGTTCCCTCACTGATTGTCTTGGGTGAGACGTGTTTGCTAACTTGACAAATCAAATGGTTCCTGGCAGTCATCCTGACTGTTCTTAACCCATTTTTTGCGGGAACCCATTTTGGTGTTTGCATTACATTATGCTTTAGCTATTGAAAAAATGGCAGATCTACAAGCTCATAGCGCGCCACCGAGTGGCGCGCTATGAGCTTGTAGGTTTGATATTTTTCCTAAAGTCGCCGCTTCGGTGCTACTGAAACTTTCTGACGAGCACTACAGCGCCGAAACAGCGGTAAAATAGGAGTGTGAATCGGCCCTTACACCTCCTCTACACTGCCTGCGTTGCGAGCCACAGTGAACGATGAAATGGATGGAATACATGTTTTTCAATGAGACTGTCCTGACGTACCACGAGTGTGCAGCGACGTCGTCCACCCCTTCTAGAAGAGTCTATTTTAGCGAGGCTTCGCGGCTCCAAACACTTTTATTGGTTCCACACGCTACAATTTATTGGTTATTTGATTGGTTCAGGCTATGTCGCAACGCAATAACCGAGGCTCCATATCGGGGCAGATTTTCGCATGACATCGCTGTCGGAAAGCTCGCTCCTTGCCTATGTAGACGAGGTGTTACGGTAAAATTAGGATACGTTGCTTTGTGAAAGTGCCATGGATTGCCTCTGTTGGGGGAAAAAAAACCAAACATTACTGTCATTCTTGAACACAACCACTGTCTTAATCTGACCTCGCCCGAACTTCCTCCTAAACACCGCAATGAAGTTGGAAGGGTGATTTATATTTGACAATACAAATGCAGCCATCCGCAATGTAGGGATGGGATGACAATCGTTATAGTTGTGTTAAAAACGCAATAATCGTATCGCAGAGATTGACATTGATCATGAAATTGATACATTTGTCCTCTGTCGTACACTTCTAGGATGAATTGGCTTTTGTTGAGCTGCAAATTCAGCACCACTTAAACCCTCTATACTAGCTAAAACTGACCTGTATTTGGTACACTCTTATTTCACTACACACATTGATTCGCAAAAAATAGCACATCTACAATCTGTGAGCTTGTAGATTGGTTTATTTTTGGTGAACATTCCCCACAAAAGGGGGATGCTGGTGCTAATAACCCAATGTTATACGTACAGTATTCTTTGAAACAAAGACTTATTCTTGAAACCTTTGAGTCGAACAGAATTTAGTTTCTCCGATTTGGAATAAAACGTGATCTTATCAAATGTTGTTTTTATAGATCATCTTGAACCGTTGAACTCCATGCTAGTCTAATCTACTACCAAGCCTATTCAAATTGGTTTTTTTGTTTTTTTTTCTTGTTCTGTCCAGGTGAACTTTTTCAAAGAATTCTGTGCATTTTCACAAACATTGCAACCACAAAACAGGGACGCTTTCTTCAAAACTCTGGCGAACCTCGGCATTCTACCTGCTCTGGAAATAGTCATGGTATGTTGCCAGCTCCAATTCAGTCGCAAAATATAATCCTTTTTTTAACTTGTCCCTAAATGTAATTTAAAGTCCAGGTTATACTGATTCCTTCCTTCCGACGCCATGCATTCTATGTCCCATCTCTTCTTTTTGGGGAGCAGGGTATGGATGACTTGCAGGTGAGGGCGGCAGCTACAGACATATTCTCCTACCTAGTGGAGTTCAGCCCTTCCATGGTCCGAGAGTTTGTCATGCAGGAACCACAGCAGACGGATGATGTAAGCGGACCTTTGGTGGCATGGTTGAGTCCCCTCCCTCTAAGAAAAGTTGACTCTAAATATCGGAGTCTTTGTATACTTGTTTGTCAAGTCGATAAAGTAATTTCAATAGTATTAATCTTTGCACAGCCATGTCCAAATGTGAATGTTGATCTGACGAAGAGCTATGGCCGTGCTGAATTTTCTAAAACATTTAAAAAAATCTGTCCTATTTTATGACTTCACGAAAAAAGAACTTGTGCACAGGGTGGGGATGTATCCTATCAGTTAATTAACGCTTTGTTTATTTATTTAACATGTATTTAATTATACTGTATGTATAGGATGTTCACCACTATTTGATACTAATTTGTGTGTGTGTGTGTGTGTGTGTGTGTGTGTGTGTGTGCACACAGGACGTCCTACTGATCAACGTGGTAATCAAACAGATGATCTGTGACTCCGACCCAGAGCTAGGAGGAGCTGTCCAGCTCATGGGCCTGCTGAGGACACTCATTGACCCTGAGAACATGCTGGCTCCCACCAATGTCAGTCCCAGAAGTAGCATCATTATCCCATTCTGACCTGAGATCAGATTCATACGAGGTTTCCACTAGGACACACAACTGGTCTGATGAACCCATTCTGACCTGAGATCAGATTCTAAAAATGTCAGTCGTTCCTTAGATTTTTCAAAAATAGCAGACCTACAAGCTCGTAGCGCGCCACTCGGTGGCGCGCTATGAGCTTGTAGATCTGCTATTTTTCAATAGGTAAAGCATAACATGATGCTAACACCAAAATGGGTGCCCGGTCAGAATGGGTTATGTATCCTCACGTTGCTTTCCCACTAATCATCTAATCAACTTGTATCTCAGTGAAATGCATGAATCAAATGATGCAAATCTCATAATAACATAACAAATGAGACTTTATCGAGGAACGCCGTTGCCAAAGGCAGCACACAGCAGTTAACACCCCGAGCGGCATAAACCCGAGTTCTCTGTCCAAGCAAATGGTAACGCCCCAGCACTCAGGACGGAGGTTAACCCATTTAGGCCTGACGTCGAAATTAAAAAAAAACGTCTTCTTAAAATGTATTTTTTTTTCTGGGAAAAACCTCATGTTTACACATCAGTGGTTCTCAATATTTCATTTCAAGCGCCCCAAATTTTTTTTATGAATTTGGCCGCCGATCCCCGTCTGAAAATATGTTGTTCCAGGGACCTCCCAGAAGCGTTAAAAAACTGAAACTCTGAAAGAATATATATTCAAAGATTTGAGGCACATTTTCACGATTTAGCAGTCCTACAAGCTCATGAGCTTGTAGCTATTTTTCAATAGCTAAAGTAGAACATCATGTTTAAAACACAAAATGGGTTAATAAAAGGACGGAGATTTATTGATATCGAAACCGATCTGTTGAGCAACATTCGATGTCATTTTAGCGCATCAGATCGCAAATCTTAAAACATTAATAACTCAGTCATTCCGTCCAATTCTAATCAAAGGTCATGTTTTAGGCGCCGGTCCCGTCACTAGTCGTGTTGAGAATGAATCATACCTCCCGTTGTTGTCGATTGCCTTGGGGGGGGTGTTTTGGCTAAGTCCTAGCTACTTCAGCGACATCCTGGTGCGCCTGGTGCGTTGCTAAATGTGCGCCGTTGCTGCAAATCGCTGGGCGCTGTGATTTAACCCATTCTGACCTGAGATCAGATTCATACGAGGTTTCCACTGGACACACACTGGTCTGATTAATCCATTCTGACCTGAGATCAGATTCTAAAAATGTCAGTCGTTCTTCGATTAAAAAAAATTAGCAGACCTACAAGCTCGTAGCGCGCTATGACCTTGTAGATCTGCTATTTATCAATAGCTAAAGCATAACATGATGCTAACACCAAAATGGGTTCCCGGTCAGAATGGGTTAATGGTCCCAAATACCCCCCGGGCGTTATGTGGTGTTACGTGAATGTTTTGGCCCCTTCACCAATGGCAAAGTTAATTATTTTTATGTTAATGTTTTTCTTTCCAGAAAACTGAGAAGACAGAATTTCTGAGTTTCTTCTACAAGTACTGCATGCATGTCCTGACTGCCCCACTGCTGGCCAACACTGCCCATGACAAGAACTCAAAAGGTGGGGAAGGTATGTGTGGGAGACGGCCAAACGACATGGTTGAGTAGCATATCGCAATGTCCAATATGATCGATATATTTTAATGCCCGCATGGTGCTCCATAGAGGCGGTCATCGCCAGGTACCTGGCGATGCGATTACACATCGTTTCCGAGGGTCACGATGCGATTAATCCCGATTAATTGGGCTACGTTACGATTCGATTAATCCCGATTGATCCCGATTAATCACTCACTGTTAATCACTCAGTCTCAGTGTGACTAATAAACAAAGTGCTTTCTAATGATTATGAATATATATATATTCTTTCACAGTGCACGTTTTTAACTCAAATCTTTGCTTCTGGGGGGGTTCATAGAAGAACATATTTTCAGATGGGTGTCCGTGGCCAAATACAGAACAGCAATAAGCAGCTTTCTTTAAAATGAGTTTGTACAAGCATACAATAAATATATATTAATAATGACATAAGATGTTATGTCATAGAAATACATGGGCAGGATTTCGGTTGAGGTCAGCAGCACTCTGTCAAATTGCCTTTATTCTTTGTTAGGACAAAAAAGGTGCTTTTCTTTGTTTCCTTATTCAGGGAATTAATTTTCAGTTACTGAAGTGTCATTAAGGAAGCTTTGGGGTAGCAGGGCTCGAAATAGCGACCATTTTGGTCGCAAATGCGCCTGAATTTTAACCTTTGCGACCTAAAAATATATTTGGGAGCACCAGTGCTACTACAAATAATTACTGTGGTGCGCCTGGCTACAACGATCAATTCTCGAAAAACGGGCGCTCTGAGCCGCAGCCGCTCTATCCAACTCCACTGCAGACTCCTGTCTGCTAGCTGCACTAGCACTTGATGCTAACAAACCAACGTGTGTAGTTAACTACTCTTTGACACAACGGTACGGGACAACGTTGAGCGCTGCATCGCTCACATTCCAGAGCGCCTCGGCTCGCAACTTCACTATGTGTCAGAAAGTACATTATTTCAAGGCAGCGATTCAGAAAAGACCGGAGCGGTACGCTACGGACTCTGTGATTGTAATTTGTAAAAGAGGAGGAGGCGGACCGGCGTGTGTGTGTGTGTGTGCGTGTGTGTGCGCTCGCGCGCTTGCAAGAGAGAGAGAGAGGGAATGAGAGAGAGGTAGGGAATGAGAGAGAGGGAGGGAGAGAGAATAGCAGACTTGTAAGTGTTTCTACCTGGTTTCTACATGGCAGCAGTATTGCTACTTTTACTTAAGTATAACATTAGAGTAATTTTCCAGCACTGAAGTGGTAGGCATAGTGAGTAGGCATAGCTATAAATACCATGTTTTACATAGAAATTATTTTATATTAGAAATTCTAATTATATGATCTAAATAGGCTATGAAGGTGAAAAACACAAAACAAAGAAAAAGAAAACGGGTGATGTGACTGGCCGGAATCAGTGTAGACTAGATCGAGGGTCCTCAACTGGAGATGTTTGATGCCTCGGCCTCTTTGAAGAGATGGATGGATGAGGGACAGAAAGTCTGGACACTACATTTTAAATTCTGGCATGTATTTTTATACTTTAGTCATTTTATGTTATTTGTAAACCACACGTTATATTATTGTTTTTATGAATGTAAAAAATCGATTACATATTAGTGCTCCTTAGATTTTGGTGGGTGCTCCTAATTTTTTTCTGGTGCTCCTTCATTTTGAAATTGGGAGCACCAGTGCTACCAAGTAAAAAAGTTAATTTCGAGCCCTGGGTAGTTATTGAGACTATTATGTTGCACCTTTCTGTTTGTTTGCACACATTAAGGAGCATTTGGTTTAAAGTATTTTACAAGTGTATGGCAACATTTTGGATTCTATGATGTTGAGGGGACACAGGAACTCGATACAACTCACAACGTGTACAAGACCATATTGCCCTGCACTGACATCCAGAGATGCAGTCAAGACAACCATCCCGATCCCGAACACACGGACAGCTGCCCATGCACTCAGAAAAGGCGACTAGAATTACGAAGTCCATCGGCACTTTTATTGCAAAGGATTTACGTTCACATTCGGTCGTGGGGAGCGACGGATTCCGGGCCATGTTAGCACTTTGGAGCCACACTACATCGTCCCATCTCGGCCACATTTCACAGGCGGTCGATGGTGTGAGTTTTATCGAGTTCTCGTGTCCCCTCAACCTCATACAATCCAAAATGTTCCCTTTCTGTCATCTTTTTTTCTCTTCCCCTCCGCGTTGGTAACTCGTTCTGTTTTGGTTGTTGAAAGCTAAAGCGTGTGCGAGCGCTGTGTGCTCTAAACGGTCCGGTACGACGACGCAGCGCAGTCGCAGATTAGTTCCGCCCTTTTGCTCCGGTAAAAAAAATACATTATATAATCGATGTTTGACATTTGTGCATCGATGAATTATCGCCCATGATGGCATCGCGATTAATTGACTAATCGATTTTTTTCCCCACCACTACTGCTCCAGGCACCGTGGCTGGTATGTCGCGGGTTCGAGTCCCAATCCCCGACATACTTTGCTGTGTCTTCCCCATCATCTCTCCCCCTGTTTCCTGTCAAGCTACTGTATCAATAAAGGCATAATAAAGCCCCAAAAATATATTAAATACATGACGACGCATGTCGGACCGACGCATGTCATGAGCGACGGGTGATTTCCGCATGTCGGAAACCTTGGATCTGCGTGTGCGCACCCCTCGAATTCAATTGTAATAGTCTTTCTGCAGTCTGCACAGCAAAATTGTAAGGGACAATAATTAATTCACACGTGTGATTTCGGTAAATAAAACATGTTTTATATGGAAAGTAAATTTAATTGAACACATGGAAGAACTATTTTTGAATTGTATAATTACGGATGGAAAGGTGACAATGTAGAAACATGGAATATCATAGTTTATGACTTAAAATATGCGCCGAGAGTTTTAAATCCTAATTGCCCAGTTTGTATCGGGGTGAGAGAGAGCTTCACCCGGACCTTGTCACCGAGTCCTGTGTATGTCTTTGTGTTTCAGAAGTGCAGGAGGGGTCAACCAAGATGCCAACAAACCCCGTGTGTCCCGGTAGGTGTCCTAACTCGATATCCACAGCCAGTCACCAATGATGAATGCAATGTTATGACTAAGGGATGGTTATCGATTAACCCCCTTTTTGTTTTTTAACCGGCCCATGTGGGTCCCTCGGCCATGCGCCCATGCAGACAAGCATTTACATTCACAAATAAACACCCAAAACTTTATACGAAAAAAAAGGCCTTTTCTGCCTTTTATTGATAGGTTGAAAGTCAGCCGTCGAGATCGGGAGTTGATCCCGCAGCACACCGTCAGGCTGGCTCAAGCATTGAGCCGATTTTATTTACCGATTTTATTAACCGTTAACTTAATAGTTTATCGTTAAGAAATCAATTAAACTTAACATCCCTACTTATGATGCTTGTTTATAGCAGACGTGATACCTTAACATTTGTTTAGAAAATGTTTATACTGCAAAAAAAAAAAAAACGGGTATTTGTTTTTGAATCGTATGCTCTTGTGTCTGCATTTAGACAACTTCCAGACTGCTCAATTACTAGCTCTCATCCTGGAGCTGCTGACCTTCTGCGTGGAGCACCACACGTACCACATCAAGACCTACATCATGAACAAAGACCTGCTCCGCAGGGTGCTGGTCCTCATGAGCTCCAGACACACGTTCCTGGCGCTCTGTGAGTCCATGCACAACACAACCGTACTCTGTAACCAGTTAACCCATTCTGACCTGAGATCAGATTCACACGAGGTTTACACTGGACACACACTGGTCTGATTAACCCATTCCGACCTGAGATCAGATTCTAAAAATGTCAGTCGTTCTTCGATTTTTCAAAAAAATAGCAGATCTACAAACTCGTAGCGCGCCACTCGGTGGCGCGCTACGAGCTTGTAGATCTGCTATTTTTCAATAGCTAAAGCATAACATGACGCTAACACCAAAATGGGTTCCCGTTCAGAATGGGTTAAGATGTATTATTATTTGACATGGCTATTTTTTAGCTAAATCTTTGAAGATAAGTGTGTGTGTGTGTGTTTCCTTCGGAGGGGCATTCATTTGTGTCCTTGACATGAAAAAGCATTAGCACCACTGATCTAGTAGCCTAGTATGCCGGGTATAGAGGGGCGGATTCTAACTTGTGATTGGAAACCGTCTACGCTGGCTCCCCATTGGTTCCCCAACCTTTGTGCCACTGCCCCGCCTCCCTCCCTCCGCCCCCCTACCGTCCCCTGTAGAACCATAGAGCAATAAAAGGATGGAGACGGAACTGGAGCGTTAGCCCCGCCCCCCACCCCACCGCTATTCATTTCAGTGGCGTTTTTGAAGCACCCGGAGGACTGCCGGAAGTATAATTATAACTCAATGGCTCGAGCGAGCGGAAGTTTAGCCTATAGCCTAGCCCCGGACCTCCGGGCTTAACGCACGTAACGTCATGAACGTCCGTCCACCTCCATGAAAAGTGCTGCAATTCCACATTCGGCCAGTAGGTAAACGGCAGCTTCAGTGTTGGGATAGCCTTACTGGGGGGGGGGGCTTGAGTAGAACACAGTGGAAGAACAAAATTGGAACAAAAAGAGTGTTATTCTTTTTATTTTTTTAAATTAAAGATTTATTTTTGGCTTTTTTTATTGATAGTTACATTGAAGACAGACAGACAGGAAAGGGGGGAGAAAGAATGGGAGAGACATGCAGCAAAGGTCCTCATGAGCGCGACTCGACCACACGACGCGCTGTCGAGCAAGAGCCTAGTATACTGTATGTGGCATGCGCCTGGACCACTTGGCCAGCGCGGCGCCCACCTATCCTAACAGTGTTTCCCCCCCCCCCCCGGTGTTCACACTCTTAACCCATTCTGACCTGAGATCAGATTCATACGAGTTTTCCACTGGACACACACTGGTCTGATGAACCCATTCTGACCTGAGATCAGATTTAAAAAAAATGTCAGTCGTTCTTCGATTTTTCAAAAATAGCAGACCTACAAGCTCTATGAGCTTGTAGGTCTGCTATTTTTCAATAGCTAAAGCATAACATGATGCTAACACCAAAATGGGTTCCCGGTCAGAATGGGTTAACCCCAAAAGAGCGCCCGTCCAGGGCTCGACAGTGCGACTAGGTACTCGCATTTGCGACTAAAAATATCACTGTGCGAGTTGTAAAATTCAATTTGTAGCACAGGTGTGACTACAGGATTTGACCATTAAATCGTGATAAAGACAAGTCTCTGTCTACAGCAAGTGCACATTCTATAGTCGTGGTTCTATACCTACATTTATATTTCTGAACGGCGGTGTCGTTCGCCAAAAAGAGAAGAGCTACAAGCTAACAACGTGTCGAGGCTCATTGCGGTGTTCATTTGAAGATCTGTTCCCTTTGCTCCCACCGCCCCTCCCCTCCCTGTGTTGCTGCTCCGTGCTCTTCCCATAGCATTAGCATGATAGCACAGATTCAGAAGGAATTGCTTGGACCCCGACACGTTATTTGCAAAGTTTGTTTGTAATGTTCAAAGTTCAAACGTAACTTACTTTTAACCAAACGCGGGTGAAACAGCGTGCAGCCGTGCACGCACGCGCGCGCACACACACACATGGAGTGGACGGATTGATGTTTATCAAAAACAACCCTTGCTTAGCGTTTGCTTACAAAAGCATGTGCCCAGCATAAATGATAATGCGAATGACCGAACTGGCTAGATTACCGTATTAATATCAGTCAGTCAGTCAAAGCCAAGGAGAATGTTACAATACTAATTCACCATCGAGCAGCCTCTGCACTGTCTGAATGTCACACTAACATGATGGAACAGCAGGATAAAAACGGATAGCCTGTCTATCCATCCATGAGCAACATATTATCTATCTAGCTCTGGTCCATAGCTCTAATGTGTTGCACGTATTAGAGGTATGGAACAGAGCTACTATCGATCTATCTACAAAGTATTAGCATAAAACAAATTGATTATATAGATTATATGAAAACAAACATAACAATGATATCATGATGAATATCACTATTTTGTGATAATTGCTGAAAAGATAGTGATATAATATTTTGACATTATTTTCCACCCCTACCTCATATCACTTAATTAAAAAATAAATAAATGGCGTTTAATTTATGTCATATTTAGCAGAATTTTGACGTAATTTCTCTGTTGATTGTCAATGGCTCATTTTGAGATGTGTGGGGACAAAGGCTGTATATAATACATCATTTTTCATCGTGCTCCTAAAATAATTTGTGTGCTACTAGATTTTTCAACTTAGGCGCACACGTGCTACTTGGAAAAATGCCCTGCACCCGTCTCTCTCTCTCTCTCTCTCAACAAACTCCCCACTTCTGTTGTACTAATAAAGTGTCCACGTCTCGTGTCGACAGGCGCCCTGCGGTTCATGCGGCGGATCATCGGCCTGAAGGACGAGTACTACAACCGCTACATCATCAAAGGGAACCTGTTTGAGCCCGTCATCAACGCGCTGCTGGACAACGGCACGCGATACAACCTCCTCAACTCTGCCGTCATAGAGCTCTTTGAGTTCATCAAAGTGGTTAAGTATACAGACGCCACGCTCAACACTAGTCTTGATGAATGAACGTGGCCGCGTCGGTATCGCTGTCTGTATCGCTGTCGGAGCTCTGCAGAGAAACGTTAAAATGCGATGGTTATTAACCCATTTAGGCATGACGACATTTAAATAAATAAAAAATCTTCTGAATCCTCCAGTTTTCTGAAATAAATATTTTCACGATTTTTCAAAAATAGCAGACCTACAAGCTCGTGGCGCGCCACTCGGTGGCGCCCTACGAGCTTGTAGGTCTGCTATTTTTCAAAAGCTAAATTATAACTTGACACCAAAAGGTGTTCCCGCCCCAAAATGAGTTAAGCTTAAAGGTAGAGTCAGTGATTTCACAAATATCACTTATTTTTTTGTTTTGTTGTGATAATCCTCTCTACTATAGAGTGTGCTGACCATATAAGGAGTTCCTCCCTGTCCCCAGTTAACCCCTGGGGGTCAAAAAACCTTAGGTTTCGTTTTTTCGGTTTTTGACTGAAATCACTGACACCCCCTTTAAAGTTAACACCAAAAGGTGTTCCCGCCCCAAAATGGGTTAAGCTTAATTAAATAATAAGCTAGCTCAGACGGAGATGACGTGATGTTGATTCCGACGGAGGCCTAGTATGTTTACTGCCATGGTGATTGCCTATCTTGTTGCGGACTGCTTTTTCCACTCGTCTTTTCCTTTATTTTTCTTTCTTTTTTTCCCTGACTTCACGGGTCCCACACTGAAGCACGTCTGTACTCCACTTCCACTTAGGTCCCATTCTCACCTAATACTTCGGTAGACTCGAATGCGTATGGGAGGAGAAATGGGATTCTTGCATATTTAATTGGCTACGGTTTGCCTTCACACTGTCATGATCCGCAGCAATTGGAAACGCAGCAGGGGGGACCTTTATCAATGTGTTACATTCATAGACTAGCCTACACAGTGAAATGATAAATCTATGGTGATAAAAATTATACTCATAACGTGCATTATGTGTCGTGCCGTCTGGGACTGCCCCCCCCCCCCCCTCTCTCGCTCTCTCACTATAAGCACGCAGCCACGCACTGTTCTTTTGGGCATGGAGCATAGAGTATTAAAAGGCATGGAGGCACAGCGCTAAGCCGCACTGATATAACACAGACAGCAGCGCAAAATGTTTACAAGTTTATCGAGATGAAAGTTCCTACTCCCCACTAGTCCCCACACAGTGACAGCACTCCATGTTTACGGCACGCACAGACAGACAGAATATTCTGTAGGCTATAATACTATTACACTGCACTGCACTGCAGTGTTTGTGTTTTCTTAAGCAATTGATTAATGTACTCGTCCTCATTTCGATCAGGGCTTCAGTCTCCACTCTCCTCATTTGACCACGTCTATCCACGGTAACGGGACATCTTTGCGCTGCGTAAAATATGCCTTCTCCGTCTCCAACTGTGTTCACTAGCTCCTCACCCGCCACATTGTTCGCTTCATTTCCTTTATTTACTGCGGATTGCATTCACACCTGCACCGAATCGTAATCAAGTGCGATTGGAAGCAAAGCGAAACCCCCGTTTTTGCTCGGAGTAAAATGCGGTTCTTTGCTGCGCATTAGGATTCGAATGAGCCTTCACACCTGCCAAACGAAGCGCACTTTCTGACAATGCGCAGCAGGATGCGTTTTAATCGCAGCAAAGCTCTCTGGTGAGAATGTGACCTTAATCTACATTCGAGTCTAGGAATGTCCCCATCACGTTTTTCTTTTTTGCTCCTGATCCGATTTCCGATCATTCGATTTCGAGACCTACCGATCTTTCCCGATCCGGTCTTTTATATTTTTATATAATACTTATGCCATATCTTCACGATGGCAAATATTCTAATGCATTTCACTGTTGTAGTCCGTCGTGTTGCCTTTCAATTATTGAGCAAAAATAATGATATATTGGTTGGAGGGAATACAGTTCTACAGCTTGTATAACTGAAGTCAAGTTAACGTTCTTGGAGTATCTCTCTCTCTCATCCAGAGAGAGCACTACAGACGCCTATGCCATCATGCATAGCAGCGGGGGGTTGCATTCCCTTTGTTTTCATCATGGGTGCCTTTCTTTCACGTGTGACTAGTCTTTGTTTGATGACCTCTGACTGGGACCAGAAGGAAAACCTCATTGCTTATCCATCTTTCTTTGAGATTTACATTAGACAAATTAAACATCCGACCTTTTCTCTCCGATTTTGAACATCATGTCATCGGAGCCGATTTCCCACGA
Organism: Protomyctophum bolini; assembly: GCF_963924005.1. Taxonomy (NCBI): domain Eukaryota; kingdom Metazoa; phylum Chordata; class Actinopteri; order Myctophiformes; family Myctophidae; genus Protomyctophum; species Protomyctophum bolini. The sequence goes on from NC_137875.1 coordinate 41,257,001, forward strand.
TCCGATCGGGACAACCCCTAGACAGCAGTGTTCATTCACCCCTTTTGGTGTTTTAAGCATCATGTTATGCTTTAGCTATTGAAAAATAGCAGACCTACAAGCTCGTAGCGCGCCACCGAGTGGCGCGCTACGAGCTTGTAGGTCTGCTATTTTTGAAAAATCGTGAAAATGTGCCTCAAATTTGGAATATATTTTTTCAGAACGAACGTTTTTTTAACTCAAATCTTTGCTTATGGAGGGTCCCTGGAACATCATATTGTCATATGGGGGGCGGAGGCCACAAACGGATCATTTTTGCGGTCCTTGACATGAAATATTGAGTGATATACAGTAGGCCTAGAAACATGGGTATTTCAGAAAACTGTTGGGAGACATTTTCTTTTCAGGCCTAAAATGGGTTAAACTGGGTCCGGAGTAGTCTCGCGTGGGGCCCAGAGACTGTTGCCTCTCGCAAATTTCCAAACGCTTCCGTCGTACAGTCTGGAGCGACGGAAGCTCTGATCACGAGTAAAATATAAATGCTTCCGTCGTACAGTCTGGAGCGACGGAAGCTCTGATCACGAGTAAAGCGATAAAGCGGAAAGCGAAGCCTCCTCCCCCACTTCCGTTTCATCTTTACAGTCGCAGCAACCCCCACAGCAAGCTAAAATAAATCAACACACCAGCACGCCAGGGACCAGAATACTTCAAACCCAAACAATTAGTAAAAAAATAGAACCAACAAAACGCGTCTTAGAGATTAAACAACAAATTAAACAGCCATAACCAGCAACTGCATTTACTTAATCACATGTGGAAAAATGTGGTTTACAATATGTCGGAGAGACGGGTAAAACAATTGGTACTAGGCTGGGACGACACAGATACAATATTAACAATGCCAAAAAGACAACCACAAGATTTGTGCAACATTTCATGGCTCACGGCATTGAAGCTCTAAAATGCGCTGGACTTCAACACAATCCTAACTGGACAGTTTTAGGACAAAGACGTTTTAATGAAAAACAGTGAATTAAGAACCTCAACACGGATTTTCCTGTAGGCTTAAACATGCCTAAAATCAGATCTTGAACACTACAAAACTTAAACTCAGGATTAAACTGGAGAGATCTAAAAGTGATTGGATCAGACTTCCTTCGGATACATGGCGAATAGTGCACTGAAGTTTTTTTAATTCCCCCCCCCCATGTTGATACAATGCTAATAATTGCCATCCGTCGTCTCTTTTGCCATTCCAGGAAGACGTAAAGTCTCTGATCGCTCACATCGTGGACAACTTCTACAAAGCGCTGGAGTCCATCGAGTACGTCCAGACCTTCAAGGGCCTGAAGGGACGCTACGAGCAGGAGAAAGACAGGCAGAGTCAAAGACTCAACAGGTCAGTGATTTAATCACATTATGTACCATTATGTGTCAGTCCCCGTGGAGGAGAACTGAACGTTTCCCCTCGACTCTGTGCAACCCTGGATCCTCCATTGACGTTCATTCTTCATTTACTTTAACCCATTATTTTAGACCATGGGAACGATTCTGCAAAATGTCTTCTAAATCCTGACTGTTTTCTTGAAAAGCTGTGTTTCTATGTCGGTCGTTCTCAAACACTTTTCATGGCACTTTTCACGATTCTTAAAAAAATAGCAGACCTACAAGCTCGTAGCGCGCTATGAGCTTGTAGATCTGCTATTTTTCAACGGCTAAAGCATAACATAATGCTTGAAACACCAAAAGTCCTTCCCCGTTTTGTGTCAAATGTCACTGCAGTTAGTGTAGGATATCTTGTAGTATAGATTTGCATGTGTCCAAAACGAAGGTTCTCTGTGAATTATTGGCCATTCACAATTCACAATTAATTTACAAAATACGAATAGACATGAATAAATTATGAACTACAGCACAATGTTTCCTGGTTTTACACAAGATGCCTGTGCAGCTTCATGTCTGGGTGGAGGTGATGTGCTCTTGAGATATAAAGTAACACATTTACCAAAAGGCGCTGGCCTCTGTGAAGATAACAAGACTATTATATGTGTAGCTTGCGCTGGTGTTTTTTGTCAGGCGTGACGATAACGTAAATGACGACGTCAACAACGGCCCTTTTTTCAGGACGAATGTCTTGACGTCGACGGAATAAACGCAAAAGATTCAGGACCAGACTGACGCCGATGAGCTAAAACGGCTCTCTTGGTTGACTAAAATATGACGAAGACGTGCGTGAGTTTTCATCGACGAGACTAGACGAACATTTTAGTGGTTTTTTTGACTAACAAAGTTTCAGAATGCATGGAAATGTTCAGCCAATTGTGCGTGCCGAAATATCAGAAATGCTGCCGCTACGGCTGCATCCTGTGACTGCATGCACGCACGCGCACACACACACCCTCGGTTACTTAGCTTACTCTCTCTCACATGCCGCGCGCACACACCCACCCACACCGTCTCACACGTATCGGATGCAAGCTTTGCATGTCCCGTTCGCATTGCCTACCTGACGTAATGTGCTCTCCACTCGTAGCGTTTACTAGTAATTTCCTCACAAAAGTGACAAATCCTAAAACATTCTCCATGACTGTAGATAGGAACTCTAATTAAATCCTTATGCAGAAATTACATTTCTTTTTTTTCCCCCTGTGTGACACATTCTAAGTCCTGGCCTCTGACCCAGACGTTCGTATTCCTGCCACAACGTTATGCTGCGTTCACACGTGGATGCAAAGCTACACTAGTACACCTAGTCACAGTCAGTGTCGTCGTTAAGCAGCAGTAGGATCCCACTGGCAGCAGCTGTCGGTTCATCCCTTTAGCACAAACACAAACGTCCAACACACGTACAATGAATTACTCGCCTGATGCTTCCTGCCGGTGCCGTGTTTAATTCCAGCGTGTGTGTATTAACCTACATTGTCTTAAGTGACCGTTTTCATATTGCAAATATGGTCTCGGTCGCTAACGTGGTTTTAGCGACTATAGCACTTTGACAGCTCATCCGTCGTAGCTCGTTTTACAAGTGACGCGGACTTCCTGTGCAGAAACTGCCTCGTCAAAATAAGAGCACACTTGTTAAGGATTTTAATTTCCAAGTCTACTTACAGGACGTTAACGTCTCGTGCGAGTGCCTGTCGGGCATTCTCAGACGTTTTGACGACGCATGCGCGCCGCTGGTGTGCACCCCCTGCTTATTCTTTATTTATTTTTTTAAATATTTGTTTTATTTGGAAAGTGCAGTATTGTACATATAACATTTCTACAAATGACACAAGAGCAGTTCCCAAGATTTTCTTCTTTTTTTTTCCCCCACCCCTCTTCCCTCCCTCATCCCCCCCCCTCCATGTGGCACCATCTCCAATGTCTCTGTATAGTCCTTTTTCTACATAAGACATCGAGTCCACACTCAAACGGGGACAGACAAGGCAATATCACTTCAGGTGGTACATTTCAGGGGGACAAAAAAAATAAAAGAGTGGGCGGAAAAAGACAAAAGAAACCAAACAACAACAACAACAACGAAAGTATATACATTCATGCTGAGGGGGACAAAAACAATATAGCTTTGGTCTTCGACCACGAGAGGAGGAGAGGTGTCTTATACATTTTATACAATCATACAGCAGGCAATGAACCAGTGAGATCACACGAAGTCCGCTCTCAGGGGGGGGGGGGGGGGGGGGCAATGTGCACAATCCAGTTGTTCCAAATTTGGTAGAAATTGTCTAATCTAGTTCTTAACATGTATGTTAATTTTTCCATTTTGAAGATATCTAGGACTATTCCATGCCAATCGTCCATTGTGGGTGTCCCCCCTGCTTATTCTAATTGTGTTCTCTTTAGATATCGTCGTGACGCGCGGTCGTTGGACGAGGACGAAGAGATGTGGTTCAACGACGACGAAGACGACGACGAGGGGGAGCCCGTGGAGAAGAGTCGGGCAGAAGACGACTTCTCCGACACCTACAGCAAGTACATGGAGGCCAAAAAAGGTATGGCGCTCCGCTCCCGTCACGTTCAAGCTGCGAGTCTCATCCGTAGTTCAAAACTTAAACAGCGCGCCTCGAGAAGGAAGGACGGGACTGATGCCGTAGCGTGGAGCTAAAATGAGGTCTCGTGTACTTCTGCATATAATTATTATAGGGGCCAGTTCCTCCAAAATAAAACAAATACAAACCAGAGTATGCCTCCCTACTCAGACGCACTTCTGAATAAATGGATTCATTAATGGCACTCTGCCTAAGAGGGAATTTGTCATTTTCTTTGCATTTTGGGTGAACTGTCCCTTTAACCCATTCTGGCCGGGAACCCTAACCCTTTGGTGTTAGCATCATGTTATGCTTTAGCTATTGAAAAAATAGCAGATCTACAAGCTCATAGCGCGCCACTCGGTGGCGCGCTATGAGCTTGTAGGTCTGCTGTTTTTGAAAAATCGAAGAACGACTGACATTTCTAGAATCTGATCTCAGGTCAGAATGGGTTAATCAGACCAGTGTGTGTGTGTGTCCAGTGGAAACCTCGTATGAATCTGATCTCAGGTCAGAAAATTAGGTTAACCCATTAAGACCTGAGGCAGATTCTACAAATGCCTTCTAAATCTGCATTTATTTTCGTGCCAAGGCACCCCAAGGTGCCCAAAATGATGTGCATTTTGTGCTAGGGGCCGCCGGTAAAGAAAAGATTTGCGTTATAAGGAATTTAGAATTGTATAAGCCCTATATACAAAAATTAACAGATTTACAAGCTTGCAGCACTCAGTGCTGTGACTTTGTATACTGCTACAGGGGTTTAGAACGATGGCAGTGGTTCAGGGGCAGAGTGGCCGGTAGAAGTCGACACCAACTCACCATAGTTGGTGTCGAAGTGTCCTTGAGCAAGATGCTGAACCCCTAATTGCTCCCATGTGTAGGTTGGTGCCTTGCATGGTTTCCTCCGCCATCTGTCTCTGTGTGTGTGTGTGTGTGTGTGTGTAATGTAAATCGCTTTTGATAAAAGTGCTATAGTAATGCACCACTTACCATTTCGCTCTCTCTGCTATTTCATCTGGCCCTGCTCGGTTAACGTGTGATTGGATTTCTCTGCCCCCCACAGTTGTGGGGGCACCAATCGGCGCCCGGTATGCAAATATGGGGCAGGTTCATCACCCTAGCCGCATTTATTTTATTCGCCCCCCCCCATTGTAAATGCAGGTTCCACAAAGATTCCAGGCTAATATCTACGCAGTGATATTAGCCTGGCCATGCCAGTCCATTATAAAATCTAAAATGACACTGATGCTTTCTCTGTTTTTAATGGGTTAAAGCCAGGGGGGCAGTCAGACAGATATTTTGTGAAGCCACTAAGGAAATGAAAGTTCATATAATGGCCTGTTGTGGCGCTGTCATTGGGCTCAAAAAAACCCATAGCCCCATAGAAGTCCATGTATTTGGGCCCAACTTCACCTAGACTGTATTACCTTAATAAACATGGTCATGAATACTTTTTGCTTCCAGTCACTAGTTTAAAGTCTCATTTCTAATGTCATAATATTCTTTTTGGAAAATTATGGTCCCATTTATAAAAAAAAAATACCAAAAAGTTGTGCATGTTCTGAGGGGCGTGGCTACCGTTACAGTCTATGAACGGGATCCCCCACCCACTCGAGTCAAAATAAAAACCAATGAAGAAGGGGGGAAGTCCCGCCTCGTTGTCTGGGCCAGCCAATGGGCCAGCTGGGCCCAAACGGATCTAGAAAGATGGCGACTTCCATTGCAAGGACTGACAGACTTCATTTTATGTTCATGTTAGACCCGCGGAACGCTTTGTCCATATTTTTTTACAGTCTATGGTTAAAGCACAAGGCACTGTTCTCCAGATGCCATATAGCAGCAAAGATCATGAAGCTTTGGTCCTCTCTTAATCTGCAGGAACTGCAAATGGAACAAACGGTGCCAACAATGGGAAGACTGCTCCCATCCCCCCTGCCTCGCCAACAAGCACCCCAAACAACAACATCAACACAAACAACAGCACTGCCTCCTCGGTAAAGACCACGGCTCTGCCCTCCACGCCAGTCGTCAAGGTATGTTGAGCGTTGCCTTGTATCGCAAACGCATGCACGCTACCCGTGCTCAAACGCACGGCACACAGAGGAGAGCCCCGGCTAGCGGCTAGCACTTTGCATGGGACGGTTTGCGGGCAATGGTAGTAGCTAAATCTGGCATTAACTTCTATCGATAATAAATACAATGAGCTTGAGCGAACGGTTAACGTTTTGTTTCCCTGTGTTAAGTCTGAGAAAAGTTGCCTAGTCTGGCTCACGGTGAGCTGAGTAAACATTGACTCTTTGTCTGTCAGACCGACCCCAGGATAGAGATGGCATTCACAGAAAGGTTATTTTGAGAGAAATGTCCCTCAATATGAGTACATTTTTATATGTTTTATTTTGAAGCGGTGCCGGCCCACGGGAGCATAAACTGAAGAGGGAATCTTGAAAAAAAACAAGATGGCTGACAGCCAAAGTTCCAAATATTTTATTAGGACGCAGAGTAAGACATGAATCCAATGTTTCGGTGGTTAAGCCTTCGTCGGGGAATACAGAGCCTATGGTGCCAGAGCAACCAGTCAGAGGGGAGTAGTAGAACACGGTTCTCAATAACCAGTCCTGGTGCTGGGAGCACGCAGCCTAGCCTTGTCGAGTAGCGAACGATTTCGCTACTCTCCAATACAAAGACGTTTTGTGTCGTCGAAAGCCTACTGAAACACCATTTACTCAATAGTTTACTCTTCGCCCAAACACGGGTCAGAGGACCGCATTACATAACTGGAGCACGTACCAATCTCTTTGAGAGTTATTTGGCTTTGCAACATGGGATGCGCTGTTTCGTAAAAACATCGTTCAACCAGGAAGTGTCTGCGCTTGGTGGATTCTATAACATTTTTGGCCAAAAAGTGCATTTTATGTGTGTGTGTGGGGGGGGGGGGGGGGGGGGGGGGCTCTGAGTGCGTCCACTAGGAAAAGTAGGCTTTCGAAACCACAAAAAGTCTTTGTATTGGTGAGTAGCCTATTCGTTTTAGTTTTATATTCAGGAGTCGACGGGCTGTGCTGCATTTCATGTGTGCGCAGGAAGTCGAGAGTAACATACAATTCATAGCCTATGTAAGTGTGTCTATCTGTTACATGACATTTATGCTGAAACTAGGAGGTCGGGGTTCGATCCCCGGCCGGGTCACATACCAAAGACTGTGAAAATGGGACCCAACGTCTCCCTGCTTGGCACTCGGCATCAAAGGGTTGGATTGGGGGGGGGGGGGGGGGGTCAAATCAACCACTCCAAGAGATGGGTCAAACGTGCGGTAACAAATCGTACGACTTTTGACTTTGATTCATTTTCTCTGTAGAAGTAATGAAAGGCAACTCACTTAATTTGTGAAGCCACTAAGGAAATGAAAGTTCATATAATGGCCTGTTGTGGCGCTATCACTGGACCCAGAAAAACCCATAGCCCCATAGAAGTCCATGTATTTTGGCCCAACTTCACCTAGACTGTATTACCTTAATAAACATGGTCATGAATACTTTTTGCTTCCAGTCACTAGTTTTAAAGTCTCATTTCTAATGTCATAATATTCTTTTTGGAAAATTATGGTCCCATGTATAAAAAAAAATGACCATAAAGTCGCGCATGTTCTGAGGGGCGTGGCTACCGTTGCAGTCTATGAACGGGATTCCCCACCCACTCCAGTCAAAATAAAAACCAACGAAGAAGGGGGGGAAGTCCCGCCTCATTGTCTGGGCCAGCCAATGGGCCAGCTGGGCTTGGGCCCGGATCTTGAAAGATGGCTGCATAGAGACAGGCTTCATTTTACATTCATGTTAGACCCGCGGAACGCTTTGTCCATATTTTTTACAGTCTATGGTCTGTTCGTAGACAACCGTATACTCCATATATGCGACTGAGTTATTTACCTTTTGGCATTGCTCCGGTTAGCATGGAGAGCCTCCGTCCCCACCAGCTATGGGATTTTTTAAATCCAGCTCCGTTGAGCTGCATCAGTAGAAGAAGAAATAAGGTCACAGTGTGTGTGCAGTGGTGATGCACGTCTGGCCCTCTTCTTTCAGACACCAGCTTAGTCCATGGGCATTATTCTCTCCCCTGGTCAACGGGGAAAGTACGCCGTTTGCAAGCGCGGCGCATAGTCATCATTTCATCCATTAATGTCACAAACGGTTTTCACCGCTGTTCCAAAATACAATTTTAACCGTCCCAAAGTGAATATTTTCACACCTCTCACTGTTGTTTGCGAGCCCATAATGTGACCGGGAGGCATTGGATTAATAATGGACTACATTTGACTGGGTAGAGACAGACTCGGCGAGGCTGCCTGCCATGGGTGGTGAAACGGTTGCTTTCCGAAGGGCAACGTTTGTGCAACTGTAAATCAAAGAGATTAGCTGAAATGGGGGATGTTGTGTGGAGGAGAAGGGACGTCTCTTTCAGTCATTATTTGGGCTGTGTGCTACACGGCATATCAAGAGGTCAGCAAAAACTTCATGTAAACGGCTTAATCTATCAAACTAATGACAAATGTGGAATAAAGCTGGGTTTTTGCGCTGCATGTAATTCGTAGTTGACGTTTGATTGTTATGAGATCTTAAGATTTCTATGAGTCAATAAATGGACAGTGTTACAGTGGTACAAGTGACAGAGGAAAGTGGTACATAATGTAATTTGGTATAATTAAACAAAGGTGTCAAAATGTCTTTAACCCATTCTGATCGGGAACCCATTTTGGTGTCAGCATCATGTTATGCTTTAGCTATTGAAAAATAGCAGATCTACAAGCTCATAGCGCGCCACCGAGTGGCGCGCTACGAGCTTGTAGGTCTGCTATTTTTTGAAAAATCGAAGAACGACTGACATTTTTTTTAGAATCTGATCTCGGGTCAGAATGGGTTCATCAGACCAGTGTGTGTGTCCAGTGGAAACCTCGTATGAATCTGATCTCAGGTCAGAATGGTGGCTTTGAGTGTCTCCATAAATATACACACTTGTCTCTTTTCTCCAGACGGCCATGGTGGGCCTGGTGGACTATCCCGATGATGAAGACGAGGACGAGGAGGACGAGGAGGAGGAGCAGTCTCCAAGGAAACGGCCCCGCCTGGGCTCATAAAGATGCGCTCGTTTTCGGTCGTAGCCGCCGACGGATGACAAAGTCCCTCCTTCCCTCCCTCTTCCGGTCGTCTCATTGGTCACTCTCCCCCCCCCCCCCCCCCCCCCCTCCCTGCAGAGGAGACGGACAAACACTCTCACTCGACTCCCTTCTATCGCCTACCCCCATTTTCGTCCCCTTCCCAGTGAAGAAGATAGAAATTCTCTCCTGCTGGAAAGAAGGATGGACCCTATCTGCTCCCATCTTCTTCATCTCCTCTGCTTTACCTCCTCCTCCTCCGCTCCTCCTCCTCCAGGAGAGTCGGAGAGAGAGCCTCCTGTCCTCTTTTTTTTTCCTCCACACCGATACGTCCCTTCCATCTGAACCTTTTCTACTACGCCCACCTCCTGGCTATACCTGTGGAACTGAGAGGGCTGAAGCCACAATAGTGATCGTCGGTGCCACGACACGGATCCCTCTCTCCCACTCTGTTGCTATAGCAATAGTAGCCAGGAAACTGCAACATTGACCCGTGCTCTTTTTAACTCCTCCTTCACCTCCCCCCCCCCCCCCCCCCATCAAACCATCACCCAATGAGCTCCACACAGAGAGAGGAGGAAGCCAGAACACAGCCAGCCAACGTACCAACTATTCAGAGAGCCAGTCAGGCTAGCAGGGCTAGCCTTTTATAGTTATTAGAAAGCTTGACTGGCTGAATCAGTGTGTGACACCCCCCCCCCCCCCCCCCCTCCCCCTCCCCCCCCTACCCACCCACAGCGGACAAGCAGGACTGTTCATTCAGGTTGTGAATCGAGGGATCTATAGGCAAGATAAAAATAGAAGAATTGTGATTTGGGGGAAGGGGTAACGCAACGGAAAAAGAATTGCAGCCACAACCTGACGAGGAGCAGGACTGAGCGATTTTTAAAGCCAGGGTGGCGCACACAACACGAGACACACACACACACACTCAACACAGGACTGCGTTAGCCAGGAAATCCTGTATTTCATGACTTTATTATAACGTACTGTACAGATATTTTTCTTTTTAATCATTTTTTTCCCCCCTGACTTGATTTTAAAAGGGGAGAAGATTTACCTTCTTACCTGCCTGTGTATTTTTTGTTGTTGTTGCACAAAAAGGTGGGGTCACTGTTGTGTTCACCCTTTTAATCCAATTTAATTTGATTCATTGTAAAAAAAAAAGCAAGGATGTTACAAAATGCTGGTTTTAAAAAATAACATGTATTAAAACTGCAGTAAAGTCATTTTTGCAGCCAACCTCTGGAGGACGTCTGAAGTTCTGTTTTTGTATTTCAGGGCTTGAAGGGTTAAGCAGCGTCTTAACAAGACAGCCCAATCTTTTTTTTTTTTTTGCCACAAACCTGACCCGTTTGTGCACTCACTAGTAGACTTCACACACTTCTCAGGAGCCCCAGGTTAATCCAAAACACCCCTAGATGTGTGTTACGTTAATGTGTTCTGGGACCATGAAGGTTTGGTTCGCCAGCATTTCTCTCTGGACGTGCCACGGGCTGTTGCAGTACTGTACCACTGCGGGTGTTCGGCATGGTGGAGACATGCCGCTCATGACGCGGTAGATGCTCGCAAGTGATTACAATACTCAAAAGTACCAACTGACTTAACATGCAATTCAGAAACGTGTAGAAATATGGTTAAAAAGCAACCTCGCCAATGTGACCTTTTTTTCATGTCTATAAGTCAGGTCCTTTCTTGGGACGCTTTATAGACATTTAAGCAGATCCGTTAAGCTCTACGGGAAATAAGATCTTTTAAAATTTGCTCCAACTCCATGAAGTGGTTGAGTTTTTGAATTTGACCTTGGATATTTTTAAGAGGGGAGCAGATGCAGTGAGGCTTATGCAGTTTTTTTTTTTTTTTATCAAACATTCCTTCCAAGACATTACTAAAGATGTTATCGGAAGGAGAAGAGGAAGGGGCTTGGGGGTTGACTTTCTCAAAGCCGTGCATTGCATAGTATCTCCAGGTTTCATCGCCAATAAACATCGAGATGGTCCGATGAAATGGAAGTGGTAAAAAATCTAAATAATGCCCCGTCACTTGCCGAGTGAAAGGTGTCAAGGAATAGAACGGGTGTTCAAATATCACTGCCATCATTGATAGTGTGATAAGAGTCCGATTCATGCTGAGACGGTTGGTTCAGTTTGAGATCTGGGAAGCCACTTCATGTCAAACACATTTCAACAGCCGATGGGTGATCAATTACTTAGCTTTTTATTTTTCTCATGATCAATTTGTACCAAGTGCATTTACTGCCACTGTCCTCCATTCAGAACATTTGTATGCATTTGTTATTTGATAAGTTTTCAGATTAAATGTGACCCTGGCATTAAACATGTGAACCTCGCTTGTTTTTTTAATGAACTTTAATGAACGGCGCAACACAGACCTGTGCTCATTGACTCCACTGCAACGACCTAATCCATAAGAAAAATTCAGGATTCCAATCGTCTAAATTCACAATCTAACCCTGATGCCTTATTGTCCTAACCTGACGCTGCCAGATCCAAAAAGCTTGCTACACAAATTGTCCTGCAGACCTTAAAGCTGCACCAACTTTCCTCTTCTACCCTGGGTTTGAACCCACTTTCATTTTTATTTAATATATATATATTGTGATCCTGGGCTCTACACACCCTCTGCCAACCGGGGGAGAGCAACGGACTTGAACTCATGCTCCCTTCATGCATAAGTGTCCAAGTCGCTCCTTTACACCTGAGGGGGGGGGGGGGGGGGGATCAGACGCCCCGGCTTGCCAGGGGGAGGCAGTTTAGTGACCAGGATTACTGCATGTTTTTTGTTAGGGTACCTACCCTAGGGGACACGGGGAGAAAATGCAAACTCCACACAGAAAGGCCCTTTTCGCCAACCCCCGCCTCGGGTATGGGCACTGATGCCGCGGAGGAGAGGACACGCCACCAGCACCCACAGCGTCCCGAACGAGAACCCACTTTCCTGCACAAGTGCTGAACATTTTACCTTTGAGCTAATAATAAAAATAAAATGTATTTATAATGCACTTAACATTTGAAACAAATCTCAAAGTGCTACATCAAGAGAAGGAAAAATATAGTATATACATGTAAAAGGACTAATATAAGGACAATTCATGCATTTCGTGGTCAAGTATACTGCTAAAAGGTTAAAAGCACACCGGGCATCTAAAAGTCCAACAAGCCAAATGCCTAAAAAAAAAGTCTTAAGTCCCCTTTTAATTAAAAGCGTCCACGGATTGTGGTGCTCTCAGGTGGTCGGGGGAGGGCATTCCACAGCCGAGGAGCAGCTGAGCAGAAGGCCTGGTCCCCCATATGGTGCAGCGTTTTGTTTTTGTGGTTTTGAGTGCGTTTGAATTTCCAGAGTGGAGGGAGCGGGTGGAGGTTGGGGCCTTCAATGAGTTCCTTCAGATAGGAAGGGGCGTTGCTGTGGATGCACTGATGGGTGAGGAGGCAGACCATGTATTCTGTCCTGTAGGAGACGGGAAGCCAGTGAAGGGAATGGAGTATGGGTGTGATATGTTCGTATTTCCGCACTCTCACCAGGACCCTAGCAGCACTGTTCTGGGTGTACTGGAGCCTCTGGATGCTCTTGCTATGGGTGAGAAGTGCGTTGCAGTAGTCGAAGCCTTGAGGAGATAAAGGCGTGAAGTTTTTCTGCATCTGGCAGGGTGAGTGTGGGACTGAGTCTGGCTATGTTTCGGAGGTGAAAGAATGAGGTTTTGCAGAGGTGTTTGATGTGGGGGTCAATTAAGGTCAGGTTTTTACTCCCAAGTTGGTGACTACAGGTGGGAGGGGGAGGTCCTGGGTGGAGAAGGTGATGCTGGTTATTGGGGGATGATTTGACCTGGTGTGGGGGTGCTGATTAGAATGGCCTCTGTCTTGGAGCTGTTTAGTTGTCAAACAAGAAATTGTCAAACGTGTCAGTCATGCACACCTTTATCTCCTCAAGGCAGGTGGTCAGTGTGGATGATGGTGATGACAGAGCTATAGGGGCAGAGGGGAGTGGGACAGTCCTGACTCCTGAGGTAGAGTTGGGCGTCATGCAGCGCAGCAGTGGTAGGATAGGGTGGGGACGAGGACGGAACCTTGGGGGTACGCCACACAGGTGACAGCAGGGTGTGATCGTGAGTGAACACCTCCCTGGGAGACGAGCTCGGTTCTGTCTGTGAGATATGAGGTGAACCTGTCGGTGAGCCCTATGGTGGAGCGGAGTCTGTTGAGGAGAATGGTACACACGGTCGACTGTGTCGAAATGCGGCTGACAAGTCCAGGAGGATGAGGAGGGAGGGGGAACCGTTATCAGCTGCCATCAGCAGGCTAATGAAGCCTGCCTGCTCAGGGTATGAATTGAATCTCGAACTTCAGGTGGCAATTTGTGTAAACTAGGTGAGACGTGACCTTTGACACATCTCAATGTCTCAATAGAAGAGCAGGCAGACTACATACAACCACCCCAAATGTATAAGTTATGATTACATTTTAAACATTAAAAAGTGACATATAGAGCAGAGCAGAGCTGCTTTAAGCTTGCTTGTCTAAAAGTGTATTTTGTGTATGAGGGTGACTGAGGATACCTGTGTTTCGTTGGCACCACCCCCTCAGCTCAGTATATTACGTAGCTATAGTCAGGCATAGGGTGAAGCTGCGTATGTATTACCCAGGTTGACGTCAGTTCTTCAAGCTGTCTGGCGCCGCTTCATGTTTGTGTCCAGTCGCGTGTCGAGGTAAGCCGTGGTTTTATGGTTTCTAGGTTGACTTATGTAGACAACCTCCCAAGTACTTAATAGGCCTATACGTTTATATCTTCTCTTGTTAGACGTTGGTGGAGCTCTGACTTAGAGCGGACAGCCCTGTCATTGTAGGCGTGTTGGTATGCAGGCTGCTAGAAACAAAGGTGGGCTTGCCTCGTACGGCGACAGCACAAACAATCCGTTTAATGGTGTTCCAGTTATTTACGCTTATCTCGTTGGTAGACGCTGTGAACGAGAGCCCTGCTATTGTGTGTGTGTGTGTGTGTGTGTGTGTGTGTGTGTGTGTGTGTGTGTGTGTGTGTGTGTGCGTGTGTGTGTGCGCGCGCGCGTGGTACACACACGAGCTGGAACGAGAGGCTGCTAGTGTGTGTGACATGAGTCTAGACTCAGGTAGGCTTAACGTCTGTATTGCGACAGCATTACGTCTTTTTATAATGTATACAATGTGAGTTCTCATGATGCATTTATATTACACAGAGTGACAGATGGCGTTCTGAACGAGCAAATGCACTGTACAAACAACCTGGGATGCCCTGACACTAGCCCCAGGCATATGTGCCCTCTCCCTACGCTCATTCTGTAGCCACAGCTCATTCTCGGAGTAGGGAGAGGGCACATATGGGGCTACCCTGACACCTGTTAACAGGATATGTGTGCTAACCTGCATAAATACTTTGGGCCTGATTCACAACGGCGTTTACGGTGATAACATGACGTGAAGCTAGCGGAAAGGCATTTACGTGGATTTCCCACATTAATTTGGAATTCATGGAAATGGCCGTGAACTTGACGCTCACGTACGTTGGTCGGAAACTCCGTCAATTCCCACGGGACGTCTTTAGGTGGCGGAGACGGCACAGACGGGAGACATTTGCGGAAGCATACACGTGAGATTTATTCAGAAGGCTTTAGTCTTCATGCTGAATCAATAAATTGTTCCCAAATCTCAGATAAAATATGTAGGCATGTGTCCCCATGACATATATTTGGTCGATCAGCACAAAATCAATGATAGCCTATATAATAAAAGCTGAGTGCACTTGTATGCCTAAATGCATGCATTTCCCCATACAGAAACTGCCCCTGCAAGCCCGACACCTTTTTATTTATTCATTAGGATATTACTATAGCATGCGCGATTGCGCTTCTCACTTGACAGCTTTCTACTCGCAGTGCAACGGTTGTGAGCTTGTAGATCGGCTCTCGCGCATGTTAAAAAACAAACTCACAATTATAATAAGAACACATAGGCTTATCTGCATTCTGCACTACGAATCCAACATTGTTTAGTGTAGTAATGCCTGCAGTAGGCGGCAGGCCTATTGAAATTGTTTTGTTACGGAGCTCCTTGAGTCAGTTGACTGTCGGTTGGTGTGTGTGTGTGTGTGTGTGTGTGTGTGTGTGTGTGTGTGTGTGTGTGTGTGTGCAGTGTGTGTGTGTGTGTGTGTGTGTGTGTGGGGGGGTGGGCAGACAGCAGCGTGCTGCCGATCCGATTCACATTGGAAAATGAATGGGCTATATAGCCCTGTATAAAAAATAGAAGACCACATTAGCCTGGGAGGCGGCCTTTTTTCCGACAGCATTCTAGCCGACGGGGCAACGGTCCGCTCCGCAGCTTCACATGCGCTGCTCCCGTGCTTGCAAATATGAAGGACAGACTTTTATTGACTTTATAATCATGTATTGATATTGATCACATGCATGGATGCCACACACAGAATAGTTTAACTCACTGGCTAAACTCACTGGATTATAATTTCTTAAATTCTTCAGACAAGAGGATCCCAATTATTCACTTATGAATGTATAGGCTTGTAGGCCTACTGTTCTTTATCGCGCAAGCCATGCCCCCCTCCCTCTCTCCTCTCTCTCTCCCCTCTCTCTCTCTCTCTCTCTCTCTCTCTCTCTCTCTCTCTCTCTCTCTCTCTCAAAAGACGACTTTTGCGTTGACATATATCCGATATTTTAAATATCGGATAGGATAGCCTATGTTTTACCTCTGACTGCAAAGTGCAAAGGTATGAGTGCAGCACCCGCCTTGGTCCCGAACTTAATTAAATAAATTATAATTATATTGTTTCAGCAGCGGAGCACGCACCGTTGTGGACATTTTAATAGAGTGCGGGCTATATTCATGCATTGACCGCGGCTGTGAAGCCGCATAGTCTGCGGCTGCAAAGCCTTTTTTCTTTTTTTGACAGACCAAACTGCTGTCTGCTGAGTCATGCTTGAAGCCTTTTATGGTGCGATATGGGGCGTGGATCAATGCAAATGAGGTTGTCGGGTGCTTTTCCGATCACTTTGCACCCACTGCATTCAGTATGACATACACCTGCGATACGCCAGCGCACCTGTGGTACACACCGCTCTCTGAATAACACGTCATCTCAACGTAGCTTGATCGGACGGATAAATACGATATCTGTTTCCACCACAGTGTAACGGTGGCGTATTTCTTTTTAATGAATCAGGCCCATTCTAATTCAATGTTTGCTCTATTACAGGACTGTGTACTGTTGAACCGCTGTTCTTTTTACCTTTTTAGTTTTGGTTTTTAAACTCTATGCTGCTACAGTTTTTATTCTTTTGTACTATATATATATATATATATATATATATATATATATATATATATATATATATATATATAACTATATATATATATAACTGAAATAGCCCAGGTGGCTTTAAACGAGTCCTTCATTGCTGTCTTGACCAACTGCTGTAATCGGCTACCATCAAAGACAGACATATACTTGGTTAATGGTTATGCTGCAGACTGGCGCTTGATTACTGCCCAGTTTGCTGTGTTTATGGCTCTTAGCCTTTTGATATTATTTTGCAGTGATCTTTGCTGTGTTTGAAGCGTTTATGCCAATTCATCTGGCTCAGAGTGGTTTCTATTTGCTGTGTTAACTGTGTGTTTGGAATTAATCAAAGAGTACAGTTGCAGCTATTTACCCAAGTTATGATCTGACTAATTAAGCCTTTTGCAATCTATATTGGTGACGTTTGGAAATCATTAAAGTCCCATCACTGGTGGAACCGGTTCCAGGGAAACCTGTCAAGCGATGGAACTTCCGAAAGGCCAACTGGGAGTCGTATGCTGAGGAGACGGGAAGAAGGTCAGCCGGCCTGCCAGATCCAGAGACGGCAGATATGGATGCAGCCTATGCAGCCTACTGCCGGGTCCTCCTGTGTGCAGCAAAGAAGACCATCCCTCGTGGTTATAACAGGAACTACATCCCAGGTTGGGACGAGGAGTGCAGCCGCCTCTTGAGTGAACACCAGAGAGCCAGCTCCAGAGAAGAGGTGGATGTGACTGCATCAGCACTGCTCCAGAGGCTTGACGCCACCCGCAAGGCCAGATGGACAGAAGTCGTCGAGTCAATCGACTTCACCCATTCTAGTCGCAAGGCGTGGCAGACCATCAACCTGCTTACAGGCAGAAATACAACAGCTCACAGATGCCCAGTCACCGCAGATTCCATCGCTTCCCAGCTCCTGAAGAACGGCCGCTTCCCGGATGCAGACAAAGACTGACATCGCGAGAGGTGTCTTGCATCTCAAGAGCGGCCAGTGTCGATTCCAACCTCTCGGGAGAATTTACAGCAGAGGAACTCAGTGAGGCCATGAGCAAGCTCAAGCCGGGCAAATCTCCAGGCCGTGACAACATCCACCCGGAGTTCGTCATCCACCAGAGCACAACAACATCTGGCTGGCTTTGTGCTTTTTTTACAGCATGCTACCGGAGGTTAAAGCTCCCAAAGATTTGGCGCCGCGCCTCCGTGATAGCTTTGCCCAAGCCAAATAAAGACGCGGATGACCCCAAGTCATACAGGCCCATCTCATTGCTCAGTGTCCCATTTAAGATCTTGGAGAGGATGATCCATGGCCGCATAGAGCCAGTAGTGGACTCACAGCTCCCACGGGAACAAGCTGGTTTCCGTCGTGGAAGGTCAACAGCAGACCAGGTTACACTACTTTCTCAAGACATCGAGAACAGTTTCCAGGACAATGAGAAAGCTGGGGTGGTGTACCTGGACCTGACTGCCGCATACGACACCGTGTGGCACCGTGTGGCTCCACCTGAAGCTGTTGAGGACAATACCGGACCAGCATATGGTGAAGTTCATCATGGAGACGCTCTCCAACCGCAGCTTCATTCTCCAGACCAGCAGTGGGCAGTGCAGTAGGCTCAGAAGACTGAGGAACGGGGTACCGCAGGGGTCTGTCCTCTCGCCAATGCTGTTCAATATTTACATTCATGACCTACCGGATACATCGTCCAGAAAGTATGGCTACGCAGACGACCTTGCCATCATGTTCAGTCGACCAACATGGAAGGCGATGGAAGAGGGCCTGAATGAAGACATGGGCACCATGGTAGCATACCTCCAAAGGTGGCGTCTACAGCTTAGCGTTGGAAAGACAGTCGCTGCGGCATACCACCTTAGCAACAGAGAAGCAAGGAGGGAGCTTGAGGTGAGCGTTGACGGCAAACGCCTGGAGGTCCAGCAAGCCCCGAAGTACCTCGGCGTGCGTCTGGATCGGACACTGTCCTTCAGTCAACACCTCAAGGAACTTAAGGCCAAGGTGACATCCAGGGTTGCACTGATCCGCCGCCTCGCTGGGACAACCTGGGGAGCCTCCGCCAAGACGCTGCGTATATCCACCCAAGCCCTGGTCTTCTCAGCAGCGGAATACTGCGCCCCAGTCTGGAACAGAAGCCCACATGCAAGAATGGTCGACGTGGCAATCAACAACGCCCTTCGGATCATTACGGGATGCCTGAAGCCCACCCCTGTGTCCCACTTGCCAGTCCTTGCGGGAATAGCTCCGGCCGGCCTCCGACGGGAAGCTGCCACCCTCGTCCTGGCCAGGAAAGCCCAAAAGCAGGATTGGCACATCCTGCATGGCACCACCACAACTCCAGTGCCCCCAAGCAGACTCAGGTCTCGTCACCCCTACAACAGGGCAGCACAGGAGATGCTCAACGCCACCCCTGAGGCCATCTCCAGAGATGCATGGCTAGAAGCATCATGGAAGCAGGAGTGGGAGTCAGCCGGGCCCTCCCGCATGCATCGGCTCATCTGGGATCCAGGAGTTGGCGCCATAGGAGGAGAGGATCTTCCTCGCAAACAATGGACCACACTGAACCGCTTAAGAACTGGTGTTGGGCGCTTCAATGCATCATTGCAGAAGTGGGGACTGGCAGACAGTGCGGCATGTGAGTGCGGTGCCCCTGAGCAGACCGCCGATCATGTCATCTTCACCTGCCCCTTACACAGACCGCCCTCAGAGGACCATGTCATCTTTACCTGCCCCTTACACAGACCGCCCTCAGAGGACCATGTCATCTTCACCTGCCCCTTACACAGACCGCCCTCAGAGGACCATGTCATCTTCACCTGCCCCTTACACAGACCGCCCTCAGAGGCCGGCCTCTTTGACCTGGGACCAGAGATGCGGGCGTGGCTCCGCGACACCGAGTTGGACCTCTAACGTTACACGAAAGAAGAAGACGTTTGGAAATGTTTTATTAAATGCCAATACTGTGTACTTTTCTAAATAAAGTTTGATGTACATGAACACCCGACCATCATTGTTCACTCAACTGAACACTTACCTTTTCGGCCCGGGTCTCCCACCCTGTAATTGGGAGTGGCGTAGTAACTGTGATCACTGATAAAGTGGCGTAGTAACTGTGATAACTGATAAAGTGGCGTAGTAACCGTGATCACTGATAAAGTGGCGCAGTAACTGTGATCACTGATAAAGTGGCGTAGTAACCGTGATCACTGATAAAGTGGCGTAGTAACTGTGATAACTGATAAAGTGGCGTAGTAACCGTGATCACTGATAAAGTGGCGTAGTAACTGTGATAACTGATAAAGTGGCGTAGTAACCGTGATCACTGATAAAGTGGCGTAGTAACTGTGATAACTGATAAAGTGGCGTAGTAACCGTGATCACTGATAAAGTGGCGTAGTAACTGTGATAACTGATAAAGTGGCGTAGTAACTGTGATCACTGATAAAGTGGCGTAGTAACTGTGATCACTGATAAAGTGGCGTAGTAACTGTGATCACTGATAAAGTGGCGTAGTAACTGTGATAACTGATAATAGGAGTACTGGGTGACTGTTACATATACAAACTGCAGCCTAATGCAGTAAAAGCAGTGCTATGTTATATGAATAATTGCTCAGATACTATATGCTTATTGCTTTGCCATAAAACATGGTGTTAAAGTATGGATGGGTCAATTAAAAAACACAATGGTGCACCAAGACTACTAGCTTGTTCGTTATTATTACACAATCGTTTTTTACATTTTTCCTGGGCTCTACACACCCTCCACCAACCTAGTCCCATGGGGGACAAGGGGAGAGCAACAGACTTGAATTCATGCTTCCTTCATGCCTGAGTGTCCAAGTTCCTCCTTTACACCTGACGGGGGGGGGGAGTTTCCCTGGTTAGACGTAGCGCCCAGGCTGGCCAGGGGGAGGCAGTTTATAGTGACCAGGATTACTGCATGTTTTTTGTGAGGGTACCTACCCTAGGGGACACGGGGAGAAAATGCAAACTCCACACAGAAAGGCCCTTTACGCCAACCCCGCCTTCGGGTATGGGCACTGATGACGCGGAGGAGGAAACACCCACAGCGTCCTGAGCGGGAATCGAACCCAGGACCTTCTAGCTGTGAGGCGACAGCACTATACCAACGACAATGAAGTTACAGCAGCACCACCGTGCCCCCTTCTTGTTGTGTTTTTGTTTTGTTGTTTTGTACAATGTTTCATTATAATCTATAGGTAGCCCCTTGGGCTTTTTTGCCTCAGCCTAGCACCTTACCCTTCTTTTTGCCTCAGCCTAGCACCTTACCCTTCTCATATTTATATGTTCACTGTGTTGTTTTTATACTGTGCTGAATAAATAAATACAAATACAAATACAACTTCGCAAAAATGTATATAATCCGATCTGAGTCTGTGAAATAATTCAGAGACCCACACGTCAGCGCTGCCGGGCCACTAAACATATCTCAGTCTGTGGTGCTGAAGCAGTCCTGGAGCCCATGGGATAGCGTCCTCAGGCCACGTCCTGACAGACCTGACTTTGGGCCTACTAGATCAGATTTTTGGTGTGTACCAAGGGTGCAGGAGGAGCAAAACATGATCAGAGAGACCTAGATGGGGGTACACCTGGGCTCATGGGCTATGTTGGTATAAACCTGATCAAGTATATTGCTCCCTCTGGCAGCACATTTCACATTACGATGGAAAGAGTGTCTTTAAGTCAGCTTGATTGAAATCCCCCGCCGCTAGATGATGGGTGTGGATTGACATATTTTATTTGTAGACTTAAAACCATTCACACATATTCACGCGCACGCATGCACGCAGCACACACGCGCGCACACACACACACACACACACACACACACACACACACACACACACACACACACACACACACACCAGCCAGGCTGTCTGACACTGAGGGAAGAGGACAGAGGGATAGACACTGATAGAGGTGTTGCAGTGTTTTACAGAAGAGAGAGGGTAGACTACTGGACTGTATCATTGCCATTGTGTTTGTGATATATGGACCCAGAGTCCATATATCAAAGATTGAATAACAAGATTGACAAATCCGAGGCTATGTTCATTGGAGATTGACAGTAATGTAGTATTAGTAAATAACTAAAAAGTAGTTTTGGAGAAAAGCATTTACCAAATGGAAACTTGTCAACCGCAGGATGTGGTTAGAGACGTCATTTCTCATAGATCTGCTGTGTAGCATTTGGGTTAGAAGATGTTATCTTCTGATCTAGAATGAGTCTATTGGCTTAAAAAATAAATTAAGATCCTATAGATAAAGGCCAATTGGTGACAGTTGGTGACAAAAATGTTGCTCTTTACTCCGTCCTGATGAAGGTCTAACGACCGAAACCCGGCCTTGAGTCGGTCTTACCCACAGTTGACCAGAACCGCCACAAAGACTCCACATTTGGGCAGAAAAGGGACGCAGACATAATGGGTGGGGCATCCATTTCCAACTTGCATCGTTCCAAGTAGTCCAGTGCCAAACGGGCACCGCTGTAGTGTCTATAAAGACTGACTGGCGTCCATTAATTTGTTTAAGCAGTGCAGGTTTAGTCAGTGTACTGAGGTTTTTTCATGTCTCTTTGGTGTCATGTAGTCTGTGACACAAACTTAGCATCCACATTATGGTCATTTAAACATTAAATCCTTTGAGAAATGAACAAAAGTTGACCAGTTAGACACTGCTCAGAGCACTTTTCCTGCAGGCTGAGCAGAGTTCTTTTAAAAGTTGAGAATAGTTTAACCTTTTTTCAGAAATGTGATCTGTCCAATCAGGATTTAGTGTCTCTCTGTGGCGCGCTGTGAGCCTCCGTCACAGAAGCACACTACCACCACCAGGCCAGCCTTCAACCTGAATGACCTAATATTCACCATCCAGTTGTCTTAAAGGCATTCATTAATATATCTCAATTAATAAGTGAGCTCTGTTCCAGCTGCAGCAGTGTGAGGCCCAGTCAGGTGAAAAGTAAAAATCACCAAATAATTCATAATTGGTATAACATTTTTCTATATCAATGCATTGCTGAATTGGAATTGAATTTGTTTGTTCTTGTTTCACAGCTTGTGCTTGTATAGTATATAATATATTATATTTTATATTTAAGATTATACCACCTTCTCCATCATTATTCATATGGGGAATCACATCTCACATTGTGCATATTATATCTTCTATATCTCTGTATGCCTGTGTAGAAGATATAATGCTACCCAATACCTTTTTTATCCTATTTGCCAGAATCTTATAGCAATAAAGTCATTGTTCAAGAGACTGATTGGTCTGTAGTTCTCTACTTTCAGTTTTCTACCCTTATTCTTATACAAAATTGTGATTACACCAGTCGACATGGATTGTGACACCAGCTGCATCCTCCATATGCCTGTAAAGCCTTAGGTGCCACCGTGCCAGCACCTCTGAAAAGGTTTTATAAAAGTCCCCTGTTAGCCAGTCTGACCCTGGGCTCTCACATACAGTAGCTGTTTCTCAGATTCACTTATTTTCACCTTGTTCAAAGCATTCTCAATTCTCAACACACTCATTGTCAATGTCACTTTTCCCGAATAAGTCCCTATAAAATGATTCTACCGTTTCTAGAATAGAATAGAATATATATTTTATAATATTTCCTTTTCACCATTTTTATTGAATGAATATAATTTCTCTTTTGCTTAGTTCAAGCACTATAGGAAGAAGGAAGTACATGTTTCACCCTCTACAGCATATTGTGCCCTACTCCTCACAATTGCATGCATAGGCTGCACTTGTTTTTCTCATATTCATCTAACGCAGGCTTTATTTTCAAATATGTTTTAACATTGTAATTCATATTATTACCAGCATTTTCAATTTCCCTTGATAGCTTTTCCCTCAGTTCCTTTTCCTCCTGTTTCTTTCTGAAATGACTTTGTTTTGCATATAGGCCTATACTTTTCTTTTTCAGGGTCTCCCACCATTCACTATAGAAAGTTCCCAAACTTGTTCATGCCAAGGAAAGGACCCCCAAATTGACACTTATTAGGGGAAACTATCCCTGTGGCAATTGTGCTCAGTGCAGCAATACCTTTAAGGCTGCTTTTTTCACTCATCCCCATACAGGCAAGAAGTTCAAAATTCAGAGTATAATCACTTGTATTTCCATGTGGTCTATATGATCCGTTGCCCATGTGGATTGGCCTATGTGGGCAAAACCACTAGACCGCTCAAGCAACGAATTCGTGAACATAAGAGCTCCATTCGGAGAAACGACCATGATTACGCTATTGCTGTCCATTTTAATGACTCTAAACATGACATTTCTTCTTTTCGTTTTATGGGAATAGAACAGGACCTGGTGACTTTTGTCTCTTATTGTTAACTATGTTGATTTCCTAATGTATTTGTACAACCATTAGTCTTTACATCTTTTCTCGTATAATGATTTTTAGAATGTAACTGAAATGATGTAGAAGTTATTTGGGGTTAGTAACAGCACGTCCCTAGCAGGGCTTTTACATTCTTGTTGTGTTCATATAGTTTTAAGCAGACTTATTTCAAGATGCCCCACTGTTTGTGTTCATACAGTCTCCATATAGTAAAGTGTCAATACCTGCACTAAGCATGCAGCCAAACCCAGATGAGCATGAAGAGACCACACGCTGCTCGAGCTGTGAAGATCAGAAGACAAGATAAGTGCTTCACGCCTTCCATTAGACTGGTAGAGAGCACACACACACACACACACACACACACACACACACACACACACGCACACATGCACACACACACACACACACACACACACACCACAGAGGCAGTAACTGTCGATCAGCACTCCCTGTGCGGTTTATTTTAGGGTTTTTTTCTTCAGGTTTAAAGTAAACATTTTTTTCTAAACAGGTTTGTGATGAGACAGCAACAGAGCACATTTCTGACCGTATACTTTTAGTATTGGTATCAGTGTGGTGTGTTGTGTTCCACATGCAGTGAGCTTGCGTGTGTGTGTGTGTGTGTGTGTGTGTGTGTGTGTGCACGTGTGTATGTTCAGCACAGTTCATTTGGTCTCACTCCATGTCTCGGCTCAGTAAAGAGCGAAAACAGCTAACTCCACCACCTCTCCCCCTCTCATGCACATAATTTGGAATATATAAAGCCACACAACCAACATCGATGAGGCAGTATTGCTTTGTTTTCAAAATATAAGGTTTTCTTAATTTCCTGAAAAATGACCATTTTGGAGTTAGGTGGTTTCTTCCCCGATAGCAGAGATATTGCTACACAACCACAATGTTGCACATAGACATACAACAAATCCCCATGAAAAGCAACACTAAAGGCCCTGGCACATTCAAAGTGTCAGAAGCCCTCAAGCCCCAGTCCAAATGCACTCATTCAGGGACGCTGCTGACCATGTGGTTGCTGCGCATGATATGTTTGTGCTGACTCCAAATTGGCATTTGATGCGTGGCACAGCTGAGCACCATAACACACTACTTACCCAACAGGTCCCAACAGGGTTCAAGAGAACTTTGCCAGTGGTCAGACTTTTCAGAGTTCATGTGAGAACGGAGAGAAGAGAGCAGTATAGAGCCCTGCACTGCATGCACGCTCACTCTCACTGTCTCAGTGTGAAACACACGCCACATACTGTACACTGCTTGGTACTTTTTGTAGTTAGTGTGGTTGCCTATGGCGACCATACTATTGTTCCCCTACTTTGGAATACTTTGATTCGCTACTCCTCCCACAGTTTTTGCCTCACGCACTCGAGCCATAGGCCCTATATCAAATCGACCGGCTTCATCGGGAATGGTGTGCTTGCATTTTGCTAAGAGATCCGTTGTATAGTTTAATTTAATTAATTAGTTCTCCATAGACGTATAATGGGAAGATCGAAGAGTAATTAAGGCTCCAATTTAAGTATTTTTTCCCTTGGAGACGGTAAGCGCCATATTTACAAGACTTAGGAGGGAGGTTCATAATAATCTCTCTCTAGGTCGTCCTCAGACGAGCTGGCCAGTTCGTTGGTACTTTGCACTCCTTGAGTACATCCACGTATGTTAGCGTGGGGCGTCCTCGTGATCGATGCCCGCGTGTTGGTTCCCAGAGCACCAGTTTGCTGGCTGGCAGTTCGTGATGCCTTTGGCAGTGTCCTGCTAGTCTCATTCTCCTGGCTGCTATTTTCTGGCTCACCCTTGGTAATCCCTCACACAGAGTCTTGTTAGTGACATGTACAGTCTTGCTGATGTTAAGTACTGCACGCAGCATTCTGGTGTAGCACCCGTCAAGGGACTTCTGCAGCGTTGGCTTCAGGGTCCAGCATTCACTGCCGTATGGAGAACAGACTCCACTGAGTCCACAAGCTGAGTTTGATTTGTCGGGGGGGATTGGAGTTCCATACACTGGTCATGCCATTCAGGGCCCTCCATGCAAGTGCCTTCCTCACTTTCAGATCTTGCTCGGTTGAGTTGACCCATGAGCCCAGGTACTTGAAGTCCTTGACTTCCTTCAGCACAGTGCCTCCTGTTGTTGTGAGAGGTGGATGTTCCGGTGGGATGTTGTAGGTGATAACCTCAGTTTTCTAATTATGAAAATTAATTGAAAAGAAATTACATCACTCAGCCTCATGGTGGCGCTATAACAGGCCACTTCACGTTTTTCCCTATAACTTTAGAACCTTAAGTCATAAAATCTAAATTTCCTTTTCCATGGATTCCTTGGATCATGACGGATCTCCCCACTTAGACCACGCCCATTTCTGTCTAGAATGAAATTGCACCAAACTTGCATTTTCTTCAAAACATACTTTTTGCTCCACCTCCAACAGATTTTGTCCAAATCTCACACAAATTGGTACACAACATCTCTGGCGCTATCCGATTACTTGAACACTGGCAGAATTTTGATAGTCCATACCGTTCGGCCGCAATCGGCTTCCGAAGTTAGTAGGAGGGGCCTATTTTACAAAGACTGCCACAAATAATGAACGGAACGTTCAATTCACACAGAATTTCAATCACATATCGAGAGTGGTTCAATCAATGTAGCGCCAAAAAGCTATTCCATTTTCACCCATGGGGGCGTCACAAATGCCAAAAATGTCACCGTTTGTTGAAAAAACAATATGTTGGGGGGCTCAATCCCCACCAAAATACTTACACATGATCTCAGGGGTGATGTGACCATTTAATTGACTCGTAACATTAGTGGGAGGGGCCAGGCTGTCTCTGAGGGAAGAGGAGAGGGGGATAGACACTGAGTAGAGGGCTTATACAGAAGAGAGAGGGTAGACTACTAGACTGTATCGCCATTGTGTTTGTGATATATGGACCCTGAGTCTGTACTAAAGATAGAATAACAAATGTCTTGCCTATAATGACAAACCCGAGGCTATGTTCATTGGAGATTGACAGTAATGTTAGTATTAGTAAATAACTAAAAAGTAGTTTTGGAAAAATGGAAACTTGTCAACTGCAGGATGTGGTTAGAGACGTCATTTCTCATAGATCTGCTGTGTTTTCCTGTAAGTGAAGATGTTATCTTCTGTCTTGGCCTAAAAATAAAAATAGGATCCTACAGATAAAGGCCAATGCACACCTCATAAGGTTGTTGACTGCAGGTGTGTACTGCGTAGGACAAAAGTGCATTTAAGGAATCTTTGAAAAGCAGAAAAGCACACTTTCGGAAACTTGGCAAAAATGTTGCTCTTTACTCCGTCCTGATGAAGGTCTGACGACCGAAACGTCGTTTAATAAGGAGCAACAAACAATGTGTCAAAAGTGGACCATCTATCCATAAATGCTTCAAATTAGACACACGCGTTCCTCCACTCCACCACGGGAAGTGCAGTGCCCGGCCTTGAGTCGGTCTGACCCACAGTTTTCCAGAACCGCCACTAAAGGCTAGCTCTGGACGGGGCCTCCGCCTATGCAGGCTCTGGACAGGGCCCAAATTAGCCAATTGATTACACCTGATCACCCCTGCATGGATCTTCACTTTTTTCTTATCAGAGTGCTATTAAAAGTTGAGAATAGTTTAACATTTTCAGTATAATGCGTATATAATGCTTTTTTATCATCTGTCCAGTCAGGTGTGTCTCTCTGTGCCGTGCTGTCAGCGGAAGCAGCCACTCTCACACTGTACCACCACCAGGCCAGCCTCCCTCCACCTCCACTGGGCTCACAAAAACACTATCAACCTGAATTACCTCGAATTCACAATCCAGTCAGGTGAAAAGTAAAATGGTATAGCCTACCTTTTTCCTATATATCAATGTATTGCTGTATTGAAATTGAGATTCGTTTTGTTCTAATTTCACAGCTTGTGCTTAAGTATTGATGATTGCTTACTTTTAAATGGCTGTACAAAAGTATAAATGTACAACAAGTAAAACATGAGGTCAAAGTGGTTATACTGGTTGTGTTAATAAATGTGTGGACCCCCTGGAAGCCCCTTCAAGGACCACTGGCGCGCACGCACGCGCGCACAGTGGGGTTTGACTGCATGGGATCTTTTTTTAAAGACTGTAAGCACATCCTGTGGTTTAAACCTTTTTTGAAGACAAGTTTTTGATGAGACATGATCAATAGTGCATGATAGTGGTGTGTGTGTGTGTGTGTGTGTGTGTGTGTGTGTGTGTGTGTGTGTGTGTGTGTGTGTATGTGTGTGTGCACGCGTGTGCCTGCCTGCCTGCCTGCCTGCCCTCAGGTAGCACATTTCACATTACGATGGAAAGAGTGTCTTTAAGTCAGCTTGATTGAAATCCCCCGCCGCTAGATGATGGGTGTGGATTGACATATTTTATTTGTCGACTTAAAATCTGATTAATAAAAAAAAACATTCACACATATTCACGCGCAGGCACGCAGCACACGCATGCACGCACGCACGCACGCCAGCCAGGCTGTCTGACACTGAGGGAAGAGGACAGAGGGATAGACACTGATAGAGGTGTTTTACAGAAGAGAGAGGGTAGACTGGACTGTATCATTGCCATTGTGTTTGTGATATATGGACCCAGAGTCTGAAATAAAGATTGAATAACAAATGTCTTGACAAACCCAAGGCTATATTCATTGGAGATTGACAGTAATGTTAGTATTAGTAAATAAGAAAAAAGTAGTTTTGGAGAAAAGCATTTTAAATGGAAACTTGTCAACCGCAGGATGTGGTTAGAGACGTCATTTCTCATAGATCTGCTGTGTAGCATTTGGGTTTTCCTGAAAGTGAAGATGTTATCTTCTGATCTGGAATGAGTGTATTGGCTTAAAAATAAAATAAAGATCCTATAGATAAAGGCCAATTGGTGAAACTTAGCATCCACATTATGGTCATTTAAACATTAAATCCTTTGAGAAATGAACAAAAGTTGACCAGTTAGACACTGCTCAGAGAACTTTTCCTGCAGGCTGAGCAGAGTTCTTTTAAAAATTGAGAATAGTTTAACCTTTTTTCAGAAATGTGATCCGTCCAATCAGGATTTAGTGTCTCTCTGTGGCGCGCTGTGAGCCTCCGTCACAGAAGCACACTACCACCACCAGGCCAGCCTTCAACCTGAATGACCTAATATTCACCATCCAGTTGTCTTAAAGGCATTCATTAATATATCTAAATTAATAAGTGAGCTCTGTTCCAGCTGCAGCAGTGTGAGGCCAAGTCAGGTGAAAAGTAAAAAATCACCAAATAATTCATAATTGGTATTGATGTATATATTTTGTGTCAAATGACCCTTGTCTGGTAGCGGCGATGGTTGAATGAGTGGGAAGAAACGGAGGCAGGCAACAAGTTCCAGTCTTACGAATCCTTCAGCTTTATTGATAGGATTCACTCAGTATAACAAGGCACCAACGTAATCAAAAAAGTCAATCAAAGAACAAGATTCCTCTACAGGATCTCCTCACTGGTCGACAAAAACACCTTGAAGACCTTAACAGGAGCCCTCGTACAAGGTTTCTTTGACTATGCATCCACCTCCTGGTACCACAGCACCTCAAAGGCCCTTAAAACAAGGCTCCAGACCTCCCAAAACAAACTGGTCAGGCTCCTACTTGGCCTCACCCCCCGAACCCACCTCACCCCTGCCCACTTTGACAGGCTGGGATGGCTTAGGGTCGACGACAGAGTACAGCATCTTGCAATGGGTCTGGTCCACAAGATTCGATACACCACCAAGATACCCATGTACCTGTCTAAATACTTCCTTAATGTAAACGAAGTCCACACCCACAACACCAGAGGGAGTGCAACAAACCATGTACAACCCAGATTCGGCACAAACAAGGGACTAAATTCTTTTCGCTCCTATGCGACCAAAATGTGGAACGCCCTACCAACAGTCATTAAGACATGTGAATCCCTTGGCTCCTTCAAAACTGCTCTCAAAGGGCACCTACGGATGGCTGCAATTCGAAACTGGCCTCTGTAAAAGCTGAATTTTTATCTGGATTGTACTATGTTTTTGTATGGACGTGGTGTTGGGTGCCTGCACATATGCACACATGGCATCAACGCATGGTGTTGTGTGCAGGCGCCCTACACTCTGTCTTTCGTTTTCTTTTATCCCCCTGTTCCCCTCACTGTATATATATTTTATTCCCTTTTCGCTTCCTATATGATGAATTCCTGTTCTGTTCTTTAACTACATAGAAGTGTCTATTTGTTTGTCTCTAAATGTTTTGATGAATTGAACAATGTGGACCCTGTTGTAAACAAGTGTAAGGCTTAATTGGGTCGTCCACTCACAGTTAACAGTCTTTGTATTGAGTTTGTGCTTGAAATGTACTGTAATTCTGCAAACTGTTAATAAAGATTTCAATCAATCAATCAAAGCAGGCACGGGCTAAAGGCCCCGTGCCCAGGATGTCACATTCGTAGCCAATCTATGTGAACAGTGGTTCCAACATTGCAGTTTATTCCATTCAAAGTCCCTCCTCCGGATACAAACAGGCTACCTCCGCTATTATGAGAGCCAATCAAAACGTTATACTCACAGGATGTTCCTGTGAGTAGGAGGGACACATTTGCATGTAGTTTCATGTGGCACACAGTGACTATACTTAACTATACGGTTTATATCAATAGGACTAACTAAATATCTATACTATATGAAGTATTGCAGAACCTTATTTAACACATAATGTCACAAAGGTAGAATGTAATGTATTAGTAACAGGTCTAACTGATTCAATCACAAATACATTGATTGTAGGCTAGAGAACAGAGAGCAGGAAGCTCCCTGAACACACACACACAGCTGTTGGATTGCCTGTTGAGATTAGAACTGTCCCGCGACCCCTGGGGTCTTGACAGCTTCTCACAGAGACAGGCCCGATTGTAAATAACTCTACGCAGTTTACTCTTGGTATGAAGTCACCACAGTCACCATGTCCTGTGGGTCAGCCTGTGTACTTAATCTGATCCATATTCATCAGTATAACCTTTTTTTCTATATCAATGCATTGCAGAATTGAAATTTAATTTGTTTGTTCTTGTTTCACAGCTTGTGCTTGTATAGAGCTTAATGACTGGTTACTTTTAAATGGCTGTACAAAAGTATAGAAATCACACCTGTGTGAAGTGAGGGGCGCTCTCATCATCGTGCATCATCATTCATGACTTAAAATAGACTATAATAGTCCGGTGTGGCTACCAGAGGCCTCATTTCACTATTATAGTCCTGTGTGGCTATACCAGAGGCCTCATTTCAAAAACAATTTTTAAAGAAATGTTTTGGGCTTTCATGCCTTTTTTCGATTGTATGTATAGTGGAGACATGCAGACAGGAAACAGGGAGGGAGAGAGTATAGTACAGACATACACACAAAGCCACACATTAGCAGTGCTCAAAAAAAGTGAAAATTGCTGATGGATCACATTGTAACATGAGCTATTTTTGACAATAATATAATAAATGACATGCATGCAGTTTTCCAACTGCCGCGTTGATAAGCATTTCCTGTCAGAGTGTCAGTAAGAGCAGCGTGACGTCACAGAGAAACCACATGACTGATGAAGAAAACATGATAAAACACGAAGTGCCGACCCCAAAGAGACCAGACCACACTGCTTCTTGTTGACTGAATGCCCATTTAAAGACTAAAGTCTGATTGAACGTCCATGTATCTGTTTTGACAGCTAGAAACAGATATGAATTTTTACCAAATGTTGGTGCTGTTCACCTTTTTCTGGACCTCAGGTAGGACTCTGTTTTAACTTGTTGATTGTTTTAATGCGTTGATTGATTACTAAACTCACTCAATGGTTTTTGGCTAAAATGCATATACCTCTGACTTGCTTTTACATTGTGAATCCTTAAGTGTCCTGTCATCGAGGACTAGTTTGAACACATTCCTGTATATGTACTGGGAAATATATAGGTTTATTCCTGTCAGGGTCGTAGTCTAGATGCGTTCATGTTAAAAGATCTCACCAGGTTTGGTGAGTCCCATGTTTTGATTGTGATGTAACAAGCAGAGCGGTCAGTTTACGCGGCCTGCAGGCAGCAGCACAAGTCATGTTTATACTTAGTCGTAAGACAGTGTCACGTGACGAACGTAGCAGATCTACAAGCCCACATGTCATGGATTTGTTGTGTTTTGTTGTGAATTAGTTTGAATTTTGTTGTGAATTTGTTGTGAATCAATAATCAAGTTTTTATTTGCCAGTAACTTGTACTTGTAGGAGCAGTGGAATGCTTTTGTTCCGCAAATTGTGCTACAATATTATATTAAAGCAGAAGTGGCAAAAGTTTTTTTTTCTTTTTACACACATAATGTTCTTATTTTTATCATAAGACCCAATTACTGAAAGTCAGTCGGGGTGCGACTAGTTATTGGTTAGACATGGGTTAAGGTTAGGTTTAGGTGTGCTGCCCTGTGGGAGGTTAGGGTTAGGGTGAGGGTTTGAGATAGGTTGTAGTCGACAATATGTCATATTAGGAGTCCTACTAACTAAACCATACATGGTAAATGGCGGCCCGGGGGCCACATGCGGCCCCCACCTTCACTTAATGCGGCCCGCAGGTTAATAGCAGAATACTCCTATATTATTGATTTCAGCTAATTACTACAATTCAAATGCTATTTTCTTTTTTAAATTAAAAGGTTACTTTTCAGGATTCCAATTCAGAAATAGCAAAAATGAATGAATAAATCAGGATTTCAATTAAAATATAGCAAACATAGCTGATCTACAAGCTCAAAATGCATTATCAGTTCCTCCAGATCTGCCATGTCCGCCGCGTCACGCCGTTGACCGTTGTACGACAAAGCATAGACTGCTGCCTGTCTGTCTGTCAGAATGCTGAAGCACTGAGAAAGCACTGTTACGCCTTTTGTCTTCGTCCTTTTTTCCGCAACTTGACTACAGGAGCAGTGGTCTCAAAAACATAGAGGAAAACTTGACAGAAAAAGACTCGCTCACTAATATATAAAAAAACAGACCGAGACTTAAGAAAACATTTTTTTCTTTTATTATAACATAAAAGTACATTAAAAGTAGCAAATATTTCCGTCCTAAGACCTCAGTGCTATATATACCGGTAGTCTTTTTCTGTCAAGTTTTCCTGCCTGTCAGAATGACCTCTACTTTTAATCATTTGAGGGAAACAAAGAACACATGTGAGAAACACATCAGAAAAGATAAGAGTCAAGAAGAGAAAAATGCCGGTGCGAGATAATGTTAGATGTGTGAAAAGTGTGTGAAACAGTGCATCTGTAAAAGAACTGCAATTTCTGTGGTGAAAGAAGTGCAACTCCTTTCCTTTCCAACATGCTGGAATGCATGAGAATTGCTTTTCTTTTACGAAGTCTCCTGAACTTGAACATATAACACTCTCTGCATGTCCCTGGGGTATGCAGGACGCATGTTCATGACGTCTAGATATTAGATCTATAGGACATTTATTATGATATCTCTGCTGTCGGGGAGAAACCAACTCCAAAATGTTCATTAAAAAAACAATTTTAAATAATGCCTCATCAAAATTGATATTGTGACTATTCCCGACAGTGACGATAGATACATTATTTGGTGACACTTTACAATAATATGGCCACAAATCATTAGCAGTGACTCATTAAAGGGGCATTTCAAACATGTGAGATGCTCGATTCATAATTAGATTTTATCAGACACGCCCCCTCAATAATTACAAACACTAATTGTAATTTCAAACTCAAATTTGAATACCATGATGGATTCATCTAAAACATCCGTCCTTGGTTCAGGTGACTGAATACTGTAACACGTCAGGGGCCATGCATTTTCTTTCTATAAATAAATAAAAAAGGTATAATTGAAAAAACACAGCCCCTCATGAACTAGAATTAGAGGGACAATTAATTGTTGTTTTTATCTTATTGAAGTAATAAGGATAAAATGCACATCAAATATCAAAATATAGGTTAAATACTGTCTGGGGTAGACCTATGTTTGAAAGTGAAATATCCCTTTAAACATCCTGCAGTGTTCACTTTTCTCATGCCAATGAAGCCAATTGAATTGAATTGAATTGTCATGATGAATTGTGCATAAACCTTCTCTCCGTCGCAGCCCTTTTTACTACGGGAGAACCTACACTACAACGCCATGTCATAACCATGTTTATTGAAATGATAGCTGTCATACATTTACGCCGATTGCTCCATCACCTCTCTTATGCTGTGTCCGTCCTGAAAACAGTCGTTGCTTAAAGTCCCTATATTGACTGGCTGAATGGCTGATGTTGAACTGCACTGTGGCAGAGAAGTAACAGATAGAAGCGTGCAAACTTTATCCCCAGACTATAGACCCCCCCCCCGCCACACACACACACCTCCTTGCTGATGCAGTGACTGTCCTGTTTCTGGTTTAGCTACCGCGGTGAAGTTGGTTTCAGGTTTTATATCCACCCAGTTGGATATTCGAAAATGTTAGGGACCGTCAATAAAGTACAGATTTCAAATTTAAAAAAAATGCAATATCTCCTAGACAAAACCACCTGGACACACCAAAAAATATCACAATGTTCATTGGCCATGCCTACACTATGCACACCCTTTATTTATTTATTTTTTCCTGAAAATGTATTTTTTATGAATTTATGAAATCTAAGAAATTGAATAACTTTTTGGTCACATGACCTTTTCAACAAAATCATTGTTCAAATTATTTTTCAATAATTCCTACATCATGCACACCCTTTATTTTGAAATTATTCCTCAAAATGTATTTTTAATGATTTTCTGAAATCTAAGAAATTGAATAACTTTTTAATCACATTACTTTTTCAACAAAATCATTGTTCATATTATTTTTCAGTAATTCCTACATCATGCACACCCTTTATTTTGAAATTATTCCTCAAAATGTATTTTTTATGAATTTTTGAAATCTAAGAAATTGAATAACTTTTAGGTCACATGACCTGTTCAACAAAATCATTGTTCAAATTATTTTTCAGTAATTCCTACATCATGCACACCCTTTATTTTGAAATTATTCCTCAAAATGTATTTTTTATGAATTTCTGAAATCTAAGAAATTGAATAACTTTTTAATCACATTACTTTTTCAACAAAATCATTGTTCATATTATTTTTCAGTAATTCCTACATCATGCACACCCTTTATTTTGAAATTATTCCTCAAAATGTATTTTTTATGAATTTCTGAAATCTAAGAAATTGAATACATTTTTAATTACATTACTTTTTCAACAAAATCATTGTTCAAATTATTTTTCAGTAATTCCTACATCATGCACAGCCTTTATTTTGAAATTATTCCTCAAAATGTATTTTTTATGAATATTTGAAATCTAAGAAATTGAATAACTTTTTGGTCACATGACCTGTTCAACAAAATCATTGTTCATATTGTCTGTCATTCATGCCTACATGATGCACACGCTTTATTTTGAAATTATTCCTCAAAATTTATTTTTTATGAATTTCTGAAATCTAAGAAATTGAATAACTTTTTAATCACATTACTCTTTCAACAAAATCATTGTTCAAATTATTTTTCAGTAATTCCTACATCATGCACAGCCTTTATTTTGAAATTATTCCTCAAAATGTATTTTTTATGAATTTCTGAAATCTAAGAAATTGAATAACCTTTTAATCACATTACTTTTTCAACAAAATCATTGTTCAAATTATTTTTCAGTAATTCCTACATCATGCACAGCCTTTATTTTGAAATTATTCCTCAAAATGTATTTTTTATGAATTTCTGAAATCTAAGAAATTGAATAACTTTTTGGTCACATGACCTGTTCAACAAAATCATTGTTCAAATTATTTTTCAGTAATTCCTACATCATGCACAGCCTTTATTTTGAAATTATTCCTCAAAATGTATTTTTTATGAATATTTGAAATCTAAGAAATTGAATAACTTTTTGGTCACATGACCTGTTCAACAAAATCATTGTTCATATTGTCTGTCATTCATGCCTACATGATGCACACGCTTTATTTTGAAATTATTCCTCAAAATTTATTTTTTATGAATTTCTGAAATCTAAGAAATTGAATAACTTTTTAATCACATTACTCTTTCAACAAAATCATTGTTCAAATTATTTTTCAGTAATTCCTACATCATGCACAGCCTTTATTTTGAAATTATTCCTCAAAATGTATTTTTTATGAATTTCTGAAATCTAAGAAATTGAATAACTTTTTAATCACATTACTTTTTCAACAAAATCATTGTTCAAATTATTTTTCAGTAATTCCTACATCATGCACACCCTTTATTTTGAAATTATTCCTCAAAATGTATTTTTTATGAATTTTGAAATCTAAGAAATTGAATAACTTTTTAATCACATTACTTTTTCAACAAAATCATTGTTCAAATTATTTTTCAGTAATTCCTACATCATGCACAGCCTTTATTTTGAAATTATTCCTCAAAATGTATTTTTTATGAATATTTGAAATCTAAGAAATTGAATAACTTTTTGGTCACATGACCTGTTCAACAAAATCATTGTTTATATTGTCTGTCATTCATGCCTACATGATGCACAGCCTTTATTTTAAAATTATTCCTCAAAATGTATTTTTTATGAATTTCTGAAATCTAAGAAATTGAATACATTTTTAATTACATTACTTTTTCAACAAAATCATTGTTCAAATTATTTTTTAGTAATTCCTACATCATGCACACCCTTTATTTTGAAATTATTCCTCAATATGTATTTTTTATGAATATTTGAAATCTAAGAAATTGAATAACTTTTTGGTCACATGACCTTTTCAACAAAATCAGGTTAACCCGCAGGTTAATATCAACTGGCGGTTTGAGGGCCACATGTGTCCCCCACCTTCATAATGTAAATTTGACATGGAAATGCTTCAATCTGGTGCACTTTGAGATCAAAATTAAGAAGCTATAGATCTATAAAGAACTACACACATCACATTATATTATTATCATCTTTACTGTGCTATTGACTGAAATCAACTTCACCTGTGGGCTGTGGGCCACAGGTGTATTGAATAATGCAATTTGTACATGCATTCAACTGCATGTGGCATGTGGCATATTATCAACTCTGTTGTGTCTTGTGTCAATGAGATCTATAACTAGTTTTTGGATAGGGCAGGGGTGGAACACTTTGATGATGGAGACTCAGAGGGAGATATATTCCACACTCACTCCAGAGGGCCACAATGCATATAGTAAAAAAAATAGCTGATCTACAAGCTCAAACTGCGACACATTTTGATCTAGTAGATCTGCTTTTTTTGCTCTTTTTTAATTTAAATTCTGAATTATTTTTAGCTATTTCTGAATTGAAATCTTGAAAAGTAAATGTTTTTTTTAATTTCAAATACATTTATATGTTTTTACTTTTTATGTTACATTTAGGAACTTAAATGGCATAAGACTAGTAGACATAAGACTAAGACTAGTAGGCCTACTATAGTCATTAAGCTACTAATATAGACTGAAGTAATTAAAGCGTTTGCATGTGTGGAATTGTAACAGCTGAAATCAATAATATATCAGTATTCCGATATTAACCTCCGGGCCGCATTAGATGAAGGTGGGACCACATGTGGCCCTCAGGCCGCCAGTTGATATTAACCTGCAGGCAGCATTAGGTGAAGGTGGGGCCACATGTGGCCCTCAGGCCACCAGTTGATATTAACCTGCAGGCAGCATTAGGTGAAGGTGGGGGACACATGTGGCCCCCAGGACGCCAGTTGACATTAACCTGCGGGCCGCATTAGGTGAAGGTGTGAATATTAACCTCCGGGCCGCATTAGGTGAAGGTGGGGCCACATGTGGCCCTCAGGCCGCCAGTAGATATTAACCTGTGGGCCGCATTAGGTGAAGGTGCGGGACACATGTGGCCCTCAGGCCGCCAGTTGATATTAACCTCCGGGCCGCATTAGGTGAAGGTGGGGGCCACATGTGGCCCTCAGGCCGCCAGTAGATATTAACCTGCGGGCCGCATTTGGTGAAGGTGGGGGGGACATGTGGCCCTCAAACCACCAGTTGATATTAACCTGTGGGTTAACCTGATTTTGTTGAACAGGTCATGTGACCAAAAAGTTATTCAATTTCTTAGATTTCAGAAATTCATAAAAAATACATTTTGAGGAATAATTTCAAAATAAAGGCTGTGCATGATGTAGGAATTACTGAAAAATAATTTGAGCAATGATTTTGTTGAACAGGTCATGTGACCAAAAAGTTATTCAATTTCTTAGATTTCAAAAATTCATAAAAAATACATTTTGAGGAATAATTTCAAAATAAAGGGTGTGCATGATGTAGGAATTACTGAAAAATAATTTGAGCAATGATTTTGTTGAACAGGTCATGTGACCAAAAAGTTATTCAATTTCTTAGATTTCAAAAATTCATAAAAAATAGATTTTGAGGAATAATTTCAAAATAAAGGCTGTGCATGATGTAGGAATTACTGAAAAATAATTTGAGCAATGATTTTGTTGAACAGGTCATGTGACCAAAAAGTTATTCAATTTCTTAGATTTCAAAAATTCATAAAAAATAGATTTTGAGGAATAATTTCAAAATAAAGGCTGTGCATGATGTAGGAATTACTGAAAAATAATTTGAGCAATGATTTTGTTGAACAGGTCATGTGACCAAAAAGTTATTCAATTTCTTAGATTTCAAAAATTCATAAAAAATACATTTTGAGGAATAATTTCAAAATAAAGGGTGTGCATGATGTACGAATTACTGAAAAATAATTTGAGCAATGATTTTGTTGAACAGGTCATGTGACCAAAAAGTTATTCAATTTCTTAGATTTCAAAAATTCATAAAAAATTGATTTTGAGGAATAATTTCAAAATAAAGGCTGTGCATGATGTAGGAATTACTGAAAAATAATTTGAGCAATGATTTTGTTGAACAGGTCATGTGACCAAAAAGTTATTCAATTTCTTAGATTTC
This sequence comes from Protomyctophum bolini, assembly GCF_963924005.1. Classification (NCBI taxonomy): domain Eukaryota; kingdom Metazoa; phylum Chordata; class Actinopteri; order Myctophiformes; family Myctophidae; genus Protomyctophum; species Protomyctophum bolini. The sequence continues at coordinate 41,295,923 of NC_137875.1, forward strand.
AAAAATTCATAAAAAATACATTTTGAGGAATAATTTCAAAATAAAGGGTGTGCATGATGTACGAATTACTGAAAAATAATTTGAGCAATGATTTTGTTGAACAGGTCATGTGACCAAAAAGTTATTCAATTTCTTAGATTTCAAAAATTCATAAAAAATACATTTTGAGGAATAATTTCAAAATAAAGGGTGTGCATGATGTAGGAATTACTGAAAAATAATTTGAGCAATGATTTTGTTGAACAGGTCATGTGACCAAAAAGTTATTCAATTTCTTAGATTTCAAAAATTCATAAAAAATACATTTTGAGGAATAATTTCAAAATAAAGGGTGTGCATGATGTAGGAATTACTGAAAAATAATTTGAACAATGATTTTGTTGAACAGGTCATGTGACCAAAAAGTTATTCAATTTCTTAGATTTCAAAAAAAGGGTGTGCATGATGTCTTTTTTTTTAAGAGGGCTAGTGAATCATGGTGTGTGTGTGTGTGTGTGATATGAAATGTCCAGTACCTCCCCAGTGCCTCCCCAAGTGCCACCCCAGTGTCTGCCCTGCAGTGTCTGCCCAGTGCCTCCTCAGTGTCTGCCCCATGGCTCCCCAGTACCTCCCCAGTGACCCCTGAGTGCCTCCCCAGTGTCTCCCCAGTGTCTCTCCAGTGTGCCCCTGAGTGCCTCCCCAGTGTCTCCACAGTGCCTGCCCAGTGTCCCCCCAGTGTCTCCCCACTGCCTGCCCAGTGTCCCCCCCAGTGCCTCCCCAGTGTCTCTCCAGTGTCTTCCCAGTGCCTCCCCAGTGTTACCCTGAGTGCCTCCCCAGTGTGCCCCTGAGTGCCTCCCCAGTGTCTCCCCAGTGTCTCTCCAGTGTGCCCCTGAGTGCCTCCCCAGTGTCTCCCCAGTGTCCTCCCAGTGTCCCCCCAGTGTCTCCCTAGTGCCTGCCCAGTGTCCCCCCAGTGCCTCCCCAGTGTCTCTCCAGTATCTCCCCAGTGCCTCCCCAGTGTCCCCTCAGTGCCTCCCCAGTGTTACCCTGAGTGCCTCCCCAGTGTCTCCCCAGTGTGCCCCTGAGTGCCTCCCCAGTGTCTCCCCAGTGTGCCTCCCCAGTGTGCCCCTGAGTGCCTCCCCAGTGTCCCCCCAGTGTCTCCCCAGTGCCTGCCCAGTGTCCCCCCAGTGCCTCCCCAGTGTCTCTCCAGTGTCTTCCTAGTACCTCCCCAGTGTCCCCTCAGTGCCTCCCCAGTGTCCCCTCAGTGCCTCCCCAGTGCCTCCCTAGTGCCTCCCCAGTGTGCCCCTGAGTGCCTCCCCAGTGTCTCTCCAGTGTCTCCCCAGTGCCTGCCCAGTGTCCCCCCAGTGCCTCCCCAGTGTCTCTCCAGTGTCTTCCCAGTGCCTCCCCAGTGTCCCCTCAGTGCCTCCCCAGTGTCCCCTCAGTGCCTCCCCAGTGCCTGCCCAGTGTTCCCCCAGTGTCTCCAATAGCAATATAAGAGCAATAATATGAATTCATCTTAATTTATTAATCTTATTAATTAATTGATTCATTAATTAATCAATCAACCCCGCGCGCCAGAAGGCCCCCCCGCGCCCAGCACCATGCCAAAGCGTTTTCCTGCAGGAAACACTGGCATCATGTAGGCATGACTGACAGACAATATGAACAATGATTTTATTGAAAAAGTAATGTAATTAAAAAGTTATTCAATTTCTTAGATTTCAGAAATTCATAAAAAATACATTTTGAGGAATAATTTCAAAATAAAGGGTGTGCATGATGTAGGAATTACTGAAAAATAATATGAACAATGATTTTGTTGAAAAAGTAATGTGATTAAAAAGTTATTCAATTTCTTAGATTTCAGAAATTCATAAAAAATACATTTTGAGGAATAATTTCAAAATAAAGGGTGTGCATGATGTAGGAATTACTGAAAAATAATTTGAACAATGATTTTGTTGAACAGGTCATGTGACCTAAAAGTTATTCAATTTCTTAGATTTCAAAAATTCATAAAAAATACATTTTGAGGAATAATTTCAAAATAAAGGGTGTGCATGATGTAGGAATTACTGAAAAATAATATGAAGAATGATTTTGTTGAAAAAGTAATGTGATTAAAAAGTTATTCAATTTCTTAGATTTCAGAAAATCATTAAAAATACATTTTGAGGAATAATTTCAAAATAAAGGGTGTGCATGATGTAGGAATTATTGAAAAATAATTTGAACAATGATTTTGTTGAAAAGGTCATGTGACCAAAAAGTTATTCAATTTCTTAGATTTCATAAATTCATAAAAAATACATTTTCAGGAAAAAAAATAAAATAAAGGGTGTGCATAGTGTAGGCATGGTCAATGAACATTGTGATATTTTTTGGTGTGTCCAGGTGGTTTTGTCTAGGAGATATTGCATTTTTAAAAAATTGAAATCTGTAATTTATTGACGGTCCCTAACATTTTCGAATATCCAACTGGGTGGATATAAAACCTGAAACCAACTTCACCGCGGTGGTTTAGCTTTACGCACGGGACGCATGAACCTCTCCCTCTCCGGTCAGAGTGGGTTGTTGTTTATTTTCATGGCTCAGTCAGAAAATAAGTAACATGAGAACGTTATCGAGTTGTATAGGAGGAGGAGGAGAAGGAATACATGTTCACGTCGTGAATGTGGAAGGTCAGCAGATTGTATTCTGGTGTTGTGCTGCTGGCTGCTATAAATGTTAATATAGACCTATGTCTTCTATTGTGTTCTGAAGGTCAGGCTGCTGTACTGCCACTAGTGTTAATGTTATATTTTGTATTGTGTTCTCGGCTGCGCTGCGCCGCGCTGCCTGGGTACATATACTGTATGTGTCATGCAACCCATTCTGGACCGGAACCCCTTTTGGTGAATTAAGCATTATGTTATTCTTTAGCTGTTGAAAAATAGCAGATCTACAAGCTCATATAGCACAGCACCGAGCTTGTAGATCTGCTATTTTCTTTTAATAGTGAAAATGTGGCGCAAATCTTTGAATATATATATTCTTTCAGAACGAACGTTTTTTTAACTCAAATCTTTGCTACTGGGGGGGGGGGGGGGGGGGGTCCCTGGAGCAACATATTTTCAGATGGGGGTCAGCGGCCAGTTACATATATTTTTGGGGGTCCTTGACATGAAAATGTTTGAGAACGACTGACAGCTCTCCCCTGGAGTTGTCTCCTTTGTTTAGTCTCAAACAAAACTCAGGATTCCCTCCCAAACATTTCCACAAGCCTCCCTTATATACCAGGTGAGACCCCACCCACAATGATTAGTAATTGGACCAATCTACTCAAACAAGGTAAACCATGACCCATGAGTTAGACCCACTATACAATTACACATTTCCTTCATAGAGTCTGAATGTTTTCCATGGCATCACATCAAACACAAAACAATTATGATAGCATTAGGCAACACAGATAAGTAGTATATGATGCTACACACAGCCACACATCCAAGGAGCTTGAAGACAGTCAATTAATGGAAGCAGCTGTGCAGTGTGTGTTTGTAATGTTCAGTTTCACATTGTGGAGTCTTCTAGTGTCTATAGGGCATGGGTTGCCCCATGACACCATACATGGTAAATGGCGGCCCGGGGGCCACATGCGGCCCCCACCTTCACTTAATGCGGCCCGCAGGTTAATAGCAGAATACTCCTATATTATTGATTTCAGCTAATTACTACAATTCAAATGCTATTGTCTTTTTTTAATTAAAAGGTTACTTTTCAGGATTCCAATTCAGAAATAGCAAAAATAAATGAATAAATCAGGATTTAAATTAAAATATAGCAAACATAGCTGATCTACAAGCTCAAAATGCATTATCAGTTCCTCCAGATCTGCCATGTCCGCCGCGTCACGCCGTTGACCGTTGTACGACAAAGCATAGACTGCTGCCTGTCTGTCTGTCAGAATGCTGAAGCACTGAGAAAGCACTGTTACGCCTTTTGTCTTCGTCCTTTTTTTCCCAACTTGACTACAGGAGCAGTGGTCTCAAAAACATAGAGGAAAACTTGACAGAAAAAGACTCGCTCACTATATAAAAAAGAAAAGAAAACTCTAACAGACCGAGACTTAAGATTTTTTTTATTTTTATTATAACATAAAAGTACATTAAAAGTAGCAAATATTTCGGTCCTAAGACCTTCATCAGTGCTATATATACCGGTAGCCTTTTTCTGTCAAGTTTTCCTGCCTGTCAGAATGACCTCTACTTTTAATCATTTGAGGGAAACAAAGAATGTTGTAACTTAATTTAGGTTACAGTTCATTTGTGTAATATTTATATTGCATAACAGTCAAATGTGCTCATTGCATATTGTTATTATTATTACAGTTAAAAGGAGAATTGATTATAAACAAAAGAAGTCGATTTAATTCACAGTATGATTTATTTGATTGATATTGCTTACTAAGAAACAAATTATAAGTTGAACTGCATATCCCATTATGCATTTGTGTTTAGCACCGGATATCCGGGGAACCAAGGCGGGCTTTGTTGTTGTTTTTTACATTGAGAAAAAGAAAGGCTCAGCCTAGTATGGCCGTATGTGCCAAATTGACTAACCAAACTAATTCATTGCATTATTCTGTACCATTTTATGCCTATATAAAATTCAAGCATTCTAGTACCAGCCGACGTCCTCTTATGTTCATTTTGACCGTAGTTTAATCTACAAAGAACACATGTGAGAAACACATCAGAAAAGATAAGAGTCAAGAAGAGAAAAATGCCGGTGCGAGATCATGTTAGATGTGTGAAAAGTGACAATACTATTGACAATATCCTAAGGTGGAAGGGCCAAGGAGGATGCTGTGACCACTAACCCAGCCTTAGCCACTGAAGAGGCAGGACTCAGCAGCCAGGTGGACACCACAGGTGGGTCTGGCATGGAACGTGCACACATAGACATCAAAGGGGGCTTCAGCCCCTGCCCTTTTGCCCGTCTGTAAAATAACTGCCCTTTCTGTGGTGAAAGAAATGCGAATGCAACTACTTTCCTTTCCAACATGCTGGAATTGGAAGGCAGCGCATTCAGGAGAATTGCTTTTCTTTTAAGTCTCCTGAACTTGAACATATTTGTTTTGAAATCCACTAGCTAAAGAGTGCTGGGTTGCGCCCCCCAAAAAGATCTGATCTACAAGCTCTCAACGTGTCGCGGTGCGACGCGTTGTGAGCTTGTAGATCTGCTATTTTCGCTATTTTTGTCCAAAAGTGCCCTCTTACGGGATTTCAGCCCCTGCCCCTCTAACACTCTCTGCATGTCCCTGGGGTATGCAGGACGCATGTTCATGACGTCTAGATATTAGATCTATAGGACATTTATTATGATATCTCTGCTGTGGGGGAGAAACCAACTCCAAAAGGTTCATTAAAAAAACAATTTTAAATAATGCACACTGCCTCATCAAAATAGATCAAAAAGATATTGTGACTTTATATATTGTATTCCCGACAGTGACGATAGATACATTATTTGGTGACACTTTACAATAATATGGCCACAAATCATTAACAGTCATTAGCATGACTCATTAAAGGGGCATTTCAAACATGTGAGATGCTCGATTCATAATTTGATTTTATCAGATTACAAACACTAATTGTAATTTCAAACACAAATTTGAATACCATGATGGATTCATCTAAAACATCCGTCCTTGGTTGAGGTGACTGAATACTGTAATACGTCAGGGGCTATGCATTTTCTTTCTATAAATAAATAAAAAGGTATAATTGAAAAAACACAGCCCCTCATGAACTAGAATTAGAGGGACAATTAATTGTTGTTTTTATCTTGTTTGAAGTAATAAGGATAAAATACACATCAAATATCAAAATATTGAATGAATCATTAACAGGTTAAATACTGTCTGGGGTAGACCTATGTTTGAAAGTGAAATATCCCTTTAAACATCCTGCAGTGTTCACTTTTCTCTCATGCCAATGCATTGAATTGAATTGAATTGAATTGAATTGAATTGAATTGAATTGAATTGAATTGAATTGAATTGAATTGAATTGAATTGAATTGAATTGAATTGAATTGAATTGAATTGAATTGTGCACGCATGCACGAGCGCACGCATTTGTAAAATACAAATAAAACGTCTCATTCATTTAAAAATCGATGCATTGTTGCATCGATTTCATTAACACAAGTCGATTCAAATTAGAATTAGAATGAAAAAAAATATCCCCATTTCCCCATATCATATTTTTTGCTCTGTGTGCGTGTGTAGCCTACATAATTCAAACTGTAGGATTGGTTATTGTGACGGACAGAAGTCATTCCTAATTCCCTTTGCATAGCATACCGGAGCTCACTCAGAACGCGCCCTTAATTAAGAACCTAACTGCATCTGTGTGTGGCTCTCAGCGGTGTCCCACTATTAGCGACTTTAAGCAACGACTGATACGACCGGAAATGGATCAGTGCTCGATACATAAACCTGCTCTCCGTCGCAGCCCTTTTTACTACGGGAGAACCTACACTACAACGCCATGTCATAACCATGTTTATTGAAATTATAGCTGTCATACATTTACGCCGATTGCTCCATCACCTCTCTTATGCTGTGTTCGTCCTGAAAACAGTGGTTGCTTAAAGTCCATATTGACTGGCTGAATGGCTGATGTTGAACTGCAGTTACTGCACTGTGGCTGTTGTGGCAGAGAAGTAACAGAAGCGCGCAAACTTTATCCCCTGCAGACTATAGATCCCCCCCACCACCCACGAGCTTGTAGATCTGCTATTTTCTTTTAATCGTGAAAATGTGGCGCAAATTTTTGAATATATATATTCTTTCAGAACGAACGTTTTTTGGGGGTCCTTCGTCCTTGACATGAAAATGTTTGAGAACGACTGACAGAAAAATGTCAGGATTTAGAAGGCATTTGTAGAATCGTCCTCAGGTCTAAATGCGTTAAGCATTATGTTATTATTTAGCTGTTGGAAAAATAGCAGATCTACAAGCTCGCTGAATATATTCTTTCAGAGCCAATGTTCTTTAACTCAAATCTTTGCTTTCGCTGGAACAACATATTTTCAGATAGGTGTCCGCTCCGCAGCCAAATACAGATAATTCTGGGGGTCCTTGACATGAAAAAGGTTGCACCACTGACATAGAAACATAGATTTTCAGAAAACTGTCATGATTTAGAAGATATTTTGTAGAATCTAAATGGGTTAAAATGGCCAGGGTCCACTTACTGAAATTAATTAATAGTTACCGTCCGTATGCAATAAAGAGGTTTTCTTCTAAACCAGTGTTTCCCAAACCTTTTTAGCCCGTGACCCAAAAATAAAAATATGATGTCTCCCCTCCCCGACACCCAAACTATAGCCTAGTTAAAATAGCCGATCTACAAGCTCACAGCATGTGGCTTCGCGCCGCATTGTGAGCTTGTAGATTGGCTATTTTCACTACTACCTAAACACTTGTTTTCTAATTTATGGAATTTCTTTGATTTTCTTTCTTTGATTTCTTCATGACATTACTTTAAAAAAAATGTTTTTAATTCATGAAACTTTTTGCTTTTTTGGGATTTTCTTTTTTTGATGTCCTGAACTAGTAATAATTAAAAACAAAATGTAGGAAACAAAACATAAAGGGACCCATAACAATGTGTCCATGACCCACAAATGGGTCCCGACCCTCTATTTGGGAAACAGTGTTCTAAAGAACAAGTCTAAAGTTCTAAATTTTAGGAAACACAGAAAACAGACTTAAATGAGGACATTTTGATCTGTAAGGGCAAACCTTACAGTATACAGTATACAAAAATCAATTGCAATACTTAATATAATATTCAAATTGTGAAATCTTACCTGAAATATAGGTTCAAAAGTAGGTCATAATGTAGGCAAGTAGGCATAATGCATGGCTGCCAAATGAACTACTTTTCTCCAGTGCATTTGGTGCAACAGATAAACCACAACTAGACCCAAGCAGAATGTATTAGTAGAGACGATCCATGTTCTCTGTTACAGTGGAACTCATTTATTCTGATATTTGTCTCCTCAGCTCTCCAGACTGAATCACACAACACAACAGGTAAACAAAGAACACATTATTATTATTGTTGTTGTTGTTGTTGTTGTTGTTGTTGTTGTTGTTGTTGTTGTTGTCCAATGGATCCACTGTAGTTATCATTCATTCACAATATATTGTTAATACATTTGCATTGGTTGGTTAGATATTCATAAAACTTTCACTTATATATGTTTATTTAGATTTATTTTTAAATAGCTAAAATAGCCGATCTACATGCGATGCGATGTTGCGATGCGTTACAGAGACCAAAACTTACAAGCCCTAATAGATAGGAAAATAGTAGATCCACAAGCTCACGTTGTGGGCTTGTATCTGCTATTTTCACTGTCTTACTTTATTGCGTTGTGTGCTTGTAGATCGAATATATAGGAAAAAAGTTGAAATATGGAAATAAGAGGTTAACGATATATCCCAGGTGTGGTATTGACAATAATAAACACAGACATTCATAAATTAACTTCACGCATAACTGTCGATAGAACTGTTGCTTTTTCCTCTTATTGTGTAATGATATCCCAACAACTACTTCCTGTGCCTCAGTGTTCAACAGCACGTGTGACAGCGAAGAGTTCCTGTGTCAAAACAAAATATGTGTCCCCAAGAGCTTTGTGTGCGACCATGACGACGACTGTGGTGACGGCTCAGATGAGCCCAAGGAGTGTGGTGAGTGGACGCTTCTCATACTGAATGAATATGGATATGAATTCATTTGGTCTCAGACGGATAGGAAAATATGTTGTGCCTAATGCGAGATCTTGTTAAAACGTTTCAAACATATTCACAATGTCAAGCTCTATACTTCCTGTTCCAGAGTATCCACCATGTGGCTCCAACCAGTTCCGCTGTGCCAACGGCCGCTGTCTCAGCCAGAGAGCGTGGGAGTGTGACGGAGAGCTCGACTGTCACGACCACTCAGATGAAGCTCCCAAGAATACTCGCTGCAAAGACCCAAAGAAAGAAAGAAGTAAGAAATGCACACGCATCTTTCCCTTTCCTGCGTATTTTTTTTTTTTTCTTTTCTTTTTTCCCTTTGTAATCTTCCCCTTTTCCAGCTGTATTGTCTCTGCATCGGGGAAGAGTGGGTGGGCATAATGGGTGGACGGGAGGTAAATGAGGGGTACCTTAAGACATATGTACTGTACCATGAAATGTATATGCTGATCATGAACAAGGACCCCACATGGGAGGGGAAAAAAATGTAAAAAACCCAATAAAAAGATTTATAAAAAAAATTAAAAAAATGCACACGCACGTACACGCACACACACACACACACACACACACACACACACACACGCTCTCTTTGCTGCTCAGTGTAGTGGAATAGATGGCTGTCAAACTCCTGTCTCTTACAGTATATACTGTACATACTGTACCTGTGCATGTCAGAACTACTGGTGTGTCTTTAAGAAATACTCTCATGTGAGGTGCATGGGGTCATTCCCTATACATATTATACGTTGTGGAGAGATATATCAATATTGATTGATTGATTGATTGATTGATTGAATATAATATTAGACAGAAATGCAAACAGCACGAGTACAGTCAAACACAAAAAGTGGTGTGGACTGGATGGATTGTTTCCATCAAGGTCTTATGTAAACAATAGAGAATACACTATTCTATATTACAAGGTAGGATATTGAAGATATCAGTCACACATTAAATTAATAAACAGATACATTAATAAGAGAACGTCAAACATCATCCATAGACATAACTATAGAACTGGCTTTTTGCTCTTATTCTATAATAATGGATTGACCTAAACAACTACTTCCTGTGTCTCAGCAAACCCGTGCCGCAGCGACCAGTTCATGTGTCAAAATAAACGATGCATCTACAAGCGTTATGAGTGTAACGGAAGGGATAACTGTCGCGACAACTCAGATGAGGCTCACTGTAATAACCCAGGTAAGACGCACACACGCACGCACGCACGCACGCGCACACACACACACACACACACACACACACACACACACACACACACACACACACACACACACACACACACACAGCTATGAGTGCACCTCTAACATCTCCAAATACATTCCAGCAATGAAGACTTTGTGTCGTAAACTTTTACACGATCAGAATCACATTAATCTAAACCTCCTCTGCTTCCATTGCTCTTCCCTCTCTCCTCCTTTCTCTAAGTTTCCACTCCGACAGAGAAGAAATGCTATGTCTGTCACAACGGGAACTGTGTCCAGGAGACATTGCTGTGTGACGGCAAGGACGACTGTGGCGACGGCTCTGATGAGCTCAGCAGCTGCTCTGTTAACGAGTGTCTGAACAGCGAGCTGAGTGGCTGCTCCTCCCAGCTCAGCTGTAAAGACCTCAAGATAGGCTTCAAGGTATGGAATCAACAGCGCCATTTGACACAGATTCCACCAAGACACTGATGAAACACCTGGTCAGCATCACGCTCTGTTCCTGTCTCCTTACAGTGCACTTGTCCCAGCGGCTTCCGTCTGAAGGACGATGGGAAGACGTGTGTGGACGCAGATGAGTGTAGCAGCTATACCTGCACCCAGCACTGCAACAACACACAGGGCAGCTTCCACTGTCTCTGTGTGGAGGGTTACCAGCTCAGCCCTGAAGACCCCACCATCTGCACGTCCACATCTGGTAGGAAACAGTGGAGCTCAAAGCACTGAAAGCACATTGGTTGTCTATTCCAAGAATAGCAGATATACAGTACGTACATTATACAAGCTCACAGCGCGGCACTACTGTATGTGCCGAGCTATGAGATCGTATAGCCAGAGGCGGACTTACCCTTGGGCTAGGGTGGGTTGCAGCCCGGGGCCCCCGACTAGGGTGGCCCCCGAAAAATATTAAAAAGTTTTTATTATAAAATTGTAAAGTATTGAAATCCAATTCAAGTGAAATGTGTACCTGCCTCTCTTTTTAGGGGCCTGGGTACTATAAGCATTGGTTTCATGTTGCGCTGCTGTCTCTGTCAGATCAATAACCTGTCGACATCAGTATCAGTGGGTAACACCCTTCGCTACCAGGGCCAGATTAACCCCCATGAGTGCCCCTGTGCAGATCATTTTTAATGCCCCCCCCCTCCATAGCGCGGGCACGACCAACCCCGAACACATGGAACACAATAAGGTATAGGCAAATAGTACAACTTCACTGGAATACAACTGGCAACCATTGCAATAAATTACATTGGTTTTCTTTTTTTTTTACCAGTAAAATGCATTTCAGAAATGCGACTCTCGCGCCCGAGCAAAGCGAGGGCGCAGATCTTTTTTTTTTTAATGGCATTTTCTGGCCATTTCTTGGGCATTTTCCGGGCACCAAAACCATCTGGGCACTAGGGACATGTGGGCACCAGAACAACTGGGCACTAGGGACATATGGGCACTAGGGACCTGTGGGCACTGGGACATGTGGGCACCAGGACAACTGGGCACTAGGGACATGTTGGCACCTGGACAATTGGGCAGTTGTCCATGTGCCCACATGTCCCTAGTGCCCGTTTCCAGTTTGGGAAACACTGACTGTTCTATCTGCAAAAGTTTTTCAGAGGCAGATCTCACCAAGTCGCGCGCCAAAATTTTGGGGGCCCTTGGGGGACATTTTGGGGGCCTTTAAAGCAATTTCACATGAGAAATGTACCATCTGATGTTATTTATATTATTAACTTCTTCCCTCCATTAACAGTGTTTATAAACTTTTTATAAAGGGCATTTTAGTGCGCTGCACTGTGCTGCAGCAACACTGCCTGAATTGAATTTAAATTGACTTTGGCTGGCCTGGCCTGAGCTTAGGAGAGATTGTTTTTGCTGCGCTGGTTGTGGCTAGCTGGCCTGACCTGATAAATGATTGTTTTTTTTTAATATGCCCCCCTTGCCACATGCCCCTGTTCAGCTGCACATAGCGGCGGATGGTTAATCCGGCCCTGTTCGCTACGAAGGGTAGCGTCCCAGATCGTCCCAGATCCCTCTTACAAACTGCTGCGTACGACAGTAGACTGAAGCTAAGAAGGCTTTCAGGAAATTGTTTTGCTTCTAAGTTCATTCATCCAGGAGGTGTTTTCCCGAAGCCAGATAAGAAGACTCGTAATGTGCTCTTGAGAACCAACTTAAGTAGTGCTTCCTGAAAGCAGTTATAGGTAGCACGTAATGCTGTGCACTTGAGAACCAGCTGCTATACTACTGAAGATACTGCATAAACTCAAAACCTTTTGGGGAAACGGGTTTGCTGCTAGTACCTTAGGAGGCCTGAGTCTGACATCTCTCTGAGTTGGTTATTTTAATTAATTCATGAATCTTTTTGTTGTCTCTTTTTGTCAATCTCTTTGTAACTGTTATTTTTGTCTATTTTAACTCATTCAGCACGAGAACCCCTTTTGGTGTTTTAAGCATAATTTTGAACTTCTATTGAAAAAATAGCAGATCTATAAGCTTATAGCGCGGCACCGAGTGCCACGCTAAGACATTGTAGATCTGCTATTTTTGAAAAATCATGAAAATCTGGCGCACATCTTTGAATATGTATTATTTGAGAGCGAACATTTTGAAGTAATATCTTTGCTTCTGGGGGGGGGGGGGGGGTGTCCCTGGAACAACATATTTTCAGATGTGGTTCGGCGGCCAATAACATATAATTGTTGGGGTCCTTGACATGAAGTAATTTGAAAACCACTGACATAGAAACCTTTTTTTTTCCAGAAAACTGTCATGATTTAAAATAATCTGGTCTCAGTCCTAAATGGGTTAACATACATAGATACAGAGTTTGGTTTTTTTGCATTTTCTATTGTTGTATTGGCTTATTGTTTGTTTGTCTGATGTCACATGGCAGGAACAGGTATCTGTTTCTTTCTGTACTAATATTGTGTGTTATTGGTCTAATACAATCTACGGTTGTAAATTATCATTCATGGTAACTCTAATATTTACATTGCTTTCTCATCTCTATTGTATGTAGTTTTATAAATGATGCTGTGTTCATGAATATGTTCTGTCTCTCCCAAACAAACAAATTAAGCATCGCATTTTACGCTAAATAAATGTGATGTCAAATTTTCTCTAGATGTGGAGCCCTTCCTCATCTTCACCACCGAGAACGGACTGAATAAGATGAACTTGAACGGCTCCAACCACACTGTGCTCAAACAGGTGAAAACCATTGAACATACTGTAACAACACATCCTATACACGCTTACATCCACCAACAATAACACATTTGAGCCCCTAATGATGGATGGATGGATGAAAACCTCTTATATCTCAATGACAATAAAAGGGAAATCATCATCTTTGGACAACGCTCCAGTGGCTCCACCCCTCCTGTCAACAACCTCGGCCCCCTCACTTCCAATATCAACACAGACAAGCTCTGTTGTCAAAACAAGCTTTTATCACCTACGCCTCCTCACCAAGGTTAAACCCTGCCTCCCCCTCAAACAATTTGAAATGGTCATTCACTCCTTCATCTCCTCAAGGCTGGACTATTGTACTAATACTATGGCATCAACCAATCCTCACTCCGAAGACTCCAATTAGTCCAAAATGCTGCTGTCCGCCTTCTCACCGGACCTAAAAAGTTTGACCACATCACACCTGATATCACGCCATTGGCTCCCGATAAAACAAATAATTTATCTTTTAGATCCTACTTTTTTACTTTTAACCCATTCAGGACAGGAACCCCTTTTGGTGTTTCTAAGGATTATCATGTTATACTAGCTATTGAATAGCAGATCTACAAGCTCATAGCGCGGCGAGGCGCTACAAGCTTGTAGATCTGCTTTTTTTTTTTTTATTGTGAAAATGTGGCACAAATCTTGAATATATTGTGGGCACCACTGAACAACGATAGGCAGGAGACACAGCAAGGTTTGCCTACTCGGGCATTTATTGAGAGGATTATGTTAAAGTTCAAATCAGATCCAGCACACACACTTGGTTAACTTAGGTTCTTCCTATTTCCAGGGCAAAACAGTCTATAATTCCTCTCACTCCTATTCATTCAGGAGTGTTATTTCCATCTGGGTTCCTCTTCAGGATTCCTCGATCCCGGGGTTGCCTGTGTAATGAGAAACACTATTAGCACAGAGTCTGAACAAGTGGCAACAGTGAGGGGATGTGTGTTTGTGGAGACCTACCGCCAGATTGCCACGTCAGTTCTCCCTCCGTGAGTCAGTGGAGAATGAGGCGGAGCGTTCATCTGTTTCCTACCTTTCAAACATTACGCGCGCAGCGCGGCTGTTGCGTAATTGCTCTGATTGAGGAGGAAGACGGGTAGATACGTGTGGTCAATCACGTGACCCAGGGCGGGTCGCTGTCTTCTGAGCTGGGCTCCGCCTCTGACGCTCCACTGACTCTCGTTGGGGTGGCGCTCTGACGGCCCGCTGTCATGTGACATCCCACAATATATTCTTTCACAGTGAATGTTTTTAACTCATACCTTTGCTTCTGGGAGGACCCTGGAACTACATATTTTCAGATGGGGGTCCTTGCCATGAAAAAGGTTGAGCACCACTGAGAGACACTGAGAGGTCTATAAGGTCTAAATGGGTTCAATCTCTTGCCCTATCTGGCTGAACGTATACAGCGCTACAACCCTCCCAGAGCTCTGAGGTCTGCTGACCAATCACTGCTGACCGTGCCAACCACCTGAACCCTCAGAACAAGAGGTGACCGCGCTTTAGCGGTGGCGGCCCCAGAGCTGTGGAACAACCTCCCCCACTTTATTAGAGCCGCCCAATCCATCGAGATTATTAAATCCTTACTTAAAACGTACCTGGATTTTAATGTAATCTGATTTTAATGTGCTCATATATTCCTATATTGTCCATGTATGCCTCATTTGCCATGTATCTGGTTCTACTTGATGTAAATTGCTTTAAATGTTATTTGCTCTAAATGTTTTTTCTTTCCTGTGAAGCACTTTGGTCAATTTCGGTTGTGTTAAATGTGCTATAAATAAAGGATGATTTGATTTGATACAATTCACACACTGCTTTTGACATGTCGGAATGTATTCGACCTGTCAGAGACTAACTGCTAACTAACTAACTGCTGTGCTGTGACAGGACTTGAAAGGAGCGTTTTCTCTGGACTTTGACTACAAGCAGCAGATGGTCTATTGGACAGACACTGACACCAAGACGATCAGTCGTATGCACATCAATGGCAGTGACGTCCAGGTCAGTGTGACAAATACACAGATGGGAAGTGAAATAATGTCAGAAAATGGTTATTGTATTCAAAATGCTTTGTAATATCACTGTTGTTAGACAGTGTGGTGGTAACTAAGTATTTTTACTCAAGTACTGTACATATTAAACACTGTAGGTACGTGTAATTATAAAGTATTTATATTTCCTAATATATACTGGCCTGGTACTCCACTATATCTCAGAGGCATATTTGTACGTTTTACTTTAGTTACTTGCAGTGGTGGACAGTAATGAATGAGGTACTTTGTTTTAGTAGTGTTCTTAAGTACATTTATGAGTATGTGTGGTTTACTTTAGTATTTCAATCCACTGCATTCCAAAGACGTAATATTGTACTTTTGACTCCACTACATTTCTAGGAAGGTAAAAGGTACATTCTGAATTAACGATCTATAAGCTCACACCGCGTCGCATCAGGACACGTTGTGATAGTTGTAGATCAGCTATTTTCACTATACCATTGATATTGTTTTGAAGGTGGTTGTGGATTGGGCCGGATGGGGGAGTGTGTGTGTGTGTGTGTGTGTGGGGGGGGGGGGTCTAAATACAGCAATACATTGATACAAATTATTTATGTACAAATTATACAGTATAGGCTACAAGTACGCCAGTACTTTAGCTCAAGTACGCATTTATAGAGAAATGTATACTTGCTATACTTAGTTGAGTAATATATACTCAACTACGTATCTATAGTATACGTAGTTGAGTATCTATACTTTGACTCAAGTATACTGGGCTTGAGTACTTTGTCCACCACTGCTTACTAGTTACTTTGTAGATTTAGATTGTTATGATGTTATAAATAATAACATTCATTATTGAAAATATTCAACATAGTTAGAAAATAGCAGATCTACAAGCTCACAACGCATCATGTCACAATGCATTGTGAGCTTTATAGCATGTGTAGACCTGCTATTTTCAAAAAGCCAAATTATGAAA
>NC_137875.1:41317149-41422163 GCF_963924005.1 Protomyctophum bolini
ACAACATAATGCTTGAAATACCAAAAGGGGTTCCCTCGTCCTGAATTAATAGGCCTATTTAATAGGCATACCATATATATAGGCATTTAATTGGTATTTGTTTATAAACATTTGGGATTTGTTTATAAACATTTGGGATTTGTTTACAAATATTTTGGTATTTGTTTATAAACTATTTGTAATTTGTTTATAAACTATTTGTAATTTGTTTACAAACATTTGTAAACAAGCTGTCAAGATGAGTTAGTTAGTTATGTATTTATTTAAAGCAGTGGCTCTCAAAGGTGTGATCCAGGGACCCTCATGGTACCTTGAGGGGGTTCCAAATGGACCCATTATAGGTCTGTAACTCTGAGAGTGTAACATATGGACCCAAATGGACCCTTACAGGTCTGTAACTCTGAGAGTGTACGAATGGAACCAAATCATGGACCCTTACAGGTCTGTAACTCTGAGAGTGTACTAGTAGGCCTAGAAAAGGAACCAAATGGACCCTTTTATAACTTTTAACTCTGATACTGTACAAATGGAATCAAATGGGACTCTTATGGGTCCATCTGGTTTTACTCTCAGAGTTATGGGGGTCCTTGAAATTAAAAAGTTTAAGAACCTGTATGCAATGGCTTATCTCTTGTAAAAAGAGAGA
Source organism: Protomyctophum bolini (assembly GCF_963924005.1). Taxonomy (NCBI): domain Eukaryota; kingdom Metazoa; phylum Chordata; class Actinopteri; order Myctophiformes; family Myctophidae; genus Protomyctophum; species Protomyctophum bolini. The sequence continues at coordinate 41,317,796 of NC_137875.1, forward strand.
CCAGCCTATTCTCCAAACCATTATCTTATGCTTTGCTACTGTAGGTTGTACAAAATAATATTGGGTCAATTTAATTTGCAGGACTCACCTCGCGCACAGCTGCCTTGTCTGTGTTGTTGACATGACATGGGCTTGCAGGACAGAACTTTTATTTGTGACAGACACATAGTTCCTTTGCAGACAATACAATCTGCTTCTCATTGGTCAGTCACAAAGTTAAGAAAACAGTAGCCTACTTTTTCTGCATGTCAATGATGATGAGATAGTTCTTTGGCATGTCAAGCTTTCCTCACGGAGAGCACAACAGTCTATCTGCAGCCAGCGAGCCTTTCTCTGCTCTGCTCTGCGGTCGGGACCAGTGCTGTCAGACTCAGCGCGCAGCGCATGCAGAGTTATGAATAATACACATTCCGGGGTTCGAGCTGAAAGTCCGCCTCTCACAGTGTTTTTACACTACGAACCATTGAACGTGCATTTTAATACACATTGGTCTGAATGGTCTGTGAGCGTAGCGATACATATACAGGCGATACGTGGTGTAAAACCCCGGACATTTGAAGGAATTTATAAAACCCCCCCGGACTGCCCGGACAGCCCCCCAAAAGAGGACGTATGGTAAGCCTAGGTTTAAGGCCACATTTCGGTCAAGTCCATGCACAGTGCACACACACATTTAGAACTGATGGGCAATTACTGTTGGGCAATTACAAAAGAACTTTACACACAGTGTTATGAAATGTCCTGTGACTTGTAATGTTTGGACTAAACAATTCATTATAGTCAGTGCATTTGTAGAAAAAAAGCAGAGATCCGGGAACACTTAATTTTATTAAACCGACATGCTTCGACTGAGTTTATTGATGATTGGTCCAACAACAGTGGTGACCTAGCACAGCAGCTGGCCTCATGCCATCACGGTTTATCTGGTAAGACATCAGTTTATGTAGGATACTTCTGTCTGAAAGCCAGGTGATAATAAATGTCCTTTAACGACACACAGCAGAGATTTTTCTTACTCACTGTAGCCTATACTGTTTGATGGTGGCCGTTTGAGGTTTTGAACTATAGGCTATACATGCTATGAAGTAATACTATACCGTAATGTACCGTGAACAATCCTCAAATATGAAGTGTGGCAGGAACTTTGTGAAACAAAATGTGTCGTCCGTCCATAGCTATATTCCAGGAACAGGCACAAAGCAGATATCCACCAATACAAATATACACATAGTTTGGGGAGTGGGACAACGTCGCTGCATTGAAACACATGTATTTTAGTGGTGGGCCGTCAGGGCCAGCAAGGCCTTCTCTGCTGGCCTTGCACTTTCCTGATGCAGATTTCCTTCGCCAATCAGATTTCAAGTTTTCCCTGCTGGGCGTGTTCTTTCAAGTGCCAGGGCCAGCTAGCTGGCCTTTGGTGACGTTAACGTCTTGCGTGGAGCCCATCGCTGGGGGAAAATATTGTCCAATGAGAAAAGAGAACTGGGTGTTTCCATCTGATTCTGATACTCATTCTGAGGTGGGCATTGACTGTGTGGGTAGTTGTCATGATCCAAGGAATCCAGGGAATGTCAGTGATTGTACAACCTTTGATTCAAGAGTTACGGGTCGAAATGTAACGCCCGACCTGGTGGAGACAATGTAGTAATAGAGACAATCCACGTTCTCTGTTGTGAAGCTAATTGATTGTGTTATTTGTTTCCCTTCAGCTCTCCAGGCTGAACAAACACACAACACAGTAACAACAACAACAGGTAAACAAAGATTACAAATCATCATAGATTATAGATAGACCAAGAGCTTCTTTTAATTAAATCTCTCTCTCTCTCTCTCTCTCTCTCTCTCTCTCTCTCTCTCTCTCTCTCTCTCTCTCTCTCTCTCTCTCTCTCTCTCTCTCTCTCTCCAGAGTCTGTGAGGTTGGTGAACGGGACCAGTGTGTGTTCAGGCAGAGTGGAGGTGCAGTCTAACCACTCGTGGGTCTCAGTGTGTGAAGATGACTTTGACCAGAAGGACGCAAAGGTGCTGTGTAGGGAGATTGACTGCGGGGCTCCTTCAGTCCTCCAGGGGGCGCTCTATGGAGAAGTTAACGCTTCAATGTGGACCAAAGAGTTCCAGTGTAAAGGCAGTGAGTCTGTTCTCCTGGACTGTAGAACCTCAGACTCGACTAGAAACACCACCTGCTCACCTGACAAGACTGTTGGACTCACCTGCTCAGGTAAATTTATATATATATATATATATATATATATATATATATATATATATATATATATATATATACAGTATATATATTCAGCTTTAATATTCTCCCCTCATCCCTTCTCGTAATCTATAATGGAAAAAGGACCATGCATGAAATAAACCTTAGTTAAGTTCATAAATTGCCACAATGACCACTTCATAATTTGCTGTTAAAAAGAAAATGGTTGCAACTGTCATCACAGTTCATTACGCTAGGTATGGAGGGCTCTGCAAATAACACACAGCCCACAGGCCCACAGCCTACGCACAGACAGATGAGAAACGAGGGTTTATGCACAGATGAGAGAGAGGGAGAGTTTTCCACGTTCATAAATAAATCGTTTAAAGCGTTCCTCATGCAGTTATATTGGCCTTTTTGTGACTGTTATTATGGTTAAATCAATTTATTTCATGTCATGACACATTGGGCTTGACAAAACAAGATACATATTTTACTATAATATAACACAAACGAGATACATGAGAAATAAATCACACCCGTGTGAACTGAGTGGTGCAACTCCCCCCCCCCCCCCCCCCCCCTCTTTCTCTCATTAGCAGGCAACTGCAGCACTCTCTCTCTGTTTCTGGCACAACAGCGCCCCTACTGGTACTCATTCTCGTGCTCATTAATGTCATTGCTGGTTGTCTCAAAAAGTATCAACTTAAATATATTGAAGATATTCAAAAAGACACTGAACTCTCTGAGATAACGACACCTTTAGTTTTTGATGAAATAAAACGTTGTTGTACTACTTACTCCCTTGTCTCTGTACAGAGCCTGTCAGGCTGGTGGGAGGAAGCAGTAAGTGTACTGGTAGACTTGAGACGCAACACCAGGGAGACTGGAAACCTGTGGATGGTCGGTCTGACTGGAACCTGCAGTCGTCCTCTGTAGTGTGTAGGCAGATGGAGTGTGGCTCTGCTGTTTCAACACGATGGAGTTATGCTTCAACACTTCAACCGGTATGGAAGATGACAGTGTCCTGTGATGGATCTGAATCTTCACTGAGGGAGTGTGGAACAAAGACGTCTGATACTTCCAAAATGGTCCTGGAGGTATTCTGTTCAGGTAACACTAACAATCACTTCAGCAATGACTGTAATCTGTACAGTTCATTTAATTGGTCTGTCTGTCTGTCTGTCTGTCTGTCTGTCTGTCTGTCTGTCTGTCTGTCTGTCTGTCTGTCTGTCTGTCTGTCTGTCTGTCTGTCTGTCTGTCTGTCTTTGTTGAAACTCATGTCCGTGTCTGTTATGCACAGTGGTGGACAGTAGCAAAGTATGTTTACTTGTATTGAGTACTATTACTTAAGTACTTCTATTTTTGTATACTTTTACTCCACTACATTTCAAAGACATCTCTAGGAAGGGAAAAGTTTAACCACTTAAATGCACTTTCAAATACAGTGAAAATAGCAGATCTACAAGTTCACAACATGTTCCGATGTGACACATTGTGAGCTTGTAGATCTGCTACCTTCACTATCCTATCCTACTATAATAAGGAAACCGGTCAGTGAGTCAGTCACTCCTGTCTGTTCTGGATGGTTCTCCTCAGTGGCTTGAGCAATTGCTCTGCACACGGGCATTGACCATTAGCATATACACACAACCACAACGCCTGTTTTTAACATTTAAGTTGTTTATTAGCGTTTCTGTGTAAACACCAGAGATTCGGATCGTAGCTGCTGGCCAGACACTGGCACACAGTGAACACCACAACACACACACACACACACACACACACACACACACACACACACACACACACACACACACACACACATGCTGCAAACTTATAAAGGGCTTTAATTTACGGCCCGAGTCCAACATATGTTTTATGAGCGGGAGGGCGCTTTGGGATATCATCCTCATAGCACTAGCACGTAACTTAACACAGCACGCCGGTCAGTTGACTTAACTCACAAAAACACATTTATCATCCTGTTTAACCTTCAAATAAAAATCATCTGACAATGCAAACAACGACACGTTCGTACTGCATGTATGCACGTTCTGGCGCGTGGCTATATGGAAAGCTCACTCCTCCGTTCTTCACTTGACGTGTAGATTTATGAACGAACTTGACCACTGAATGTACCGCTATTGTTGACGGCTGCTGTCTTGTGTCAAAAGCATTTTAACACAGTTTTAAATTGAGTGACTGGCTGTAGGCTATTTATGTAATCACGGGTAACAGGGCTTACAATGGGTCCCTAATTTGACGGGTGGGGCGTGTCTGGTTTGTATTCTGATATAATCGCTGGTGACTGCATGGACGGTCTATGGACCGTGCAGGGCACGGGTTGTCAAAATTGGAGCCCATTCACTGGGGTCTGCGACAACCTGCCCCACAAAAGTGATATTTATTTCATCTTAGACTGTGCCCATCAAAAGCTGATTTCCCACTGCATGGCTACTGCTTTGCCTAGCTGATAACAGATCAATAGCCTCCTGTAACAATGGCATACTTCGTTCACGCCTCATTCTATTCAAATGATTCTCATTAATGTTCTTGATTAAAAATGATCTCTCTCTCTCTCTCCTCTCTCTCTCTCTCTCTCTCTCTCTCTCTCTCTCTCTCTCTCTGTCTCTCTCTCTCTCTCTCTCTCTCTCTCTCTCTCTCTCTCTCCAGAGTCTGTGAGGTTGGTGAATGGGACCAGTGTGTGTTCAGGCAGAGTGGAGGTGCAGTCTAACCAGTCGTGGGTCTCAGTGTGTGAAGATGACTTTGACCAGCAGGATGCAGAGGTGGTCTGTAGGGAGCTTGACTGTGGGCCTCCTTCAGTCCTCCAGGGGGCGCTCTATGGAGAAGTGAACGCTTCAATGTGGACCACAGAGTTCCTGTGTCAAGGCAACGAGTCTGTTCTCCTGGACTGTAGAACCTCAGACTCAACTAGAAACACCACCTGTTCACCTGACAAGACTGTTGGACTCACCTGCTCAGGTAATAATAAAAATCACACCCGTGTGTAAGTGAGGGGCGCTCTCATCATCATACATCATCACATTCCGGCCAATTACAATTTGCGTCCTCACATTTGTCCTCAATGTTTGTGTTTACACACTTTTGTCCTCAATGTTTTGGTTTACACACTTTTGTATCCAATGTTTGTGTAAACACTGAAAGCTGGACATAGCTGGACAAAAATAGGACAGCTTTACAAACCAAAATCTTATTTGAAAAATCACACCCATGTGAAGTGAGGGGCACATCAGCATGACGTAAAATTTGACACATTGTCTATTTGCTCAGACACTATGACACGACTATGGACACCGACACAGGGAGGGGCTAGAATCAGTTAAAACAGAAAACAAACGCAAGGATGTGGTTTCGATAGCCTGACATAACAATCTACACTCTTTGTTAGGATCTTTTTGTAAGGAAAAGTAATAGTACTTTGTTTAACTGTACTTACGGTATTCTCACTTGTCTCTGTACAGGGTCTGATGATGTTAGGTTGGTGGGAGGAAGCAGTAAATGTACTGGTGAACTGGAGATCAAACACCAGAGAGAATGGAGACGAGGGGCTGGTCAGTCTGACTGGAACCTGAAGGCAGCATCTGTAGTGTGTCGGCAGATAGACTGTGGATCTGCTCTGTCGACACAAAGGAGTTCTGCTCGTTATATTGATGTATGGTCGATTATATCTTCCTGTGATGGTACTGAGTCTTCACTGAGGGAGTGTGGAGCACTGACAGCAATGAGGTCTGAACGCTCCTATGACAGTCTGGAGGTGATCTCACTGATCTGTTCAGGTAACACAAACAATACTTCAACAATAACAGTAATCTGTACAGTCTGCTATTAAATTGATCTGGCTTGTCTGTCTGTCTGTCCCCATACGTCTGTCCATCCGTCTATCTGTGTGCGTCCGTGCGTCCGTGTGTCCGTGCGTGTGTGTGTGTGTGTGTTATGTATTTGCTGTATTACCGTGTTGTTCTTGCTTACTGTAAATCGCTCTGGATTAATTTAACCCAATTAGACCTGAGGACTATTTTACAAATGAAAAACCTACGTTTCTATGTCAGTGGTTCTCAAACTATTTAATGTCAAGGACCCCCAGAATTATATGTATGTGGCTGGCATATCTGAAAATATGTTGTTCCAGGGACCCCCCCAGAAGCGAACATATGAAATGAAAACGTTTGCTCTGAAATAATTTAAATCCAAAGATTTGCACACGTTTTCACGATTAAAAAAATGCAGATCTACAAGCTAGTGCTGCGCTTTTCAATAACTAAAGTATAACACAATGCTTAAAACACCAAAAGGGTTCCCGTCCTGAATGGGTTAAGAGCGTCTGCTAAATGCCTACATTATAAATCGTGTGTGTGTGTGTGTGTGTGTGTGTCCTCATGTTTTCATCTGTTGTAGCCTTCCTTTAATGAATGAAAAATGTTGAACACACTTTGTCTCTCTCTCTCTCTCTCTCTCTCTCTCTCTCTCTCTCTCTCTCTCTCTCTCTCTCTCTCTCTCTCTCTCTCCAGAGTCAGTGAGGTTGGTGAATGGGACCAGTGTGTGTTCAGGCAGAGTGGAGGTGAAATCTAACCAGTCGTGGGTCTCAGTGTGTGAAGATGACTTTGACCATCAGGATGCAGAGGTGGTCTGTAGGGAGCTTGACTGTGGACCTCCTTCAGTCCTCCAGGGGGCGCTCTATGGGGAAGTGAATGCTTCGATGTGGACCAAAGAGTTCCAGTGTGAAGGCAACGAGTCTGTTCTCCTGGACTGTAGAACCTCAAACTCAACTAGAAACACCACCTGCTCACCTGACAAGACTGTTGGACTCACCTGCTCAGGTAATCAGGGACGTGCAGAGGGACCAGGAGAGCCAGGGCTGTGGCCTGATTCTTTTCTTTTTTACTACCCAGATTTAGAGGAATATCTCATTTTAAATGAACACTAGGATCTAGAACTAATTGTAACCAGTGCAATGATGCAGTAAAGCCAATATATACTCAAACAAAAAGAATACTTAAATACATTAATGAAACAAACAACATCAAATAGAATAGAACAGATACCAGGTCACTTTCCTATATCAGCTGAATCTCATCACGATTGCAAATGCTTTCCCCACACTGAAAGTACAAAAACTATCATTTCATTGGCATGACCACGATGGGCCGCAGAGACATGAAGCAGGGGCCGCATGCGGCCCGCGGTCCGCGGGTTGAGTAACGCTGGTGTACAGTATGTGTTAAAATGTGGACACACCCACCTGACCCATCTCCTCTGCCTCCTCCTCCTATGACAGCAGCGTATCATTTCAATCACTTTAATTAGCATTCTTTTCAACATGCGTGTGATTTGCTTTAAATGGTAAATGGTGCTTTTATCCAGAGTGCTTTACATAGATTGTGCATTACATTCACCCATTCACACACACATTCACACACCGATGGCAGAGTTAAGGTCCCCACACACCGAGCGTGTTTTTCGGATTTTTAGCTGCGTTTCTATCGATTTTCCGAAAAACGCGGCCGGTGTGCAACCACCTTTAGTCTAACCTACTTAGAACCTACACTAACTCTGAGGGAACCCGGCATCGAACCGGCTACTCTACCGGCCACTCTACCCCTGATCCACTGCCCCTTTACTTACTCTGATTTAGGTTGACAGATATTTTTGGAACATACCGGTGGTGCTTTCTGTGTCCCCTGTAGGACAGACTGTGTGTAAGACTCGGCCACAGTTTTCACAAACTTATCCGGTATCCTATATGATCCGACTACGAGTATGTGTAGCATCTTTTGTGTCGATTACTTAAAATGAAAGTAATGCATTTTCTAATTTTGTTTTTGTTTTTACTGCTTACTTTCGTCTCTGTACAGATGTCAGGTTGGTGGAAGGAACCAGTAACTGTGCTGGAAAACTTGAGATGAAATTCCATGATGGGTGGAGACCAGTGGATGATTCTGACTGGACCCTGCAGTCATCATCTGTAGTGTGTAGACAGATAGCCTGTGGTTCTGCTGTTTCATCACTAAGACTGGTTGGTTCTGCAAAACAACCTGTATGGTGGATAACATCTCCCTGTGTTGGCTCTGAGTCTTCACTGAAGGACTGTGGAACAAATGCGTCTTATACTTCAGTCCACAGACTGGAGGTGATCTGTTCAGGTAACACCTGTTCAGGTGTCTGTCTGTCTGTCTGTCTGTCTGTCTGTCTGTCTGTCTGTCTGTCTGTCACACAGAACACACACCTCCCTTGCCACTGAGGGCTACACGTTCTTTAGTTGTATTAACCTAAAGTACAAAATAAAGTACCACCAACAAAATGCTCACATATTAATAGGTTACCGAGTCCTGACTGTCCATTACAGAGACATTTTAGGAATTATGAATACACAAAAGTTAGTTATTACATTTCGACAACTCCTTATTTGTGCGCAGTGATGTTGGAAAATGTATTCTTGAATGATCTCAACTAAGATCCCCACTCTTAAAAAAATGGCATTTCAGAGATGAGCGGAGCAGTCCTGGAAAAGTGTAATGTTCTATGATTAAAATGATCTCTCTGTCACGATGTGGTTCTGGAGATGTAGGACTCAGGTGCAGAACGAACCATAGGAAGGCAGGCAGATGAAGTTCAAATGATATTTATTGACTAACACAGGATATACACGGACGGGCTTTACACACCATAACATAAACTATAAACTGACAAGTGAACACTGAATACACAGAGGCTTAAATAGACACAAAGACTAACTAGACACAGGTGCAACATAACTACAAACAACACATGATTGGCTGACACTAAACAGGACACAGGTGAAATACAATTACAAGGCAGACTGGTGAGACAAGGCAGGAGACACAAAACAAGGCAGACGGGAAATCACAGAACACTACTACAAAATAAGGTACAGAACACAAATACAAGTAATAAGTCCTAAAACACAGACAAAGTCCAAGGGCAGAGGAGCGTACCGTGACAGTACCTCCCCCTCGACGGACAGCTTCCAGATGTCCCAAAACTCAGACAAGGAACATTGAGCCGGGTGGGTGGAGGGGGTCTGGAGGAGGGAACAGAGGGAAAGGGGTCTGGGGACAAGAACCCCAGAGGGATGGCCAGGTTGAACTGAAGGGTGGAGTTGGTCTGGAGGACGGCCAGGCAGTTGGAACCACCCAGGAGGACGAAGAAGTTGGCCTGGCCACTTGGGAAAAGGGTCAGGAGGACGGCCAGAGGGGCGGAGCCACCCAGGCAAACTGTGAAGTCGGCACGGTCGCTTAGGAGGGTCCGGAGGTCGACCAGATGGGCGGAGCCACACATGAAAACGGTGTAGTCGGCCCGGCCGCTTAGGAGGGTCCGGAGGTCGACCAGATGGGCGGAGCCACCCAGGACCAGACAGGTGTTCCCACTTAGGAGTACTGGGCCACACAGGCCCTGGGGCGCAGAGTTGTGGTAGTGGAGCCTCAGTGGCAGCAGACTGCAGCGGCAGGACCTGAGAGGAGGCGAGCAGCAGGGGCGGGGCATCGGAGGCGAGCTGCAGCGGTGGGGCCTCGGAGGCGAGCTGCAGCGGCGGGGCCTTGGAGGTGAGCTGCAGGGGCGGGGCCTTGGAGATGAGCTGCAGGGGCGGGGCCTTGGAGATGAGCTGCAGGGGCGGGACCTCGGAGGCGAGCTGAAGCGACGGGGCCTCGGAGGTGAGCTGCAGGGGCGGGACCTCGGAGGAGAGCTGAAGCGGCAGGGCCTCGGAGGCGAGCTGCAGCGGCAGGGCCTCGGAGGTGAGCTGCAGGGGCGGGACCTCGGAGGCGAGCTGAAGCGGCGGGGCCTCGGAGGTGAGCTGCAGGGGCGGGACCTCGGAGGCGAGCTGAAGCGGCAGGGCCTCGGAGGCGAGCTGCAGCGGCAGGGCCTCGGAGGCGAGCTGCAGCGGCAGGGCCTCAGGCCGAGGAGACAGAGCCGCAGACGGGAGTGCAGGCGGAGGAGCTGGGGCTGCAGACGGGGCTGCAGGTCGAGAAGCTGGGGCTGCAGACGGGGCTGCAGGTCGAGAAGCTGGGGCTGCAGACGGGGCTGCAGGTCGAGGAGCTGGGGCTGCAGACGGGGCTGCAGGTCGAGGAGCTGGGGCTGCAGACGGGGCTGCAGGTCGAGGAGCTGGGGCTGCAGACGGGGCTGCAGGTCGAGGAGCCGGGGCGGCAGGTCGAGGAGCCGGGGCTGCAGGCGGAGAGCTGGGCAGTGGGGTGCTTTGGAGACCACTGGGAGGATGTTGAGAGCCATGGCGACCACGTCTACTCCTGGCAGGCCCACGGTTCCCCCCACAAAGGGCCAGGCGAGACCCCTCATAAGGGTCCTGGATGGTATTCGGCTCAGGATAGACAGGTATTTTTACCGTCATACAAAAGTAAGCCAGCAGGCTCATAGGCTGGTCTTCCAGTGGTGCAGGAGTGGGGATGGCAGAAGTAGATGCAGGCTGGAGGCCCACAAACCCGAGTCTGATTGACTGGGGCATGGGCTGGTTACAAGCAGGCTGGGAAGCAGGGGGGCCAGAACTGGACAGCTGAAAACTATTCAGCCTTTTCTTGACCACATCAAGGTGAGGGACGAAGTGGCTCACCCACGGCCTCTCACCAAACCATTTCTGCTGGGCTGAAATCCTCCCCAGCAGCTCAGCATGCTGGCTGAGAGGTGAAGCAATGAGGTAATTCACAGCATAATCAAACTCCTGTACCTTCTGCTGAAAGAGCTTTCGTTCTGCTGAGTCCATTTTGGTCAGTTTATACTGTCACGATGTGGTTCTGGAGATGTAGGACTCAGGTGCAGAACGAACCATAGGAAGGCAGGCAGATGAAGTTCAAATGATATTTATTGACTAACACAGGATATACACGGACGGGCTTTACACACCATAACATAAACTATAAACTGACAAGTGAACACTGAATACACAGAGGCTTAAATAGACACAAAGACTAACTAGACACAGGTGCAACATAACTACAAACAACACATGATTGGCTGACACTAAACAGGACACAGGTGAAATACAATTACAAGGCAGACTGGTGAGACAAGGCAGGAGACACAAAACAAGGCAGACGGGAAATCACAGAACACTACTACAAAATAAGGTACAGAACACAAATACAAGTAATAAGTCCTAAAACACAGACAAAGTCCAAGGGCAGAGGAGCGTACCGTGACACTCTCTCTCTCTCTCTCTCTCTCTCTCTCTCTCTCTCTCTCTCTCTCTCTCTCTCTCTCTCCAGAGTCTGTGAGGTTGGTGAATGGGACCAGTGTGTGTTCAGGCAGAGTGGAGGTGAAATCTAACCAGTCGTGGGTCTCAGTGTGTGAAGATGACTTTGACCAGCAGGATGCAGAGGTGGTCTGTAGGGATCTTGGCTGCGGGGCTCCTTCAGTCCGCCAGGGGGCGCTCTATGGAGAGGTGAACGCTTCGATGTGGACCAAAGAGTTCCAGTGTGAAGGCAACGAATCTGCTCTCCTGGACTGTAGAACCTCAGACTCAACTAGAAACACCACCTGCTCACCTGACAAGACTGTTGGACTCGCCTGCTCAGGTAATAATAATCATAAAACTAGAAAAGAACATTTCACATAATGTGACTGGTTTGTGGTCACCTGCAGCCTGGCATCATTCACTTTCCTGTGCAGTGAGTGGAATGTACTCTAGCTGCAGACACTGTCATGTCTGTGATTACTTTGATTCTGATGGGATGAGAAATCACATCCAATATAAGCACATGGTTGTGAATCACCGAGGTGGAAAAACTGGAGCTATTTAGGCTATTACCTTGTACTTCCTGCTGCCACCGTAGTCCAATTGAATTGTGGAATTGGTCGAATTGAAGAAGTAATCCAGCACCGCACCACAAAGCACAAGGCACCGCAAATATGTTATGCTTAGGGCACCCAAATGGCCAGCAGCGGCCCTGATTACCTCTATAGTAATGTCATCAAGGGAGACTTGTCCAATATTTCACATGTCATCATGATTGGATAAGATTGACCTCTACTATATTGCCCTGTGCTCAGAGGAGCACATATTTCTAGTTTAGAACATGAAAATGACATTGCTAGCCTGAGATAAAACAGTAAAATACCAACTATACTTGTAATTCGCATTCCTATTTAACAATGAAAGTAATAGTAGTTTATTTTCTTTTTTGCCACTGTACAGAGCCTGGTGACGTCATGTTGGAGGGAGGAACAACCAGTAACTGTTCTGGTATCCTGAAGGTGAAAAACCAGGAAGAGTGGAGACCAGCGGGTTCTATTTATGACTGGAACCTGAAGTCATCATCTGTAGTGTGTAGACAGCTGAACTGCGGCTCTGCTGTTTCAACACAAAGGAGGTCTGATGCAACCGTTGAACCTGTGTGGAAGATTCCATGTGTTGGATCTCAATCTTCACTGAGGGAGTGTGGAGCAAAGGAGTCTCATAATTCCACTGAGAGACTGGAGGTGTTCTGTTCGGGTAAAACACATAAACAGTGACCTCCACTTCACCTCCACAACTCTTCGTGTGTGCGTGCATGCACATGCGTGTTTAATAAGATACATGTACATTGACACCCCCCTTCTCTCCCTCCTCCCCCCCCCCCCTCTCTTTCTCTCTCTCTCTCTCTCTCTCTCTCTCTCTCTCTCTCTCTCTCTCTCTCCAGATTCTGTGAGGTTGGTGAACGGGACCGGTGTGTGTTCAGGCAGAGTGGTGGTGAAATCTAACCAGTCGTGGGTCTCAGTGTGTGAAGATGACTTTGACCAGCAGGATGCAGAGGTGGTCTGTAGGGATCTTGGCTGCGGGGCTCCTTCAGTCCTCCAGGGGGCGCTCTATGGAGGCCTGAACGCTTCGATGTGGACCAAAGAGTTCCAGTGTGAAGGCAACGAGTCTGCTCTCCTGGACTGTAGAACCTCAGACTCAACTAGAAACACCACCTGCTCACCTGACAAGACTGTTGGACTCACCTGCTCAGGTATGATCTAATAATTTTAGTAATGTCCTCAAAATATGAGGAGGGAAAATGACCATCTATGCCGCCAAAATTTGAGGACGGAATTGCAGCAAAATTAACCATGTATGGCGCCGACATTGGCGATGTGGTTGGCCGTTGTGATTGGCTGGAAGCTGTGCCGTTATTCCCATTATGTGCTGTGATTGGCTGAGCATGGCATAATGGGTGTGATATTCCGTGCTCAAACTTTGAGTTTTGAGTTTGACGTTTGGTCATTTCCGTTACAAGAAGTCACCCGTTTGCCGTCTTGGGAGTGACAGCTCACCATGTGTTAGTGTTAGACAGTGTTAGGAAAGTATGCTTTTCTGTATTTGGTTTTATGGGTCCCTCTTGAAAATGAGATGCTGCATCTGAAGAGGCTGTCCCTTCAATAAAAATCTGAAATCTGAAATCTGAATAGATCCCCACCATCTGTTAACAGAACGGGTGCATGCTTTTGGTTAGACATACCATTGGTCTGATATCTCAAACCCTCACCCTCACCCTAACCTCCCACGGGGCAGCACACCTATAGTAAGTAGCCTTGCCGAGCCATGAGGCCCATAGGGCAGGAGCTTAACTCCTGTTTCTGTAGCGTGAGGCAGCTTGATGTACACCCCCTGGACATGACGCTAGTATGTCGCAGGGACTTACCCTCTAATCCAACCCTTGATGCTGAGTGTCAAGCAGGGAGGCATTGGGTCCCATTTTTACAGTCTTTGGTATGACCCGGCCGGGGATTGAACCCCCGACCTCCCAGTTTCAGGGCGGACACTCTAACCACAAGGCCACTGAGCTGGTGCAGCACACTTAAACCTAACCTTAACCCTCTCCCAACCCTCAACGCCCCCCTCACCAACTTTAATCCGGTCGTCTTAACGCACCCCTCACCAACCTTAACCAATGCTATGTCTAAACAAAGTATGCGTCCCAACAGAACACCACCATCCATTAACATGGAGTGGGAGAACTGAACACTTTCGGCTCACAAGTCATGTCTGCTCTAAATGGTATGTAACGGTCTTGTCTCTGTACAGAGCCTGATGACGTCAGGCTGGTGGGAGGAAGCAGTAACTGTAGTGGTGTACTGGAGATGCAACACCAGGGAGACTGGAGAGCCGTGGATGGTCAGTCCGACTGGAACCTGAAGTCATCCTCTGTCGTGTGTAGGCAGATGGACTGTGGCTCTGACGTTTCAACACAAAGGAGTCCTGCTTCAACGGTTCAACCTGTGTGGTGGATCACAGCTGACTGTGTTGGAACCGAGGCTTCACTGAGGGAGTGTGGAATGACACTGTCTGAGAATTCCACTGTCACATTGGAGGTGATCTGTTCAGGTAACACAAACAGTGACGTCCGTCTACTTGCCTACTCACTTAACCTATACCTATCTACAGCATAGAAACAGGATGTTTCTTTTTCTGAATGAATTTAAAATAACTTTTTTGCATCGTCTAATTTCAGCAAAAGCCATACAATATGTTGGATCTCTAATCTTGGTTCCATCTCATTGGCTACTCTATACTGTAAATATCTGCTGTACTATAATTCAATCACTCGTGTCTTGTTACAGATCTTCTGTTTAAGCCAAACATCAGCGTCTTCCCCACTCTAAACGGGGTTTCTGAGGGCCAGCTGCAGGGGCATCAGGTGTGTCTAAACGGGGTTTCTGAGGGCCAGCAGCAGGGGCAGCAGGTGTTGGAAGGTTCCAACTTCAGCATCAGCTGCTCCATCCTGCCACAGTACCCAGACGGCTCCTTCCACCTCACCTTCACTGGAGCCAACAGCACACACAGCCACACCCAGCCAGCTGTCAATCACTCTGCCAACTTCCTGTTCTTCGAAGCAGGCCCCGGCCACCAAGGGAATTACAGCTGTGCTTATCACGTCGACGTTGTTATAAATCACACCAACGTGTTTTCTTACAATGTCTCCTCTGAGAGCGACATCCTCTCTCTCACCGTCACAGGTAACCTGAATGAAATTACCTTTAAACCATTCTGGGCGGGAACCCCTTTTGGGTGTTGAAAAATAGCAGACCTACAAGCTTGTAGCGCGTCACCGAGTGCCACGCTACGAGCTTGCAGGTCTGCTATTTTTGATGAATCTTGAAAATGTGGCTCAATTCTTTGAATATATATTCTTTCAGAGTGAATGTTTTTAACTCAAATCTTTGCTTCTGGTGGCAGGGGGAGGGGGGTCCTTGACATGAAAAAGGCTGAGCACCACTGACATAGAAACACAGGTTTTTCAGAAAACTGATTTAGAATCGGCCTCAGGTCTAAATGTGTTAAACTCACAATATGAATCTCCGTCAGGCATGATTCAATCAAACATGAAGGTTTATCAAATGTTCTTACATGATTTGATGATGTTTTATTTTTCACAGTCCCTCCTACAGTCCCTCCTACAGTCCCTCCTACAGTCCCTCTGACACCTGAGGACAGCAGCAGAGTTACAGTCACTGTGGTGGTGCTGCTGTTGGTGCTGCTGTTGGTGCTGCTGGTACCCATCCATGCCCTCTATTGTCTCTGGCAGGTAATACATCTTTACACAACACAAGACTGGAATGTGTATAAATCACAGTTAAACCAGAGTTAGGAGAGAGATAGGAGGGTTTTCAGCCAGATGTGATTCAGTGACTTAACGTTGGGTGTTTCTGTGTTTCTCCAGGCCAGCAGAAGACATAATGCAGGAGTGTGGGACACTGCGACGGTTCATTATAATGTCGGAAATGAGAACATTGATATCGAGTATTATAATGTTGTTGGTTCTGATTCTGAAGCTGGCATCGAGTATGAAGTGATAGATGAACAAGTAGTTGTTGAATCTGGCTCCATTGAAGAGGCAGACGACTCAGACTATGAAGAGATAGATCAACAAGTAGTTGTTGAAGCTGCTGGACCCAGTGAGGAGACAGAATACCACCAGTATGAAGAGATAGATCAACAAGGAGTTGTTGAAGCTGGACCCAGTGCTGAGACAGGAGTCCAGGCCCCATAGACACTTGAGACGCTCGGGTGGCACAGTAAAGTAGCTGTGCCCGCCATTGCGGAGTCTAGGGGGGTTCGAATCCACCTCATCTGGCTTTGTCGAGCATCTACACGAACACATTTGGCCCATGTTCGGGGTAGAGAAGCCGGGCGGGGAGGGTGATATATACTGTATATAGTCACTGCACATAATCCTAAGTAGTAGTAAGATGAAGGCTCTACATCCTCCCGGTATGATCTCCATTCTCCAGGTGAGGTGACAATGTACAGATATGTGTGTGTGGGGGGCAAAAAAAGGGCAAAAAAAGAAAAGAAAACAAGATTGACAGGAACAGACAGACAGAAGTACTGTACTTTACCTGATGTTTGTGGTTGTAAATAGAAATTTGGGATAAAAAGGGGCAAAAAAATAAATAAATAAATGATTGACAGGAACAGACAGACAGAAGAACAAGTACTGTACTTTACCTGGTGTTTGTGGTTGTAAATAGAAATAATTCCTCCCAGTCCACACAGACCATAGCTAAACGAGGACAGACAGAAGATGTGATTTTGAAACGGAAGCCTTGTTGCGTTTTTATTTAGCTTGTTATGGGGGCATGGTTAAATCAATGTATTTAGTGTCACGGTCAGTCATCCATGCTGGCGCTGTATAATACTACAAATATTAGCCGTCCCAAACGTCAGGCCCAACCGCCGCCTATCCAGTCAGGATGCTCTCTGTGGTTCCTCTATGGAACCATGCCCCGAGAATTAATATCCCAAGCAGGCAACAGGAACACGTAAATAGTCGTGTAGGATAATTAAAATAGTCAACTTGATGAAGGGCTATAGTCAGTGGTTGCTATACAATTGTTACTTTTACATATTTTATGCGATTAGGGTATTAATATGAATAATCTTGCTTTGTCATTCAAGCTAATGTGTAATCCCTCCATTTTTTGCTTTGTGTTTTGTTTATATATATTTTTTACAGAACAGTGTTTGTTATGAGCAGTAAGCCATAGTGTAAATAGGAGGTTATTGTTCCAAAAAAAAATATGTATGTGATATATTACCATGTTTTTGTTCTTTTTTTTAAG
This sequence comes from Protomyctophum bolini, assembly GCF_963924005.1. Taxonomy (NCBI): domain Eukaryota; kingdom Metazoa; phylum Chordata; class Actinopteri; order Myctophiformes; family Myctophidae; genus Protomyctophum; species Protomyctophum bolini. The sequence goes on from NC_137875.1 coordinate 41,335,062, forward strand.
ATTTAAAGATTTAAAGATTTTTTTTAAATCACAGTTAAGCAACTTTACTTTGTATTGTATCCTTTTCTTTGTGTTACTTATCTCTATTGTTGGATGAACACCTTATTGAAGTTGGTATACTGTACATATAGTCCATTATGAAGGCATGAAACCCATTCAAAGCGCATTGGAACTGAATGCACCTTCATTACTGTAAAGTCGACGGCTGTCACTTAACTATAACTATTCATACAGTTTTAAACAGTTGAATTGATGAGATAATGTAATGTTTTTTTCTTTGTGCCTTTTGAAATAAAGACAAAAGTCCTGAAAATGAAGAATGTTCTCTCCACAATGTGTTGTGTGTAGTAGAGGAAGCTCCCATCGGTTACCATGAACACAAACGCATCCAACAGCAGCAGCAGAAGACAAGCTGCTATGGTAACTAAACTGACATTTTAACAACATTTTACTTTATTGGCAAAAAAACGAACCCTTTTCAAGAGGGATTTGGCCATGAAAGAGCCTCGTCAAACACATTTTCATTCAAAGCAACACGGAAACAATGAATGCAGAGTGAAGACATCACAATAGCGCACACGTTACACCAGAGCAAATAACAACGTAGAATCATAAATAATCAAACAATAAAGGAAAAACAGCGCCCTCTTTGCCAGTCTGTTGAGAGACTACTGCTAGTGCTAACATGACAGCTAAACTGATCATGAGCAAAACCTAGAAGTGTGTTACATGACCATCCCCTGGTGGACAAACTTGTAAACAGCATGACATGCAGTATATAATGCATAATGAGCTGTGAACAGACAAAGCAACAAGAGACATCCTCATCCTTACATAAGTAATAGGAAGAATATGAACATGAGGCAGGCGCAATCTGGTATCACCAGAGTAATCTAGTAGGAGAGTAATGACACTCTGTTGACTCCCATTGTAAGTGTAACAATGGAATGCGGAAGTGCTCATCCTATCTCAATGGGATAGTTCCAGCCATAGGAGCAATGTTTGGAACTATATAGCATAGGCACCCAGGCTTTACGGCGAGATCAAAGCGTGTCGCCACTCTTACTAGATTACTCTGAGTATCACATGCATGCTAAACAGACTAGACTGAGGGACAGCTTCTGCTGCACATCTATTTATTCACTCATAATTAAATATATCTACCTGCTGCACTTTAGACCATGCTCTGCTTTTCCCCCCCACTTTTCTTCACTATTCACCAGTGGTAGAAGGTATTTTAACACGTGGTGATGTTGAAGCGTGGGCGGGGCTCTGCTGGAAATTACATACATCAAACATATCAGATATCAGTGATTCACTGGTGTGTTACATCGAACTTTATACTATGCTCTGCTCTCTACCTGTCCTCAAACGAGCATGACAGTGTAATCAAAATAATAATGGTCAGATCATCGCATACAGACAGATGTTTTATTTACTGCGGAGAGAACACATGTTTGACTGATCACTCGTCACTCTCGTGGTGTTTTTCCCCCTCTCCCTCATGGTTCCATAAGGATATATAGGCTACAGGAGAAGGAGAAGTAGTCCGCACACTGTTTGTAGCTCCCACAGGAATTGTATTAGGTATAAGGATGACAACGTTTCGACCCCTAATGGGTCTTCGTCAGGTGGCCTTGGCCTCGTTTAACAGCCACGGCAATGTTATGATGATGAAGATCGTTGTCATTTTTTTGTTGTCATTTGCTCTCTTAATACCCTGACGTGTTCACTTGTTCCAGCTTATTGCTCCACCTTGCTTCAGGAATACACAAAATACACATTAAAGAAGCAGCCAAAACTGCAAATAAGTTTGCCATGGATAATGGTTGGTCACTGTCACATGAGACACACACTAGCTGTTTCAGTAGTCTTATGTCCTTCTTCTATATAGGTCCCTACGAATCCATTACACACTTTGTGTATATTATGTGTGAAATATTCCATTCCCCTTAACGCCCAGTCCACCACAATTCACAGTGCATCTACTGTACTAGTTGTAACAATTATCCCCAAAGGCACCCCGGGTCTGCAACTTGCATAGTTGTGGACTGGGCTTATATTAAAAGGTCCAAGGACAGTGATTGCTTGACTTATTGGTAGCTTCTTTACCTTCTATAAGAGTTCGGGTGTCCATAATAAACTAACAGGAAATTGTCACAACAGTCCTGCTTATAATATATTTTGTATCTCTATGTCACTGGATTTCCACTAAATTCAGTCAGATTGCAGAATGTGTGATGAAGAATACAGTGGTCAGCTGGAAGTGCGAGACGTTCCGGGGTAAGTTTGCACTTCCTCCCCACATATTTGTGTGTTGTCACTGCTGTTGTATCCTACTAGCTCACCTACCAGTGATGAGCCCCCACCGGGGGGACGTTCGTAGTGCCTCTGTGACCGTCCTACTCCTAATCCTCCTGCCAACACTCCCTGCTTGATGGGGGTGACACAGCTCGGCCCGTAGGATCACCCTCCCCGCCTGGCTTCCCTTTCCTGAACATGCACCACAGTGGATTAGAACCCCCAGACTATGTGGTGGTGGGCTTGTTGGTGTCCTTTCATTTTTCAATTGCATCTTTTATTTTTATATTTTGTTACAGAACAGATTTGCATGTTAAAAAACCCAAAGACAAAGTTGAAAATAAAATGCACATGAGTGAGTCTCCCTGGTTCCCCGATGGCTTACATTCTGTCTTTTTGCAGTGTTGTCAAGATATGCGTCAAATGCAAAGAAAACCCAGCAGCTCTGGTCATCAGGGCAGGAGATGCCTTCTGCAGGTAAGACTTTGAGTAAGAAGCTCTGGGGCCTGTACAATGATTGAAGGACGTCATCGCTGTAGGGCAGAGATGGTGTTTCTACTATCAGTAATATCACTACTACAGTCTTCACACAAAAATAGTGATATTAACTGATCTACAAGCTCACAATGCTAAGCTTGTAGAACTGCTATTTTTGTCTTCTATAATGACATGCCTAACACAGAAACACCTGGTTGAATGTGGATAAGTCTCTTTTTGTTTTTCATGAAAGGAAAACAATGTATACTGTACCAATTATATAATCATTGATAACCTGTTCTTAATAAATGCTTATTTGACAACAAAAAGAAGAAGAAAGTGGATAAGTCTCTGTTGGTTTTATACATATTTTTCCAATAAATAGTATTAACAGATTTAACAAGATACCACAATGAAGGAGCCATATTCTATGAAATCTTTGTATTATTAAACATCAACCTTTTTTATAATAATGTTATTTTATGTTATTAGGGACTCCAATTTGTCTCAATCTCTCTGAGCATTTTTTTTCTTTTTACAGAGAGTGCATGGTCGGGAAAGTAACTTTAAAAAAAGGCATTTTATTAATTAATCATCGGCATGGTATGCTGCAGAGCAGAGATCACAACGTACACGTTTCAGTGTGTAGCCTTTGTCAGAGTGGTATGATATCATACAACACTACAGAACTGGTTGGAATAACGTGTTCCTTCCACGGGCTACGTCCAACCAAGGAAACTCCCCCCTGTCAGGTGTAAAGGAGCAACTTGGACACTCAGGCATGAAGGAAGCATGAGTTCAAGTCCGTTGCTCCCCCCTTGTCTCCCATATATGGGGACTAGGTTGGTGGAGGGTGTGTGTAGAGCCCAGGATCACATTAGATGATTGACACAGGGGTGAAAAATGGGTTACAAAATCATGGGATAAAAAAAAAAAATTAAAATAAAATATATATCATACAACACTGACCAAGGCTACACAGCCGTGGTGTCCATAGACTTGGCAGCCATATGACGTATTTCCGAAAGCCAGACGTTGGAGCGGCTAGTGCCCCTCAAAAAACATTGTTGAAATGAAAATATAGTCTGGGGCAGAGGTTCTGCTCTAGCAAGGAGTGTGTGCACAGTTTCACGTCAAACGGGCCAATATTGCAAAACATTAGCTGTTCACGGACGGACAGACAGGGGGAAAAACATATTCAAAATAGACAATTAGGTTATAGGCTTTCATCAGTGATTCATCAGGTAGTAGCCTATGATTATGCATATCATATTACATATTCCAATGCAGTTGTTGTTGAGTGGTGACCAATTGTTGTTATATCCCAGGGTCCCACAAACACTGGAGCTGAAGAGCCTGTTGTGTTACAGTTGTTGTCTGACCATCAAAGATATGGTGAGTGAAACACAGCTTGTATGATGATCAGTGGAATCATTTAAAATATGTCACATCTGTCTGTCTAGTAGTCTACCCCCTTATTTATTATGATCTGTTGTTTTCTCCCCACATCTCTAAAAGCCTCTGATAAATTTGAAGTCACTCTGGATGAGTAATGCATGGCAAAACATATTCATTTTAGGTCTTCATTCAAAAAACAAATATTGACAATGTCAACCCTTCAAATGTAATGTCACTTACATAATGTACTCCTTTGTAGGTCTGTATTCAACTCAGTGAATGAGCAAAAACAGTTCAGTTTGATATCTGTGTGTGTGTGTGTGTGTGTGTGTGTGTGTGTGTGTGCGTTCAAAGCTTCACTAAGTTCACTTAATTTGGTGTGTGTGGCTGATGTACAGTATATGACATATACGTATGTCCTGATGAATATCTGATTTATTGAAACGTTGACGACGCAATAAAAATACAACAGAGCTTTTTCACCATCACCTGAGTGCAGACTTATTTTTTTATGATACCTTTACTGTGCCACGGATGTCCATCCACTGTACTATATTTTGTCCTCAAACCATGAAAAACAACATACTATAATGTCCTCGAAATCCATGAAAAACGACATACTATAGGCTATACATGGGCAACTGGCGGCCAGGGTGCCACAGGTGCCCCCGCACCTTCACTTAATGTGGCCCTCAGGTTAATATCAGAATACTGATATATTATTTATTTCAGTTGTTACAATTCCAAGGTTCATAAAGTTAAATCAAACGCAGCTTGCGGAGTCAGTTCAGTCAGTCAACCTCAAGGGAAGTTCTTGCCATGCTCAAAGGCCCATGCTATGCTCAAGGGGTTAACATGCTGCATTACTATGTGGGAGTATACGTGTGTACAAGTCTCACACGTCATTCGCCGATGCGGCAGTCAGCTGACTAACTGGGCAGGCTACTTAAGCTCACTAGTCTCCATGCTCTTCCTGCCTTCCTCTGCTCATGGTTTCCAGCTGCATGTGATGTTTTCTGTTCCTCGTGGTTGTTACTACTGCTTTTGCTGTCTGCGGGTGCAGCTACTGCGTCTGCTGCTTAAATTATGCTTCTCAGCTACTGTCCATGCTGTGATAAGGGCCTGCAGGTTGTATGCAAAATATTGAGTTTGATATGATTCTGCTGATGCTGAGTTCTATCATGTGGTTTCAACAAGCTTCATAATAGCCTGTTCTGGTTATTAAGCCGGATGCGCAGACAGTGCTGCACCTTCTATTGTATGTGGTATATGTGTCTACAGTCAAAGCCACGTTTTCATTTAGCTGATGTTTGCCAAGCCAGCTCAGGCGCAGTGTTTGTCCCCTCCAGCTATGGGTTCTCAAATCATGTGCAGTGGTTGCCACGTGTGCTTTTATAAGCAACGTTGGGCTTGTTTTCTGTAGTCAATTGTTTGTTCTGGTTTTGGTCAGGGGCCCAAATGACCAGTGGTGGAAAAAGTACAAAAATATTTTACTTAAGTAGAAGTACTGATTCTCTACTTGAAAATTACTTAAGTAAAAGTACAAAGTACCCATTAAGAAAGTTACTTAAGTAAAAGTATAAAAGTACCTCAAATTAAATGTACTTAAGTACAAAAAGTACCCGGTGTAAAAATGTACTTAAGTATAAAAGTAAAAATTACAAAGTACAAGTAAAAAGTACAAGTAAAAAGTACAACATGCTTTTCAAAATGCCTACAAAGAAATGAAGTCCAAAAGTGGCTTTATTTCAACACTCGTCTCGAAACTGGCCATTCATTATCAATGGCATTTAATGTTTGTGTTGGGATAAACACTAGAAACTGGCCATTCATTATCAATGGCATTTAATGTTTGTGTTGGGATGAACACTAGAAACTAAACTGGCCACTCATTATCATTACAAACATTACAAACAACTCAGGGTGCAAGCAAGCTCACACAAAAATATATTTCAGATTTAGGGGAGAATGGGGAGAGCCATTGCAATTTGCAAAACAGACATTATAATTGCATGAATTCACGCATTATAATTAGCCCTTCACTAATTAAGCCCCACCCACTCCACTTTGCAGGGCAAACTGTCTCCCATTGAGATGCATGTAAATGATTTATCCATAAAAATAATCGATCATTTCATTAGCAAGAGCTTGAAAATGTCTTCTAAATAGAGTAAAAAACGCCTACAGTAGGCTATAGGCCTATGCACAAATGTGGATTTCATTATTGGGGGATAAAGTTGAAACCGATATCAACTTTAACGACCATCCCGTTCGACAGACGTTTACATGCAATGCACGGTAAAGACGGCCTACAGTGATTATTATTGCAATCACCTGGATGGGTGAGTCGTGTAACGTTCCTGACGTTAAGATGTGTATGTGAGTCCCATACACATGCGCTGCATCTGCTGCTATTGCAGTTCTGTTTTCGTCACATAATGTGACGAAAACAGAACTGCAATAACCAGCAGATGCAGCGCACGTCAGACACACACACACACACACACACACACACACACACACACACACACACACAGAAACACACACACACACACACACACACACACACACAGCGCGGCTCGCTGTTATTTATTCACCGCACCAGAGAGAGACAGAGAGAGAGAGAGAGAGAGACGGGCGCTTCTTGTCCAGCTTTTTCAACGCACCGCACCACCATGCTTCTGTGTGAATGTGAACGAATGAGTGAGGCGATGACTTTATAAACTTTATGTGGAAAATGCGGAGATTGCGCATATTTCGCGTGGAAATGTGTAGCGAGTAACGAAAGGTGTCCAATTTTAATGTAGCGGATTAAAAGTACGATTTTTTACTTGTAAATGTAACGAAGTAAAAGTAAAAATACAGAAAAATAAAAATAGTAAATAAAAGTACAAATTCTCAAAACGTGTACTTAAGTACAGTAACGAAGTAATTGTACTTCGTTATTTTCCACCACTGCAAATGACCTTGTCCAATGAAATGTGTTGTTCAAGTAAGCATAGTCATTGGGGTGTATATATATTGTAAGTTAAGTTCTCATGTGGTGAGTCCTAGTCGGGCATGGGATGGTTCTACACCTAGTTGCTTTCTTTCTCAAGATCTGGCAACTCAGCTGCCTGTTGTGTCTCTTAACAGTTTCATTCATTTTGAAGCTAGACTTCAGTCACACTCTGCTTACCAAAGTATTAACAAGTATTACCTAACACTTTCTATATGTGCTTGGAAAGTATTGCTGTGAGTTAACTACCTTAATGGCAATCTCTATATAGATTTGGTGCTTTAATACTGCTTGTAGCCATGTGGTTTGTTGAGGTTCCTCATTGCCATGAGGGTTGTTCATGCTAAACTAATGCTAAAGCTAGCACCCTTTTCACCCTGTGATGTATCATGCTTCAGTTTATGCCTGGCTAATAGTAACACTAATACTTCTATGCAGCAGCAGCTGTATAAGAGCTTCTGCCCGTCAATTAATTCATACGTGGCATAGTTATTAATCTTAAAGTTTTTTCCATGTTTCCAAGGACAGTATCATACGTTATTGTTAATTAATCTCAATGGATTTCAGTCATGCGCAGTGTCATATTAAAGTAGGTTAAGATTGCAAATTGCATTTGCAGTAATCTCATGTCAAGTGTCATAGCCTTCTGTCTAGTTTATTTACTTCCGTAGATTTGTTTCTAGCTGTTATTTTGGATGTATTTCTTAATGGGCATTTAATTAGTGCTTCCTTTGTCGTTCTATCATGTCTCAGCTTCACTATCCGGGTTGAGCTGTCTTGGAGAAGAGCTAAAAGCTTAACAAACTGCTGCCTCCGTCCGCCCCCCAAGCCTATCTAGCTGTCGGTCCAGTCACTCTAGCGTATACCCTCCTCACTCTCTTTGAGGTCAGAAGTTCAGATTAAATATACGTATACGTATATAGCGTTCCGTCACCGTGCGTCCCATTGCCCATTCGTCACTTTAAATGTCTCAGATTCATATTGTATGTTCTGTTGATCAGTCCTCGAGTAAGATTAGGTAATGGCAGTTGCTTTGTGGGACTGAAGATGTTTCAGAAGGTGGTAGGCTAGCAGCTTGCTGTGTCGCTTCATTTCTGCACAGCTAACATCCACTGCCAGGAGCTCTAAATTGAAACTCCTAAGCATTAATTCATCACTTATCTGCGAGAGGATCTGGGTTGAAGGAAGGCAGCCATAGACTATGTCTATGTTCGCAGCAAGCTTGGCTTCTGTGTCGCAGTGCTTGTGCGACCTATCGGTTGTGGTTTCCCCGGTGCAGTCTGGGAAATGTACTCTGCCAGTTGTATTCAGATCAGTAATCGATTTGATGTCGCTCAGTGCCACTATAGTATTGAGTAACAGCATTAGGAAAATGTAACCAAGTGTAACCCTAACCCTAACCTTAACCCAACAGGATAATTATGTCATGGTATACATGGAGGCCTCATATCTGGTCTCGAAACGAGCCTCCAGATTCCTAGGCTGCCCCTGGTTAGTTGTGGGACCTCATGCAGCGTGTCATCAGGACGACGGATCCAAATGTTTGGCTCATGGTGCTCATTAAACGTTAAAGTAGTCTATAGTAGTGCAAGATGGCCAGTATATCTTGTTAACCTATTCAACGTTGCAGTTAGTAGGGATGGGGCAGATTTTCTTGTGGCTGCTTGGTAGCTACTTTTTCAGGTGGAATCCTACTGTAAGCCTACATTTTCTGGTACCAGCTCAGCGGCCTCGTGGTTAGACCCGGACTGGGAGGTTGCGGCTCGATCACCGGCTGGGTCATTCCAAAGACAAAAAATAAAATGGGACCCAGTGCCTCCTTCGATCCTCGGCACCAATGGTCGGAGTGGAGTAAGTCCCTGCGTCATACTAGTGTCACGTCCAGGGGCTGTACGTGTACATCAATCTGCTCACTCTGCTGAAACAAGAGTTAGGCTCCTGCCCTCGGGCCTCATGACTCGGCAAGGCTGTTTTCTGCCCATCTTAGTTATTGCAACTAATGGCATGACAGTAATCAATTCATAGTTAATTGCATAGATGTTGTCAAACAACCGTAACCTTTGTCATTGCTTCTTCATAGAAGCTGTTTAGCGTTGTGTTAAATTAATTTATAATATTAATTAATTATTAATACTAATTAATATTTTATACAAAAGTGGCTATTCAGGACAGGCACATATCTAGGCATGCTTTCTCTCAAAGCACATCATGTTTTATCTGTTATCTGTGGCTCATCCGTTCATCAGGTCATGACCCCCAGATGATCTTCTGGTCCTAAGCTTTCTTTCAGCACAATCACAGATGTCCTGGGTCGCTCAGTCAGGAGATTCACCAATACTTCTTCAGCCGGTGTGGGCCCGTTGGGGTTTCTTCGAAAGTGATGGTTCTAGTATCTAGCGAAGAAGTAAGTCCATCACCATCACCCACGTGCAGGCTGCAGTGCTGTCAATCCTGCAGCATTATAGATTTCTTGCATGGGACATAGTAGTGTATCTCATCTTAGTTCTGGACGAGGGTGGTCTCGAACAGTTCTCGGGTCTGTATGACATGAAGCTTATTTTAACTTCTTTAAAGCTCATAATCAATTGCTCAAAGGCTGCATGAAGAGCATATGCCGCTTATGTAAGTTATTCATAAAGGGCCTCTATCACTTGGGTGTTTAAATAGTTTAGGATTAAGATCTAAGGCTTCTCTCTTTAAGTATTGGTATCTCGGCTTGCGCGGTGTGGGAAGTCTCTCCTGCTGATCTCGACCCTCAGCATGATCTCTGTTTTCCGATCCGCGCTAGGATCCCCTATTCACTCTTTAATTCATTCATTCAGTCAGGATGAAGTATAAGTAACTCTGTCTCTGCTTGTGTCTTTAGTTCTGCATCGGGCAACCTGCTCTGGCTGTGTTCTGGACTCCTTCAGGTGGCGTGAGCCCTGCTTAATCGGCTATCGGTCTCCTCAGCTCATTCCCTGGCTACTCCCGATTCTACCGCCACGCTGATGCATCAGTCGCCACCTGAAACTCAGGCCAATGGTCCTCAGCTGCCCATGAATCATCATGTGCATCTAATCGGAAGAGCTTTCAGTTGTTTATTCAGAATGTAATGAGTGCAAGTGCTGTATTCGATCAGGGATGGTAATCTTATTTCCTTGCATATACGGTGGTCGCTGGGGGCAGTTCAATTGGTGGCATTTCACAAGCTAATGTTAATAATGGTTCGTTCATGTTCCTCTACAGTGGCATTAAAGGAACATCGGGGTAATGGTGGTTTCCTCACTCTGGCGTTAGAGGGATGTTGGGGTAACATGAATGGTCGCACTACATGTAAGATCTGTTTCGCTGGGTGAAGTTCCTACAGGTCGTTATAAGCTAATGGCTTATAGTTCAGTTTCTCCTCAAGCTCATGTTTATAGTGGCTCTAGAGAAACAGCGCATGCCGATGGAGTTTCCTCATTATGGCATAGAGGACGTCGGCATAACGGCGAGCATGCCGATGGCGTTTCCTCATACTGGCGTAGAGGACGTTGGCATAACGGCGAGCATGCCGATGGCGTTTCCTCATACTGGCGTAGAGGACGTTGGCATAACGGCGAGCATGCCGATGGCGTTTCCTCATACTGGCGTAGAGGACGTCGGCATACCGGTGAATGGTTGCACTACACGTAAGCCCTGCCAAAGCAGCATAGAATATTCCTCCATATGCTATGGAGGAATACCGGTGAACGGTTGCACTACACGTAAGCCCTGCGAAAGCAGCGTAGAATATTCCTCCATATGCTGTGGAGGAATACCGGTGAATGGTTGCACTACACGTAAGCCCTGCGAAAGCAGCGTAGAATATTCCTCCATAATGGCGTTATGGAGGAATGGCCTATCGGCTAGCGCAGCCATGCAGGCCTCATTCAGCTTAAGCTTAAAGTCTAGCATGCCTATTCTCAAAAATGGTTTTGAGTCCGGCGCTCACCCCACACATATAACTTTCCCAGATAAGCCTCACGATTACCAGCGTGGCGTCATGGCACACATAGCTCACATAAAGTTAAAATATCCGTGCAGATCCAGAAATTGCATAGCGTTGCATTTCGTCACTATCGAGTGGGATATCTGCCCGGATGGGTATCTGTTGAGGATTCCCGTAGGTTTGATAGATTGAAATATTTTCAATGTAGGAATACAGTACATTTTAAGCACAAACTCAATACAGAGACTGTCCACTGTGAGTGTAAGCCCCGCGAAGCAGCGTAGAATATTCCTCCATAATGGCGTTATGGAGGAATGGCCTATCGGCTAGCGCAGCCATGCAGGCCTCATTCAGCTTAAGCTTAAAGTCTAGCATGCTTATACTCAAAAATGGTTTTGAGTTCGGCGCTCACCCCACACATTATTTTTCTCAGCTAAGCCTCACGATTACCAGCGTGGCGTCATGGCACACATAGCTCACATAAAGTTAAAATATCCGTGCAGGATCCAGAAATTGCATAGCCGTTGCATTTCGTCACTATCGAGTGGGATATCTGCCCGGATGTGTATCGGTTGAGTCTTCCCGTAGGGCGTTCTCGGTTCTGCTTGTTGGGGGGTTATCCGTGCAGGTTCCAGAAATGCATATTCGCATTTCGTCACTGTGCATTCATAGTGGGTCACCTGCCCGGATTGACGGTGAAGGTTCACCGAAGGTATGCGTGTTGGGGGGTTATTGTATATCTATCTCCCTGCTCTTATGTTTTATGTTGTTGCTAATCATGCCGAGCAGGGAGAATTCCAGCAGAGCCGAACGCCAAGTCAAATATCATATGCACACTTGTTACTCATGCTGCAATAAATATTGTTTAATCTATTCGTGAGTTGTCTGACTGAAATCAAACGCAGCTTGCGGAGTCAGTTCAGTCAGTCAACCTCAAGGGAAGTTCTTGCCATGCTCAAAGGCCCATGCTATGCTCAAGGGGTTAACATGCTGCATTACTATGTGGGAGTATACGTGTGTACAAGTCTCACACGTCATTCGCCGATGCGGCAGTCAGCTGACTAACTGGGCAGGCTACTTAAGCTCACTAGTCTCCATGCTCTTCCTGCCTTCCTCTGCTCATGGTTTCCAGCTGCATGTGATGTTTTCTCCCACCACCACCCCAGCACCACCGGTGGGCTCTGCTATCTATGCTCCCCACGGGGGGGTTATTGTATATCTATCTCCCTGCTCTTATGTTTTATGTTGTTGCTAATCATGCCGAGCAGGGAGAATTCCAGCAGAGCCGAACGCCAAGTCAAATATCATATGCACACTTGTTACTCATGCTGCAATAAATATTGTTTAATCTATTCGTGAGTTGTCTGACTGAACTATAATTAAGGACATTTGAAAGGCATTTGAAATAAAAAATATATATTTCAGGATTCCAATTCAAAAATAGCAAAAAATAATTCAGGATATATAGCATATATTATATATATATATATTTTATAGCAAAAATAGAAGATCTACAATCTCAAAACGCGATGCAGTGTGACGCGTTTTGAGCTTGTAGGTCGGCTATTTTTGCTACGACAGTAACATGCAATGTGGCCCTCTGGAGCGAGTGTATAGAAACATAGTGGCACAAAGTTGCCCACCCCTGCTCTATTAAGACACTTGGCTCCATCTTGCGCCACCCTTATCCCTAAACGTATTTGCCATTTTTTACTATTTTTTAATTAGTTCAACTAGCCGATCTACATCGAGACATTGGGAGCTTGTAGATCAGTTCTTTTTATTTTAACTATATTTTAAAAGGTTTTTTAAGTAAAAAATGGCAAATTTGTTTAGGGATAAGGGTGGCGCAACATATAGCCCTGTGTATATGATCCTCAGGTTGTGGGTTCGAATCCAGACATGGATGACGATCAAATGACAATGTTTGAGAATCAATGTGTTGATAAGAAGAGGCAGCTGTGGGTAGAAAGGCTGCCTGGCAAGCCAAAGGTCCTGGGTTTGAATCCTGGTCCTGGCAAGGCCGTAACTGCTCTTCTGACAAACAGAGTTTTCCCTGTGGCATTAAAGCAGCACTACTTATTTGTCAATAGTCAATGGCAGATATTGGCACGTCAAAACAAATCACTTCCACCTAGAAACTCCATTCCAACTTTTTATAATTCAGCTTACTGTGGAGACACATGCTGGAACTTTTTACTTACTGTTTTGAAGTTTCTGAGTTATTTAACTTAATTAAACGCCCAATGCATTCTCAATGGCTATAGCACAAACTTTGGCATGCTACTAGTCCTATACTTACACCTAGAAACCCCATTGAAACCTATTTAGGTTCATCTAACGGTGGACCTGAAAAGGAATCTTTGAAATGTTTCATAGTTTTAGAAAGATAGTGCTTCAAATTTGAGAAATGTATAATGGGGCTCAATGGCAGATATTGGCAAAAAATAATCACTTTCACCTAGTGGTGGAAAATAACGAAGAGCGCCCGTCTCTTTCTCTCTCTTTCTCTGGTGCAATTGTGAGCCGGTGGAAATGTGTTTGGTTTATTATAATTTTTGTGCTTTTGCTGTGCTATACTTTTGCATGTTGTTTGAAATGTTTTTCTTTCTTTTGCTATATGAGTTTAATTAGAGTGAGATTATTGTCCAGTGATTTTGCTTTATAGTTTTGCTTATTGTGTGTGAATTGCATGAGTTATATATATTATTTTTCCACTGACTGACACAACCTACCCTGGCTAATCAAGGACCTACAGCTGGGTTGGGTGTGGCCCACCAATCAACAGCCATATAAGACTGAGGAGAATGTTTGGAGGACAGACAGAGTTTGGAGTGATGTGCGAGCTGAGCAGACCAGACCATATAGCGCCCATGGGCTGGGGCCAGCCAGGGGTCGGGACACTCCAGCTGGGGGCCAGTGGTAGCTGTGAGCGGGTTGACTTTTGATGGGCTGTAACCGCCAAGAGAGCCAGGCCTTCAACCCGCTCTAAGTGCCACGACCACGACTCCCGGCTGTTGTGTGCCCGGCCCGGCCCGGCCTGTGGGAGCGGTCGAGAAGAGGAACAGAGAGCGAGGTGTGCTAGACGGGAGACGGTTGTGAACTTGTGAATCGCTTGTAAACGTAGGGGATCGGGTTCCACAGCAGATGTTCGAGACCAGCAGAGGAGCTCGACTGTGACCTGTCTTGATACAGTGAGATCGGGAGTTGGATCATCAGAGACGGAGACGGAGAGAACAGCGAGGTCGCAATACTACACGCCGATAACGGAAGGGCTCAGGGTGACACCTGGGCTGGCCCGTAAGTACCCATACAAGTAGTATTGCCAACGTGTAGACCGACCTGTCACTCCCATCTTTAGAGCCGTAGGATTTTGTGAAACAGATGAACTGTGTCCAGTCCTCTTGTTGTGTGTTTCAGCGGCCAGAAGAGTAAAAGGCACCGATGAACTTTTTGGATCCTGACTGTCCCCGCAGCCCCGCACCTCCTCCTGCAGTTTGCACAATTGTAGCTTTGCACAAACACAGTATATTGTAGCTTTGCACATTGTGGGGAACCATATTTTAAAGTTGTTTGGTTTTGTTTATTTGGTTAAGTGTTTATTTTTAGTTAGTTAGGATTGTTATAGGGATTTTAGACTTAGGGCGTTTTTAATATTGTATTTTTCTACTGGCCATTTTAGCGTGCCCCCCTTGTCTAATTCAATAAAAAGTATGTTGTAATTCCTCCCCGACATCCTGCCTCGAATTCAGTCTTTTAACAGTTTTTCCTTTAACTCATATGCTCTTTTTAACTGTTTTTTAACTCGAACCTGGGTGTCCGTTTATTGTTGTTTTTAAGAGTATCTTTGAGGGCTTGCACCTCGAAAAAGCAAGTGGCGTAGTTGGCTACCTTTTACTTTAAATAAGTCTCACAGTATATGCACACCGCACTTTAAATAGTGCACTTTAATTAATGTTTTTTAATGTTTCTTGTTATAAGTATTTTATTTAACCGCCCCCGTCACACAATAACAGCGAGCCGCGGTGTGTGTGTGTGTGTGTGTGTGTGTGTAGGCCGGGCGCAATTGGGTGGGGGACGGGGGGACACGTCACACGTCTGCCAAGTGCCCCCTGGCTCCGTCACGTGCAATGTAGGCTATTCCGTAGGATTGCATAAAGAAGTGCATTTGTGTGACCGAACGCCGCATAGTACGCATAGCCCCGTAACTTCGGGAACGGTAAGACTATTCTACTCTACTACACTACAGTAATTGTAACTTGTGAAAACACAAAAACATACCAGGCCAGTCAGAGCAGCGTTATGGACGTACCGTAAACTAAATGCAGCTGTAGGCTAACGTTCGTCATTAGAAGAAAATCGTTCAATTGAGAGTATCAGTGTCAAGAATTGAAATGGCAGTGGAGTGTGAGGTAGCTAGGGTAGGGAGTCACCATAGACTAGTCTAAATATCTCCCTAGGGTTAGGGTTATCAATATCATTTTGGAACATGTTACCACATCACATTAACATAACACAAAATAAATTCTTTCAAATTACCTCATAATCTGACTTCTCCTCTGCATGCTGTAGTGTTTAGATGGTTCTGTTATGCCTTCTCCTCTGCATGTTGTAGTATTTAGATGGTTCTGTTATGACTTCTCCTCTGCATGTTGTAGTGTTTAAATGGTTCTGTTATGACTTCTCCTCTGCATGCTGTAGTATTTAGATGGTTCTGTTATGACTTCTCCTCTGCATGCTGTAGTGTTTAGATGGTTCTGTTATGACTTCTCCTCTGCATGCTGTAGTATTTAGATGGTTCTGTTATGACTTCTCCTCTGCATGCTGTAGTGTTTAGATGGTTCTGTTATGACTGCATGCTGTAGTGTTTAGATGGTTCTGTTATGACTTCTGCTCTGCATGTTGTAGTATTTAGATGGTTCTGTTATGACTGCATGCTGTAGTGTTTAGATGGTTCTGTTATGACTTCTCCTCTGCATGTTGTAGTATTTAGATGGTTCTGTTATGACTTCTCCTCTGCATGTTGTAGTACCGGTATTTAGATGGTTCTGTTATGACTTCTCCTCTGCATGTTGTAGTATTTCATTTCCCGACTTATGTCCCAGTAGCTACCCTCAATCAGTCCCACTAGGGAAAAACCAGGGGCACACAATCCGTTGGAACTACTCCAGAACTATACTCTGCCAGGGCTGGGAGATACACTTACTGACTACAGTAAGTTAAATACATTTTGTTTTAACGCACATTTAAAGATGTAGTGCTTTAACCTTTTGTTGTTTTTGTACAAATAATAGCATCTACCTTTAAAAACAACCAAAGGCTGTCCAAAGTGCTGCACAGCAAGACTACTACAACACAAATGCATAAAATTAAAGCATACAAAAAAAGAAACGTGAGTTTAACACAAACGTGCACAAAGAAGTGTCCAACCATCTCTCCATGAAGGCATGGAGTTTAAAAAAGAAGAGAAAATAAAAAGTACGGCTGGGGAGAACGCAGGTGTGTTTTAGGCCAGTGAAGCTGCTACAGTTGTTATGGCAACAGCTCTGAGTCACCAGCATCTCAAATGCTACCTGTATCACACACAGCTTGATCTTCACTCACACCACACAGTCTACGTCCAGCCAGGGCAGTGGTGGAAAGTAAGTACATTTACTTAAGTCAAATTTTGAGGTACTATTACTCTAAGGCCTCACTCACACCTTCGCAACAGACTGATGTATGCTTGTTGTATACAAAAGGGTGTGATACATCTTGCCCCAATGCATTTCCAATGGGAGTCACATGGTTTGACACAACATTTATGTTGTATGGGGGGGGATGGGGGGGGGGGGGGGGCAGTCGAAAAACACAGCCGAAAGCCATACAACGGCTTGTAGTCCAAAATGTATCAAACCATGTGACTTCCATTGGAAATGCATTGGGGCGGCCATGACACTTACATCGAGCATGCATGAGGCCTACTTCTGTGACACAAGTATTGGTTAGGCTTCACTATACTTTTACTTCTACTCCATTTACTCCACTACTATTTACTCAGAGGCAAATATTATACTTTTTACACTATACAATTATTTGAAAGCCCTATAGTTACTGGTTACTTTGTAGATTTTGATTATTAAAATGCATGCATTAACCACTTCATCCCCATTTTGCATACGCTATACCGGTATATGTACTGTAGTTTTCCAGCTTTGCAATGCGTTGTGAGCTTCTAGAATCTCTAGATCTACTATTTTTCAAAGCATATTTTTATACATTTGGCAACTTGTGAAATAGGACATTCTGCAAAATGTGTACAATTTCAGTACTTAAAGGAGCATTCAGTGATTTGGGTGATTTGGAAAAAAAATCCCGGTCCGCCCCGGCCCCCGGTAACAAGATGTGCACGCAACAGGCCGCCCCCCCGCTATGTAAATATACTTTTGTACTATTGTGGTATTGCTACTTTTACTTAAGTACAAAATGTGAGTACCTCTTCCACCACTGTTCTAGGATTTCTACTTTTATGTTGCAATTGCGTTATTATAGGGTACATTGAGAGCTCATTATAATAACCCAGTGTTGTACAATGTTGCATTGCTTTGTCTTCTAGGGAAATACACCTTTGGGGAGGATCTTATTAAACCCTGTGAGTGCTGTACAGATACATCAATTATCAATCAATGGGTTGATCTGTCCATTCTTAAACCCTCATCACTTACAGTACATTGATTCTGTGACACAAGTATTGGTTAGGCTTTCTGGGCCGATGCAGAGTTAAAGGGCCATACAGCCATCATCAACGCCATTGTCTGTTCACAGCTTCGGCCATATATATATTATTCACAGACATAATTGTACAGTACATTTGTTCTGTTTGTGGCTTTATGTTTGGAGCGTGCACAGGCTATTAGCCATTGAAATGTTACCAAACGGCAAATGTACCTGAATACTGTAAGTAAATCAACGTTGGCGGTGTATAGTCTATCATGCCATTACTATATATAGGAAGGCTCTGTTTTGTATGTTTTGTAAATAGACTAATGCCTGGCTGGGACAGACAAACAGACGCATGTTTAGTTTTTAGATTGACAGATAGCGGGGTTCGAGCTGGGGTGCCCGTCCTGATGATGGCTCAGCAAGTTATTGTACCGACCGTACGCTCCTTGTGAGTCCCGAGGACCTGAGTTCTGTGTCTGTCTTGCATGTCTTCCGTCTTTTTTGTCATGTTTATCCAAATAAAACATAAAATGCCAATAAAAGAAAATAAATACAAAAATAGATGTTCTTCAATGGTTGACAGACACCTCACATTGCTCCCATGACCCGATCTCTCACTGAGGTGTCCATATAATTGGATTTCTCCCGTGTCAGATGTGGATGGCCATAAAGCTATTTAGACGAATGCTGGACAACTCACCCCGGTGCTTGCCCGTTTTTCCTCCCGGAAATATAAAAAGATACTCCTGTGGAATTGACCCTATAAACAATGTAGTATTATTTAGTATATGTAAGGTTTTGCCCACTCAAATGGTACCTCGTCAGATAATCCCCACATATCCTACAACAACTTCTGTGAACAGACTTCACTGTAGTAGCTTTTCATAAATTATATTTGTACTTAGGCTGTCTGCTGTCATGAAAGTTTATAGTTAGAGAAATACAAAGTCCAGCCGTCTGCTGTCCAGCCTCTCCCACCCCTCACTGGGGGAAATTCTGGGAGGAAAACAGAAACGGGGTGAGTTGTCTTGTTACCATTTAGACAGCTCACCATGACTTGGAACTGGAAAGCATAACTGCCTTTGTTTGTCACCAATGTCGTAATTACCTTTTGTTGTATTGCCAGGTTCCGTTCCAAAATGACACATGGTGTTGGTAAAGTCTGTCAGGCAGTCTGCTGACAAAATCAATTCATTAATTCATACATCACATACACAACTTGAATGTAGATTTGACACAGTTGGCCTTATTGTTGTTTGTTTATCAAGATATTAAGCACATTAAAGATTGGGGGAATGTGTTGAACAATTACAATTTACATTGAATTTAGGCATTTATTATCCAGAGCAAAATTGTAGTAGTGGCATGAACCGTAAGGGTAAATGGTCAAGTAAATATAGCACAAATAAGTTTGTTTTACGAATCCTAGCATCCATATTCTGGGGTGTACATTCTGTAAGAATCACACCCGTGTGAAGTGATGAGGGCGCTAATATATTAAAGTCTAAGTCACGTTCATTGATTAGGTGATGTAATGGTGACGAAAAACAAACTGTGACAAAACAAACATTACAAGAGGACAAGATGACGTAAATTTTCCCTTCGTTGTCAATGGTGTCTTTTAAAACAAACATTAAACCTGTAGCCTATAGGAGGGGCTAGCTTAATAAAGTCTGTGAAAGCTGCTAGTCCAAAAGGACGAGGGGACCGACCTAGCCAAAGGCAAATATAATTTCCCTTCCGTTTTGAATCATACATCTTCCACTTTGTCAATTTGTGTTCAGTATGCTGTCAAAGAGCACAACCACCATATGACTTGAACATGTTTCTGTCATTTCTGTTCTAGTTTATAGCGTGCTGCGTGCCACATTATTCTGCCCACCAACTATTCAAAAAACAGCATGCGTTCATGACTGAGTCAAATCAAGATGCTTGTGGTGACTTGTAAATACCAACACAATAACTAAGAGGAAACAGTCATACCCAAGAGACAAAAAAGAGAGGGATTCATCTGGGTTTATCTAGCATGTTTAGAAAATTGCTAATCTACAAGGTCACAAAATGCATCACGATTTGAAGAGTTGTGATATTCTTAGATATATTTTATACAGTACTAAACTGTATAAAATACAGTTTAAGAGGTTAATGGTTGTTTTGTAATAGTAATCCAAATCTGCAAAGTACTGTAAGAACTACAGTGACTAGAGCGGTAGTAAGAAGTATCAAAAAATGTACATACTCAAGTCTATTGTCTAAGCATGTGATAAAATAATGATCACTGTGTTTACTCCCTTGTCCTGTGCTTCAGTAGAATCTATATAATCTGATTAAAGATTGATCAACAATGATTGATCACTGTTCATTGAGCAAGTACCCCGTGAAAGACAATGGCCCTGGTTATGTATAGGGATGGTGGAGTTCTCCCTCTTAAACCAAAAGCGGTTGTTCAGAATTCTATTGGAATTCAACGGTTGGTTTGGCTGCTTCGATGGCTGG
The DNA here is from genome assembly GCF_963924005.1 of Protomyctophum bolini. Lineage (NCBI taxonomy): Eukaryota > Metazoa > Chordata > Actinopteri > Myctophiformes > Myctophidae > Protomyctophum > Protomyctophum bolini. Next base: position 41,355,386 of record NC_137875.1, read on the forward strand.
CTGCTGCGAGCCTATATAATCTCTTGAGTCACTGGGTGGAGGTTGGTGATGCTTTGTGACTAAACAGTGTGGATGCATCCTGGATAATTGACGAACATTGACGAGGAGAGGCATGAGTATACTTTCCGTTCAATAGAAGGTCAATGAACCCCCTGCACATGCACGCACGCACGCACGCACGCACGCACGCACGCACACACACACACACACACACACACACACACACACACACACACACACACACACACACACACACACACACATCTCTCATTAACCCTACCTGTATCTCTCCCTCTCTCGCTCACACACGCATACACAAACACACACAAAATGCTACGCATCTGAACCCACCCAGTAGTTGAGTAGCTATACAGATTGTAGATTCTTCTCACCAGCAATTATGTTTCAGCTGATGTGAATAAGCAAGCTAGCACTCCTGGAGTTCTGAAAGGTATTCATTATCTGCCTGTGTTTAGTTAGACAGTTGAGCATGGAATGTCACTGTGTGTGGTCTTGTCAGTAATATCACTGTAACGTCCTCATATCAGCAGAGAATTCAAATGCATGTGTATGAGCCAAATGGGTAATTCACTGAGTAAAATAAATGCTGTGTAAACTGTAAACCGTAAAGCCTCTATTTTAGCTTTTCATTTACATTGTAAAATATATCTGATTGATTGTGGCATACAGGTGGCCTTTTACAAGTTGTGTTAACATGACATCATATATTATCTGTAAAAAGAAAACCCATCTTGAAGAGTTTAATGAGAGGCAGGATATCCATCCACCCATCCATCTTCAACCGCTTATCCGTAGTCGGGTCGCGGGGGCAACAGCTCCACCAGAGTGTTCCAGACTTCCCTCTCCAGAGCAACATTAGTGACTTCCTCCTGGGGGATCCCAGGACGTTCCAAGGCCAGTGAGTCAATGTGTTTCCTCCAACTGCGCCTTGGTCTACCCCGGGGTCTCCTCCCAGTGGGACCTGCCTCGAGGACCTCCCTAGGGAGACGCCCGAAAGGCATCCTAACCAGATACCCAAACCACCTAAGCTGGCTCCTTTCCAGGCGAAGAAGCAGCGACAGGATATCATGTGCAAATGAACAAAGTGTAAAACTCATATAATCTTTCCATATGTGGTTTTGAAGACCTCCAATCCAGCCACCTCCAATTGGCAATCTGCAGGTGGATTCAACACCTCTTTTCACATAATGCATCTCACTTATGGGCACATTTAATGATACATTTTAAGCACTGCTTTATTTAGATACAAGGGTGCAGAGAGAAACTGAGTATAGAACGGGAAAATGACACAAACACAGGCCTCTGGCGAGAATCGAACTGGGTGGGTGAGGATTGTTCCTATAACAGAAACAGCCATGGAACCACTGGCTTTTCCAATACCACCCCAGTACACACCTATAGGGCAGTGGTTCTCAACCTGCGGTCGGGACCCCACATGATATATATATAAGTATATATATATATATATATAATATATATATATATATATATTTTTTTTTTTAAGTGAAATATCCCTTTAAGGACTTTTAAGACCGTTTTACTTTCAAAAGTAATCAACAAACTATACTATAAAAACTGGTCAAACATTGGCTAAATTATCACATAATTTAAGAAAGAGGGCAAAGATTGTGACATTCGGTGATCTACAAGCTCACAATATTTATCTGTGGAACAGAGTCAAATAAAATGTAATGCCTCGAGTCCTACATTCCAATCAGGGTTGGCCCAGTTGAAAATATTTTGGGGTGTCACGACAGTCACGTCACAAACAGGGCTTTCAGAAGGTAGCTCTCCACCACCCAGCTTAGACGTAATATAATATTGTCTAAGCTGGGTGACATAGACATATTGTATAGCGCTAGTGACCACATATTACATTCGAGCGTTTGCATAAAATGCAATGGCAAATGAGCTGAGCTATCACATACTCTGCTTATCTCCAAGTGCTGCTGAGAGTGAATTATGCTTAGCGGATGTTTTTTTCACGTATAATAATAATAATCCATTGATTTTCCCTGGGCCGCTTTGAGATGACCCATGTCCCCAATTCCCATTTCAGTGACTGTATTTTAATTAGGTATTTGGTTTTTCTGACCTCTAACCCCTGTTCACAAACACAGTCATTAATCAGTGGTTGATTGTCTGTCTCTTTATCTCCCTTACTCCCTTACTCGACTCGATGACTTTGGGTTTGTATAGGCCCTACTCTTCTGTCTCATTCCCTAACGTTAATGCATTTCTGCTGATAATCATAGATTTGTATTTATTGCTCGTATTAATTCCTCATAAGAGCAACTACGTATTATCCTTCTACGTATTATTATTCACCTATTTGTTTTGTCTAAAAACAGTTTTGTATGGTAAAAAGTGGTCTCAATTCAATCCAATAGGCCCTATGTCCTGTCCAAATCAATCACACGTCACATTATTAACATTTACATGCTTACATGCGGAATTAGTAGTTGATTGTAGATGAAGCTGTGAATTGTAGCATATTTAATTTTCTTTTCTTCCTCCAGTGTCACCAAATCATGCTAGAACATGATATATCAGAATTTGTGTGAAAAATACTAGGCATTGATGGTGTGGTTGTCAACCTCTGAATGTAACTGTTAGACCTCTGGAGAACTTCATAATTTATCCACCAGGTGTCAGTGCTAGCCGTTTTGGTCGCAGTGCTGAAGCTGCAGTTTCTCTTCTAGGCACGCTGTTAGGCTACTACTAGATATGCTATCTATGACTATCACACATTTATTTAATTTTCGCAAAGTGTAGGTCGACAGCATTCAAACAGTCATAGACTATCTATAAATCAATTTAACTATCTTAAGAAATGTGTACCTATACTTGTCCAAATCTAAATGTCAGTGCCACACATTGTAATGATCTAGAAGAAAATGTAAAATAATGCATCGCCATAATCGCCAGTAAATCGGGGAGAGAGAGATCAGATAGAGCTACACAGAGAGTGCGGTGGAACGCCTGGTGAGGCGAGGTTACACAGAGAGAGAGAGAGAGAGAGAGAGAGAGAGAGAGGCGGTTCTACACGTCTATCGTTCTGCCCCCAGTCATCATCTGAACTCAGTCAAATCTGCAGTAGCCGACTAGCCGTTGCGTTGGTCTCTTGGAAAGGAGACAGTGGAGGAAACGCGGACACAAGAATGAACACCGCATGAGGAATATCCAGCCGTTGGTCGTCATCGCCAGGGATTAAAACCATGGAGCTTTAATTAGAGCGATATCTTCTGATTCAATTCTAAAAGGATATATTTTTTATTTTGCCGCCCTGCTTGAATCTATAGTCTGCTAGATAGATTCTTCTTCCAGGATGTTGCCTGGTGGATTTCCTACTGTACCGCAATGGCTCCGCTTTTAGTTTAAATAAAACACCATTTCGGCAGGAGGTCTCTTGTTGTGTGGTCGAACCTTGTAGGTAGGTCAACCACGTTCGTGCAGCCGCAACGCTGGATTTGTAGAAGTCAATGGTGCTTTCAAGAAAAATGTGACTCCGTGCCCTTCATAATAACTGTACCTTTGGCACTGGGATCAACGAGAATATTGTGGATTACAACGTGGCTGCATTTGGAAGAAACAAAGCGTAGGTCCGTCAGTGATTATTAGCTTTTCCTGCTCTGTCAAAATGAGTGTGTGTTTAATTGAATCAAACACATGAGCGGATTTTAACCCAACGCCGTGCCCGGGGAGGAGGGGGACGCTACGGAGGGAAAAAAAAAGATCTCTGAGGATTTTTTCCCCCCATCTGTAATTCTGTACAAGAGGCTGCACTGGAGAATTATGGAGAACGAGGTTTTTACCCCTCTGCTGGAGCAGTTTATGCTCACACCGCTGGTCTCATGGGTAAGAGAGCCCCCATAACCATTTCAATGTGTTTTTAAGCCCACTAATTAACGACACGTGCCCCCTGAATACCCTCCATAGAGTATCGGGCTGATGCATATCTCCACTGTCCTTTTTATTTACAGGCGAAGACAGTCGGCCAGGTGACGGTAAACGATGGTAGCCATCTATCAGAATATATGGAATTAGTGGATGGGATTTACCTGAACGAGATGATGCTTGAGATGTAAGTATTTAAGAATGAATCTATTTGTCTATGTCTCTTTGTCATCTATTAGGTGTACTGACTGTACAGAAACAATGGACCTCATATTGGGGTCAGTGGTCAGATCACACTGTCAGACACTTTTACACACTTATTGTTTGAAACCACTGGAGATAAGACTACAGTCTACAAGACAGCCTGGGCCCAGTGACTGCAGAGTGCAGACTTCCACCTAAATGTCATATTGTATAGAAATTATGTTATGTCAGAAGAACTCCATCCCGTTAGGGTTATTTGGAATATTGTTGGATTAGACATTATTTTAGTAGCCTAAAGCTTGTTGCTTTAATAACCTCTCTACCCATATGGGCTGCCATTGTATATGCTACTGCTAATAGCATTAGCTGGAAGGGAATTCGTCCAAAATCATCAAGATTGTGCACTTGGTGACAACCCTTAATACATGTTAGTTTACAGCCTGATCTTGCAGGCCTGATCTGAGCCTTGCACTGCAGCCATTTTCAGCAGGCAGCTCTGACAGCTTCCAGTTGATTGCATGGAGCAGTGTCATTGTCATCATCGCCTCTCCCCAGCCAGCTGGAATGTCACAATGTCAAGTGTCATTTGCAGAAAACTGACTCCCTGCCACTGGAAGATGCAGTTGCAGTCTTTTTGATTTACAAAGTGAGAGGGAGAGAAGCTGACATGCATGTTTTTATATGGCTTTAGTTTTAGATGATATCATTCTGGCTCTCCAGTGTGTGACTGACACTTGTATGTTGAATGGTGGACAGTTTTCCATTCCTTTGTCTGGCTGCCGTTTGTCACAAGCACACCTCTGCTCACATTTTTCCCATATCGGCACTCCTGCTAAGGTTTATGCTGGCAGTCTCTCTGTTGTGGCAAGATAGCCCAATCATCAAGTCCTACTCCTCTCCCATTTGAATTTAAACAAATCTCATAAATTATTGTGTTTTCATAGGCCATGGGGTTAAAAGGCTACAACAATTGCATATGTGGTGAAAATCAAGGTTCTTGTGTTGATCCTTATCTCCATTTTGAATCTAAACATATATGGCAGTTTTGGCAGCCGGTCACTCTTTGGTACCGTTGTATTTCTGTCCTTTCGGAGTCTACTGTCCTGAGAAATGTTTGTGAACCAATTGGGTCAGGGTTAAACAATATCAATTTAGGATATTGCGTTGTTTACTACAGTGTCTGACTTGACGATCAATGTAAAATTGGGGACCCAGTTGATGCTGTTTGAGAAGTATTGCCCATGTCACACCCGGTCAGGGTGTAGGATTCCCACACCAGAGTATGACATAATACCAAAATGTGTTCCATGTGATGAATGCCACAGACGAAAAACAGTCCAAGTCCACACTATTGATCCATAATGTATAAATGATAGATACGGGTTCAGGACAACGAGGCCTTTTCGTGGAGGGGTCAGAATGAAATTTGGACTTAAGACTGTTTTTCGTCTGTGGAACTCATTATTGCTCTACTATCCACTGGTCATCAAGTCAAAGGGCAGCCATAATATTGTCGAGACTCGAGAGGCTTAGGGTTTTCTTTTTGCAGCAAGGAAACTGTCTTCAGATTAGGCCTACTGAGATGAAAGTGAAAACATATTAACACCTAGCACCGGTAGCTCTGATTATTGCACTGCACTGTTTGGAAAAGCAATTTACATCTTATGCTTTTAGAGAGAAAATGTTGGAATGGAAGAAGGCATGTGTATAGGCATGTTTTGTGATCCACTCATCGGCGGATGTGTGCCTCGTGAGATTACATGTCAAGTGTGTTCTAATCATCGTGTTGGACAAAACTAGTTAAATTGAACCCAACTTGAAGCATAAACATATCATGGTTTCCCCCCCCCCCCCCCCCCCCCCCCCCACACACACACACACACACACACACACACACAGCTGTTCATGTCTAAACTCCCATTCAATAGGAGCTCTGTCTTTATCTTAAAAACACTAAAACAAATGGGGTTTGTGTGAGAACCTTCCTCTGTGGTCAAATTTAAGCTGTTGTGGGTGGACTGATGCTAAGAGAACAGCCAGCGTATAGCCCAAGTGAACTGTGCCTACTTTATTTGTCGCCTGGCAGGATGTTAGGGATTGCCAATCACTGTGCGTGTGCGTGCGTGCGTGCGTGTGTGTGTGTGTGCGTGAGAGACATTGGTATATGCAAGGTTTGTGTGTCAATGCGGCTGTGTGCTTGCGTGCCTGAATGCTGGTTTGGGGGTTTTGGTGTGTGTGTGTGTGTATGTGTGTGTGTTTCGGGCAGCTGTTGGCAGTCATCTTGCCCTGCCAGACTCTTAAACAGAAGGCTTATTATCAGCTGTTTTTTTTTGGTTGGTTAGACTGTTCTCTGTCTGCCTTTCCCTGGTTTTACCAAGGTGACATAATGATCACCCACCTCTGACTTATTGAACTAAAATAGAACAATATTCACTACGTCCTCATAGTTAATTCGGTTAACATTTCTATTATTAACAATATAGCTTTATCAGTATGAATTGGAATTCAATCGGCATCATAAACTCTGCATTGTATGACGTTTAAATACAATTTATTTAATTATATCAGTGCAACATTACATTACAGAACCATATGTAAACAGCATTTTAAAATATACAAATACAAATATTTAGTGTACTAAGTCTACAAACCACGTTAGTAGAACTGATGAGCCAGGTATATTCTTGAATTGGTGATGGGTTAGGATTATACACTGTTCTGCCTACCAAAAAGAATGTGTTTTGTCGGTTGTAATTCTATTACATTTTATTTACCATGTGCCAAGTGCTGACATTCAGCCTGCGTGTTGATTTAGTTCACTTGGGTTAAAATGATTATGCATTTATTCATGTTACCAGTTGATATGCAATTATGCATGATAAGGGGCTTTAGGGTTTAGAACATTCACTACGAAATTGTCCAGGTCTTCGCCAGAATAATAGTAGTTTTCAGTGATTGCATGACATTTAACATGTTCTTGTTCTTTTCGTGTAACCGGGAAACGCGAACAAAATGTATTGCGTGTCTGAATTCAATGCTGAGGCTGATGTTTGCCAATCAGTCGTCGCCTGTGTGCAACAGCTGTGCACGATGAACGTGAACATGACTTAGGGCCGATTCATACTCTTATTTTAGAGCCGAAGAAAAGTCGGTTCGGCTTTGTAGAGCCTACAATGTGACGTCATTTGAGGTTCGGGGGGGGGGAGGGGTGTACCGTCCTAAAGTCGGCTCTTCGGTGCTACTGAAATTTTCTGACGAGCCGAAATCATTTCGGCACTACAGCGCCGAAACAGCTGGTAAAATAGGAGTATGAATCGGCACCTTAAGGGTCCCGGTTTGAGGGGCTGAATGTTTTGGTCACCCTATCCATGTTAGAATGAAAGCAGCATGCTGTGGTTGTACACCTACAACATCAAGACACAAGTGAACGCAGCAGCATTGAAATAACTCTCCAGCTCGGTGTAATTAAAAACAGCTTAGAAACTTGAGGCCATGTTTTTAAATCTCCACTTTGAGGAGTTGAACTGTAAAATCGCACTCATTCCAACGCATGCACGACGTGCATTGTGCACGCCATGCAACACACTCGTTTTCAAACCACACTATCGTAGATTGTGTCTGTTGTGATAGTTGCCACCAAGCTTCTTCAGATCGATATGGTCTTCTTTAAAGGGCAAGACCACTTTGAGTTGTATATTTACCTTGCCATAATGTAACTCCAAATGTGTGGACAAGGAATACAACAATAATTGTGCCATTGATTAGAAATTGATCATTCAAAATATGCTCCTCATTGACTTACATTGTAGGTCCTATGCTGAAACGGCTCTCAAAGTCACTCTTAACATGTAAACCATGTTGATTCAGACAATATAGATTATAGAACACCACCAAACCCAAAACATGTTTTATAATATATATTCTTTTAATAAAAATGTTAACTTCCTGAGATCTGGATCCGGTTCCACATATCCATTCCAGGGTTTCTTCCTAATAAAAATGGCAAAAACACACACACACACACACACACACACACACACACACACACACACATTAGTATTATACTATACTATATATATAAAACACCCCATAGGCAACTGGGTTTGGTGATGTTCCATATTGTCTGAATTCTGAACTACACAAGTTAACCAAACCTCTACCAAAGTGGTCTTGACCTTAAAATAAGATGAAGGTGCCAACTGCACTTAATTCCTTGAAAAAAGTTTTTCTATTGATGCCATTCATTAACAATAATGTCTGTGGCTAAGACATAGGCATTTCCCCCCCCAGAGAGACATACACATACACAGTCATACACCTACACTCACACACACACACACACACACACACACACACACACACACACACTTACTTTCGTTCATTGACTAGCAGGGGAGGGGATGTTGTGTGTGGGCCATGTGTTCTATAGGGTTGTGCATCATGAATGTCTCTCTGGCTCTATCGGAGCCACTGACAGACCTGAGACGGACAGACTTGGCATCAGTTGTCGGAGAAACAGCAGGGAACGGGGAGACTCCAGGATTATCTAACGGTTTGCTGTGACCCAGATGGCACTACTACTACCCACCCCCACCCCCCCCCCCCCCCCCATGACAAACCCAACCTAGCCAATTAGGTTGCCTCCCCCAACACTGTCGAGACAATTGGTTTCCAGCACGAGGGGATGCAATTAAGTTTCTGGTATGAGTGAAAAGTGTCTGGCTAATTCTCCGCTCTTCTGTCAAAATCCCCTGACCTTTTTTTGTGTGTACGGTCACTCAGAAACGCCGGTGTAACTCTAGACTCATAACGGCCATTGTGCATTTTAGAAAAAAAGAGCAATTCATCAGATCTGGATTAAATGTATCCTGGGTGGTGGTTTATCAAAAAGAGGTTATGAGAAAAGCCCTGCACACACTTTCTATGAGATTGGGTTTGAACTTAAGAGCAACTGCCCTCTGATAATGCAGGGCTCCTTCAGAACTAGAGACATTCCTATGTAGAGGAAAGCATGGCTTGTTACGAAGGTCTGTTTTAACGTTTTGTTGTCCTGTTTTGTTTGTTAATTGTCCCTTTGGTTGAGCCTTTGCTTCAGTTTTTACAACGGAAACTGCCATGAAATGCATTATTTCTTAAAGGGTAAGACCACTTTTTTTGAGGTTTGGGTTGTGTAGTTACTTTGCCATGATGCAACTCCAAATGTGGACAAGAAATAAGAAATAACTGCTCCAGTGATTAGAAATTGATAATTCAAAATATGCTCCTCATTGACTTACATTGTAGCTAAAACAGCTCTCAAAGTCACTCTTTTAGTACGTAAACAAACAGAAACAATGTTGATTCAGACAATATAGAGCATCACCAAAACTCATGTAGTTTTATTTTTTCATAAAAATGTTATCTTCCTGTTGATTTGTCCATTTTATTGGGAAGAAAACCCGGACTGGATCCGTGGATCCGGATCCAGATCTTCAAATAGTAAAATCAACAGGAATCTAACATTTTTATGAAAAAATAAAACTACATGAGTTTTGGTGATGCTCTATATTGTCTGAATCAACTTGGTTTGTGTTTGTATACGTACTAAAAGAGTGCCTTTGAGAGCTGTTTGAGCTACAATGCAAGTCAATGAGGAGCATATTTTGAATTGTCAATTTCTAATCACTGGAGCAGTATTTTTTTACTTCTTGTCCACATTTGGAGTAGCATCATGGCAAAGTAACTACACAACCCAAACCTAAAAAAAAGTGGTCTTACCCTTTAAATGTGTGCAACAGTGTGGGTTGCATACACGGAAGGAAAACTCCAGATTCACACTAATGATATACTGTATAGATGAAGCAATTTATTTAAAACAAATCAACTAAGCCAACACATGTATTGTTCAGCATAAGCTGTTGGTAAAAGCACATTCCCTTTTTTGTTCAGCTTCAGGAAGATGCATTTCAGTGTCAAGTTGAAAATGTTGTTCACATACAGATGAATGGACAACTACACAGAAAACAAATGGCAATGTAAAAATGTAGCTTAGTTCTAACCCATTCTGGACGGGAACCCCTTTTGGTGTTTTAACTATAAGCATTATGTTATACTTTAGCTATTGGAAAAATAGCAGATCTACAAGTTCATAGCACGCCACCGAGTGGCGCGCTACGAGCTCGTATAGGTCTGCTATTTTTGAAAAACCTGTGAAAATGCGACACAAATCTTTGAATATATATACTTTCTGAAGACAGTTTTTTTTTTCTTTGTGGCCTAAATGGGTTTTAAACATAAACGGGTGACAACATTTCTGTCACCCATTTTATGTTTTAGAAGCTACATTTTGCTGATGTAAGGTAAAAAAAAGTTGAATGTCCCAGAGAAGAGGGGCGTTACAGACGGTAGACAAACACAATACATACCCTACAATACATCATACACGATACCAGATCCCTATCTCCCACACTGTCACAATGAATTATGGGAGACACGATGACCTCCAGTGGTTATAGTTTCTTTGAAAAAGCAATAGCAGAGGGAACGGACATTCTGTATCTACTGTCTATTAGTGCTACCATGGGGGAGACTAAACCTCTGCCCTGGATGGAACTATCTGGAACTCGCATGTAAAGGACCATAACGATGGTCTCTCCGTGCCATTGAGGTGACCCTCATCACATGTACTATTGTAATGTGCTATTGAAAAATAGCAGATCTACAAGCTCATAGCGCGGCACAGAGTGCCGCGCTACGAGCTTGTAGGTCTGCTAATTTTTGAAAAAAAATCGAAGAACGACTGACATAGAAACATAGCTTTTTCAGAAAACTGTCATTTTCAAACGGACATTTTTAGAATCTGATCTCGGGTCAGTTTTGTTCTGTTTTTGTAATGTGGCTCCTATAGAGCGTCGCAGTCCCGCCCCCTTTCAGAACAACGAGTGGCCCAGGAAATGATTCTCCATTCATTTTCTCCATAGGCTTTTCCTAAAGTATTTATTTAAAGACTGTTACGCCGCGGACAAAGCCAACTCGGATCGTGACAAATCATGACAATGAACACAATGTTTTGGGCCGGTCAAATAATTTATAAGAAGAAAAACAACAAAAAAAGTGTTGTAACCTGCCGTTTTTTCCTACTTTCTAATTATTTGTTTGGCCCAAAACATTGTGTTTATTGTCATGATTTGTCACGACAAGAGTTGGCTTTGTCCGCAGCGTAAACGTCTTTAAATAAATACTTTCTGAACATGTCGCGGACGCGACGCGTTGTGAGCTTGTAGATCAGCCATTTTCAGCACACACTTTGTACGACGAAGAATAAATCAGGCATCAGTGCTCTTCACTCACTGGGAGGGAGATTAATGTCTTTTGTTGGCCGATCATCATGTATGGACACAGGCTACCTCCTCGATTCAAACATAACAAGCTTTGGAAGCTATTTTTCGTGGCACATTATATTTTTAATCAAACAACAAGTTTACCTCCTCACTCATTGTTTGGGTCGGGAGCTTACGGTCTATGGTCGGGAGTCGGCTGTCTGTGTAGATCATGACTGATCATCATGCAGTTAGATATGCGCGCTGCGCTCCAGTGAAATTGTACAGCTGAGAAAGATTAGTTCATTTGTGTCGGATAAGCTGCGTTCAGACCTGAATATATATATCCGCCTCGGTTCGTCCAGTTTGTACCGCGGCAGGTCGCGCTGCGCCCGTTTGCGCAATTCTCGTCTTTGCATTGACTTTGTATGTAATCGCGCCGCTCTGAGCATCCAAGTCTGAAGCGCTTATTGGTGGGTTTTCGTGAACGATCGTTCTTTGAACACCGGGGCGTCAGGCCAACGTCCAATGTTTTTATCAATGGAACGGTCAAGCACTGCGGGATGGTTTTTTTCCCCCACCACTCATCCTTCCAGCAAGTCGCACCTGTGCGACCTCGTTAAATTTTAACTCGCACGTTAAAGAAATTAAGTATCATATGCGACCTATTAAGTCGCACGCTGGAGCCCTGCGCTACAATATTAACTCTTCAGAAGAGAAATAGACGGTCGGACAGACTAGGCTGTAAAAACGGCAACGGCAAAAGCTGGGTTGAAAACCCGGAGGTAAAGTGAGTGATGTCAGAGCACAGGCACAGCTTTAGGCGTGAAGGGAACTTCCGCATACGTCACGGTCTATGACTTGGCCACCCACGTCATAGACACCATGGCTCTGATAGACGCGGAGGTATAGGAACAGGCGCAAATTAAGAGGTTGAATAAATCATCATATCATATTAATTAATTAAGAGGATTGTAGGATACGCCATAGAGCACCGAAGTCTGACGTCACTTTCAGTAGAGGGCGTCAGTCCCCAGGTTCATGTATTTGTTTAGTTGCATTGAAATCCCCATTGAAGCGATTTTAGATCGCCTCATATAACAACTGTGTTTGAAAAATAAACATGTCACCCCGGCCGCTTCACTCATATGGATATGAAGAATCAACTGACTGAGAGAAAACGCTAATGTTACTGCTTCTGAATTAGTTAGATTTTCGCTAGAAGCAGACTGTATCATATATGAGTGACTGACTGTTGCAAACGATACAGAGACACCTCCCTAACAATAACGCCGAGACAGCTTGTTTATTTTTGGACCACAACGCTTATAGTAGACGATATTAAGATCACCCCATGTTATTCTCCATAGAGAAATTACTTCCGCGAACCAGGGGAATCGTCGGGATGAGCAAGTTACGTCAGGACTTCGGTGCTCTATTGATATGCCATAGATGACTGATGTCACATGATGGATCTGATCATCAGCTCTGCAATCGAGATCCCACAAATATGGGACAATATTATGCAGACGACTGTATTTCCATATTTAGTTAGATAGATACGATACTACGATAGGTCATTATGTTAGTGGTCATGGGTACTCTGAGAACGGGTACAGCGGGTACTCTGACAAGATGTACAACGAGCACAACAGGGTTTGCATGAACGGCATTCCCAACCGGCATTGTTCCCTATACTTGCATTGCCCCGGGAGAGTTCAGAGTTCAGACAGACGTCCCCGGTCTAGTTGGTTTCATTTCCAAAATAGTGAAAATAGCCAGTCAGTTCACAAGTCGGATATATAGCAACGCAATTGGCATTATGAGCTGTTTTATATATATTTTTGTATTATTTGTCGTGTGACTCTTTCTGCTCCTCGTGTCACCTCCTGCACCTCTCCCGTCCTCTTTTCTCTCCATCTTTCACTTCGTTCCCAGTCGGCATTCTTCATCTCTTCACCCGTGCATCTCTTTCACGCGGCTGTGTTTTGTCCTCTATCTCAGTGGTTCTCAAATGTTTTAAATCCAAGGGACCCCCAGTTTGATATGCATTGATATGCACAGACTCCAAATGTAATCCTTTTTAATGTGTGGGACCCCCCCAATCTGCACCATAATCCTAACTCTGTTTGTGTACAAATGGAACCAAATGCAGCCTTATGGTCCCATTTTATTTGGTTCAATTCTTGCCTCCTTTTGGTGTTAGCATTATGTTATGCTTTAGCTATTGGAAAATAGCAGATCTACAAGCTCACAGTCTACAAGCTACGAGCTTGTAGGTCTGCTATTTTTGAAAAATCGCTTTTTCAGAAAACTGTCAGGATGTAGAAGACATTTTTAGAATCTGAACTCGGGTCAAAATGGGTTTTAACCACCGTTCTAATCTTATTCCTCCCAATCTCTTGTTCTATCCGTCCATTCCTTACCTCCATAGCCCACCCCACTCCTCCTATATCTCCTACTGTTTTCTTTGAGCAGCATGCTGGTGTCTTTGTTGTCTTTTCTACATGGGACTAGGTATTTACAACAGACATATTTGGGATTCCGCAGCTTGAGAGAAGCAGCAGCTACTGTCTGCTGTGCTGCTCTCTCTCTCTCTCTCTCTCTATCTCTCTCTCTCTACTGTCTGCTGTGCTGCTCTCTCTCTCTCTCTCTCTCTCTCTATCTCTATCTCTATCTCTATCTCTATCTCTATCTCTATCTCTATCTCTCTCTCTCTACTGTCTGCTGTGCTGCTCTCTCTCTCTCTCTCTCTCTCTCTCTCTCTCTCTCTCTCTCTCTGCCGCGGCCTTGTGGACCCCCAGTCTTTTAACGTCAAAGAATCAAACATTAAGCTCAAGGTCAAACATTAAGCTCAAGTTAAGTTGTTGTCAGCTGAAAAGGGTGATGTGGTTTATCATGGGGACCCCCATGTTGAGAATCGATGATGTAATTCGATCTCGACTTGCATGTGATTATGCGTATGACCCCATAGGACCTCTTATCTAAACTGCTTTGTCATGCATGTGCAGTAAGTTACGGACTCAAAAGAATGATGTTCGCCTGAGACGATCTTAAAACCCCCGAACGCCCAGGGTTATTTAAATCCATTCAATCATATAGCACCCGGCGATTTATAGCCAGCGGAGCACTTTGACTGGATGTCATCCCGGATGTGGCTGAAGCAGCTAGATGTAGCCCAGACGCTCCCAGCCTGTTGAGCGATGCGATCGGTTTTGACATCGATAATATCCGTCCCGCGCTGGGTGTTATACTAATTGAAAGGGCGGAGAACATTGTCCCGTGTGCGCTCGGGGTGTTAACGGTACTGGTTACGGCTTATTGATTGATTGACATTTTTTATTTCACAGCATATTTCAAAATGAAACACAAACACTGCTACTTTGAGGACGGAACCATGAAAAGCACTAAGGCATGTTTACATCGGGGTCCTCCATTTTCAATTCATCAGAGCGTTTGGAAGACGTGCAAATCCCAAATATATCTATGGAGAAAAAAAAACCCAGGAAAATCATCAGATTAAAATCTGCAGATAAAGTTCTGGTGACTGGAGAGGACACACGGATACCACACGTGGTCGTCTTGCTCTCAGCCATTTGCGGGTCTATCTTTGTGTGAATTACAGGTCTCCCAACAATCCCCACATTCCTCTCTGCTATTCGGCCGTTTTCATCTCGGAAACACGCGCGCACTTACGCGTGCGTGCACGCACGCACACACGCACACACAATCTCACACTCAAACCCACTCCACCCCCTGCTATGTTTGGACAGCATGGCTTGCAGCCTCTATCCCCAACGCGTGGCCAAACATGCTCCCTTATTGTGTGTGCGTGTGCGCGCCTGGGCACGCATGCTGACCCTAATGTACCCTGTCATATATAGGTTAGTGCGACGCTTTTACTCAGTCCAGCCAATCGAGGACAAGAGAAACGCCCCTTTTTTAGCCGCGGGCCTCTGTATAGTAGCTTGCATTGACTATGGATGACAGCACTGTCTGACTGACTGCCGTTGCTGACTAATTGTCTGTGTGTGTGTCTGGCTCTCTCTCTGGTTTACAAGCTGACTCTGTCTATATAGTATTATCATATCATATATATCATCATTACATTGCTTGTTGTACAGCAATTCTTAAATGCTTATAACCCAGCATCCTTTTCCCGGGGGCAGAATATTTGCCACGTTACTTGTGACGTGTCGTGACCTTGAAGAGCTGCAGTTTTTTCCTGAAGCAATAGCAATTTGGTGTCTGAAAGGAAAGTGTCGTGTGCTTTGTGCGCGCGCGTGTGTTTATGTTGAGGGAAAATGAGCGAGACGTAGCCAATGGGAGGTGAAGGATTAGATTGTGTTGTTCTTCTTATGGCTGTGTTTTCTTGTGCGGCGGGCCGGCATGCAGCCATGCTATTGGCTCCCTTGCTGCATAGCAATGCGGCCGTGTGAATGGCTAACTCGTCTCTCTCAGTCTCATTCTTTCACGCTTTTAGCCCTCATCCTGTCAGGATTACAGCCCCCTTTTAGCTTTTTAATTGAGGGGTTAAATCAGACCCCCTGCGTGCGTGCGTGCCTGCGTGTGTGTGTGTGTGTGTGTGTGTGTGTTCAACTCATTCTCAACGGTATAAAAAAAAATCAATTATTAGCTTTATTGTTTTATTA
Organism: Protomyctophum bolini; assembly: GCF_963924005.1. Taxonomy (NCBI): domain Eukaryota; kingdom Metazoa; phylum Chordata; class Actinopteri; order Myctophiformes; family Myctophidae; genus Protomyctophum; species Protomyctophum bolini. The sequence goes on from NC_137875.1 coordinate 41,371,458, forward strand.
AGACTTGAGTTATTCGATCTGTTGCTATAGGCAATGCATCTATAGTTCCAATGGATTCCATGTAGATGGCTGCAGGGTTATCTGGTCCTGAGAGAAACCTAAAGGTGTTGTCAAACATACCATATAGTGCTAGAGCACAGATGCAGACACGCTATAGGCACGCACGCATGGCTGCACCTGCCCTACACACCGCATGCATGCTTGCGCACACACACACACACACGCGCGCGCACACGCACACACACACAGTGTAAGATTCCCTCCCCCCATGAGTTAAATGACCATGATATATAGGTCGGACTCATTGGATGTGTCTTGTAAGAAAGATACATACAATAAAGCAGGATTTCCACCCATCAGGGTGACCAAAAAATACCAAGTGATTTGACAAAAAAACCCTTAAAAATGGGAAAGTGACTGTAGAAATACACTAGTAACTTTCCTTTTTATGATCAGTACTTTATTTGGTTTTTTTTTCAACATGTAAACAAATGCAAAAACACGAGCAAAAACAACATCGACAGAATACGTATGCATGGACATCATGATGTATAATATGTCAGCACAAAAACACAATATAAAACAAGGATAGACGAGATAAACAAATGCATCTACCGGTAATTAAAAGTTTAAATGAGTTTACGCGACCGTTCTTTTTCAGATGGTCCTACTGAGTGAAAATGAATTCAGACTCTAGCATCCATTCCCAATCCTAGACCACCGTTTCCCCAACACTGCGTCGGGACCCGTTGGTGGGTCGCAGACACATTGTCGTGGGTCCCCGCCCCCTTAGGCACAAAGCGACGTGTTGTGAGCTTGTAGATCGGCTATTTTCACTAGTTTGGGTTCCCAGGCGAATTTATCTTATCTCTGTTTTGGGTCACGGGCTAAAAGGTTTGGGAACCACTGCCCTAGACACTAGACGTGGTACTGAATAGGCCACTGTGCTCGTTTCCATAATGGGCCCGTTCAGTAAGGAGATGATCACAGGCCATTGCAGCCTTATTGGTTAGTTTGACTTTGAATGACCACTATTGCACTTAACTCTCTGAAGACGCTCAACCACAACCTTTAGCTATACATTTAGCCCTGGTGTTCGTCTCGTTGGGGGCACGTCGTCATTACAGGCAGACGTTTAGGGTCTCTATGCTTAATTCATAGGCTACTCCATCGTGCAGTATGTTAACGGTGACTCGTTGTGAGCTTGTTGATCGATTGGCTGTGTTTGCAGAGCATCGGTGGTGTATGAAACGAGTGTAAGTGGTTCACTTTTCACAACATTCCCCCATCAATGTCCCTTTTTTGTTTTTTGTGGCTTTCACCTTTTTATTTTATATTTTTTATGGAGGGACAGACAGTAAGGCTGACAGGAAATGGGGAGAGAGATGGGGGGGGGGGAAGACATGCAGTAAAGGCCGTCGGGATCGGGAGTCGAACCCGCGGCCACACTGCCAGACTGGATTACCAGCCACGGTGCCTGGACCGCTGAGCCACGGCCCGGGCCAATGTCCCTTTGCACTGGTTAATAACAGTCAATTATTAGGAGTGACGAGGGAGGACAGGATCAGAAATGACTATAAAGTTGAGATGGTTTCTTCTTTGGACGTGTGGAAAGGAACGATGCGGGGACGGGGTACACTGGGAGAAGGTTGCTGAAGAGGAAAGGAACGATGCGGGGACGGGGTACACTGGGAGAAGGTTGCTGAAGAGGAAAGGAACGATGCGGGGACGGGGTACACTGGGAGAAGGTTGCTGAAGAGGAAAGGAACGATGCGGGGACGGGGTACACTGGGAGAAGGTTGCTGAAGAGGAAAGGAACGATGCGGGGACGGGGTACACTGGGAGAAGGTTGCTGAAGAGGAAAGGAACGATGCGGGGACGGGGTACACTGGGAGAAGGTTGCTGAAGAGGAAAGGAACGATGCGGGGACGGGGTACACTGGGAGAAGGTTGCTGAAGAGGAAAGGCCAAATGTATGTACTGTATGTACAGTATGAATGCCGTTGGCATATTACAGTCGGCAGGAGTCGCCGAAAACGGAACCAGATGGAAATAGAAGCAGGAAGAGGAAGAATCGCAGTCGGGTCACAACATTAGGCAAAGCTATTTTATCATTGGAATATCAATACAGCAAGAATAAGAAAGGTTTGCAATGGATACACACTTAGTCACTTGCATGCAGTAAATATGTCTGCCCGGATTGCTTTGGATAGGAGAGAGTGGAGAGATTGTGATGTGTGCATTTTGGAATGTCTCACTGCAGGGCTCAGTACAACATGTTGACACCCGCGCAACGGCATCAGTAGTCACGCCACACTCCCCAGAGACACCTAGGGCGATGCAGTTATACAGTACAATGTTCTAGTAGGAGGACATCTCTCTGAATCTGACAAACCGGTACAAATAGGAGATCATATTCATCCAGGTTCTTTCCAGCGGGCTGTGATGGGGGGGGGGGGGTGACATGCAGTGAAGGCCGTCAGGATCGGGATGCAATTCATTATTATCATTATTATTATTATGTACTTTCATGTTTGATGCATCTATATTTACTGAATTTCGACCTTTTGGAATGTCTCGGGTTAGATGGGACCCAGCACAGAGTTTATTCATGCACCACCAAATCAAGCTATCTATTAACCGTTTAAATCCCAGCAGGCCATGACGTATTCTGGCCTGGGGAAAACCTTGGCAGAAAAGACCTGATCTACAAGGCTCACATCAGGTTGCAGCGCTCAGCAAAGATGTCTCATGAAGAGTGAAAACTGAAAATACTCTAAAATAGAGGGATTCTGGTAAACCTAGTATATTGGTTAACCCATTTTGGGGGCGGGAAAACCCTTTTGGTGTTTTAAACATTATGTTATAATTTAGCTATTGAAAAATAGCAGATCTACAAGCTCGTAGCGCGGCACCGAGTGCCGCGCTACGAGCTTGTAGGTCTGCTAATATACTGTATATTCTTTCAGAGCAAACGTTTTTAACTCAATTCTTTGCTTCTGGGGGGGGGGGGGGACTATTTTCCGATGATGGTCGGTGGCCAATTACATATAATGTTTGGGGTCCTTGACATGAAATATTGAGAACCACTGATATAGAAACATGAGGTTTTTCAGAAAAACAGTTCAGAAAAACAGTTCAGTTCCATTTTTATTCAAGCTGGTTCCAAATAACATTTGGAATGTACTTCTGTACAATATCACCACTTCCCTGAATGGTGCAATCTCGTTGTGCTTCCTGTATGCTTTCTGGTTATGAGATAATCATTATGGGAACCCATTTGGTAAAAACAAAACATTCATTTCTTTTCATTTTTTTTTTGCCTCTGAGGGCACCACCTTTTTTTGTGTAGAGACAGGAAGTGTGGATTATCGGGTGTGGATAATCGTGAGATTTCCAACGAAAGCCAGCCAATCTGAATCAAGTATTGGAACTAGCCGTTTTAGGAATATAAATCTACATGCAGTCATGCACTAGCAATGGATCTGGCATTGCCCATGTTAAATAGGCATACAAATATGTACAGTACGTGTATGAATGACGGTACAGATGCCATCGTGTCTATTGAAGAAAATACAGCATGTTTTTTTTGCCAGGTGCTTGAAATGTACCTCTTTCTTTTTTTTTTACCGGGGCCACCCGCGTGCTTTCGCCTTGTTTTTGGAGCTTTTTGCGCCTTGCAGTTGTTTTTTCTTTTTAAATGCAGACTTACTAACGGACGTACCAAATAATATTATGACGTTATTTACTCTAGATAGAAAATGGTGGTCATGGTGTTGCCATCTGGAGACTGACTGTACTGTGACAGTTACTATTTCCAGTGCTGGAGAACATCCAACCTAGATCTGTCCTGGAGTGAGCAACATTTTGTTTTTGCGCAGAAAATGTATGGCGTACACACTAGTATATACTGCATGGTTGGGGTCGGGGAATAGGGGACATGGAGAACAGGAGTGCTTGGTTCTTTATGGACGTTGACGGATGCACATGGGCATAGGCTGTATATGGACGTGGCGTGCCATCGTGTTTAGGCTGTTTTTCCGCATTGGCGTATGGGTGTGCCATGCTGCGTTTTGTCCATTTTTGGCATGGGCGTGTGTGTGTGTGGATTGTGGAAGGCCATGTTTGGTCGGTTTTGCCATAGACTCAAGGCTCATACATACATAGTCTGGATTTTCGGTGGTGAGGTGACCACCGAACTACTACAACATGACGTCACGAGCCGCGGTGAAGAGCAAACCACCGCCCACCGCTCCAGCCCTTCTCTCTGTTTTTACTCACCACCACCACCGCTCAACGTTATTTCAGCTCCAGGTGGTCAGCTCGCCACCGGAGCGGTGGTGGTCACCTCACCACCGGAGCGGTGGTGGTCACCTCGCCACCGGAGCGGTGGTGGTCACCTCGCCACCGGAGCGGTGGTGGTCACCTCACCACCGGAGCGGTGGTGGTCACCTCACCACCGGAGCGGTGGTGGTCACCTCACCACCGTGAATTCCAGACTATGAATAGGCCTTTAGAAAGGTTAGACGCCTCCTCCAGCTCTGGGGCGTGTGTGTCTTATGGAGGCCGTCCACTACTGGCCAATCACGCGTCAAGCGTGTCTTTTCCAGGACTTGTCAGAATCACCACTTCCTCCTCGGTGACATCACTTTACAAGTCCCAGAAAAGACGTGCTGTGATATTTGGCCAGTGGATAATTGGCCAGTAGTAATTGGCCAGTAGATAATTGGCCAGTAGTCACTTTGAGTGCGGCCTCCAGTGTGGTATAGGCCTCCATAAGATACATGGTGTCTCCAATGAACTGCTGTGGGGGTATGACATGGCATCTTTAGGGTGGCACAATCCGACCTGGGATGTGTGGACAATGAATGAACATGCCATTTGAAATCATTTTGGGGCGGGAACCCCTTTTGGTGTTTCAAGCATCATGTCATGCTTTAGCTATAGAAAAATAGCAGATCTACAAGCTCATAGCGTGCCACCAACTTGACATAGAAACATAGCTTTCTCAGAAAACTGTCAGGATGTAGAAGACATTTTTAGAATCTGATCTCGGGTCAAATTTAAGGGGGCGTGCATAGCGTTTTATTGCCTTTCATGCCGGTGCGCATGCAGCCTGGGTTTTGTGGCCAATCCAACCAGTAGAATTTGCTCACATTTTGTTTTTGCGCAGAAAATGTATGGCGTACACACTAGTATATACTGCATGGTTGGGGTCGGGGAATAGGGGACATGGAGAACAGGAGTGCTTGGTTCTTTATGGACGTTGACGGATGCACATGGGCATAGGCTGTATATGGACGTGGCGTGCCATCGTGTTTAGGCTGTTTTTCCGCATTGGCGTATGGGTGTGCCATGCTGCGTTTTGTCCATTTTTGGCATGGGCGTGTGTGTGTGTGGATTGTGGAAGGCCATGTTTGGTCGGTTTTGCCATAGACTCAAGGCTCATACATACATAGTCTGGATTTTCGGTGGTGAGGTGACCACCGAACTACTACAACATGACGTCACGAGCCGCGGTGAAGAGCAAACCACCGCCCACCGCTCCAGCCCTTCTCTCTGTTTTTACTCACCACCACCACCGCTCAACGTTATTTCAGCTCCAGGTGGTCAGCTCGCCACCGGAGCGGTGGTGGTCACCTCACCACCGGAGCGGTGGTGGTCACCTCGCCACCGGAGCGGTGGTGGTCACCTCGCCACCGGAGCGGTGGTGGTCACCTCACCACCGGAGCGGTGGTGGTCACCTCACCACCGGAGCGGTGGTGGTCACCTCACCACCGTGAATTCCAGACTATGAATAGGCCTTTAGAAAGGTTAGACGCCTCCTCCAGCTCTGGGGCGTGTGTGTCTTATGGAGGCCGTCCACTACTGGCCAATCACGCGTCAAGCGTGTCTTTTCCAGGACTTGTCAGAATCACCACTTCCTCCTCGGTGACATCACTTTACAAGTCCCAGAAAAGACGTGCTGTGATATTTGGCCAGTGGATAATTGGCCAGTAGTAATTGGCCAGTAGATAATTGGCCAGTAGTCACTTTGAGTGCGGCCTCCAGTGTGGTATAGGCCTCCATAAGATACATGGTGTCTCCAATGAACTGCTGTGGGGGTATGACATGGCATCTTTAGGGTGGCACAATCCGACCTGGGATGTGTGGACAATGAATGAACATGCCATTTGAAATCATTTTGGGGCGGGAACCCCTTTTGGTGTTTCAAGCATCATGTCATGCTTTAGCTATAGAAAAATAGCAGATCTACAAGCTCATAGCGTGCCACCAACTTGACATAGAAACATAGCTTTCTCAGAAAACTGTCAGGATGTAGAAGACATTTTTAGAATCTGATCTCGGGTCAAATTTAAGGGGGCGTGCATAGCGTTTTATTGCCTTTCATGCCGGTGCGCATGCAGCCTGGGTTTTGTGGCCAATCCAACCAGTAGAATTTGCTCACTTCGGGTGAAAATATATTTTTTCCTACGTGGAACGTGATTGCCATTTGCCAGAGACTTCCACAGTGGCAGTACCGGCTTGTACCATGATCTCCATCCCTCCCAGAAACCCTGCTGGTGACTGTAACTGTATTGATATAGCACTGACGGATGTACAGTATGCCATCTAGAAATACAGCATGAATTCAGAACTGTTCATGTCCATTTTCTCTATGCTGCGTCACAAAACAGTTTTGTTAACAATATTCTGTCTTAATTCTTTTTCAGAAATCCAAAAGCCAGCGTTCAGAGGACCAACAAGAAAGTAAACAATGATCCCACGCTGCGCATCCAGAACCTCACTATTCTCATCAGACAGATTAAAAGCTACTACCAGGTAACCTAAACCACGTTTTTAAAACGCGTGTATTATTTTCAGGCCTACCGTGATGTTAAGATGAGACATTAGTCCTGCCAGTGAGTTCACGTTGAGCGTTTAAGATTCATGTAATCAGCCTGATGGGGTCAGAGGGATGTAGAGTTATGGCTATGGTGAACATTATGATTTTGTGCCGACTTGAGTTTTGAAAGTCTACTGTAGCTCTGCAAGGAAGTGACAAACATGGAGCTCCAGCGTAAACGATAACAATATTCCAAAGGAGGTCACCTCCCCATCCTAACTAAAACCAATAATGAGGTATTCCTGGTCGTACATGTGTACGGTCAAGTTCACTGTTATTTTAATGACAGACCTACGCTGCTAAATACCAGGGTTGGTCTCTTGGGCTGCAGTCAACCGTGCTGCATCAGTGACTCTTACTGTAGGTTGGTGGAGTTGCAATGGAAAATGCAATCACTCTCCCAACACAAATCAGATCAACTCGAGACGCTGCACATGTGCACACACACACACACACACACACACACACACGCACACGCACACGCACACGCACACACAAGGCATGGCAATATAAACATTTTTGTCAGTGCTAGTAAGTGTGTGTCAGTGTGTGATGTGGCATCCTAACCTCCATCCAGATGTCGGCCAGGCCTCCGTAAACATAGACGACACGCACGCAGCCGCGCGCGCGCACACACACACACACACACACACACACACACACACACACACACACACACACACACACACACACACACACACACACACACACACACACACAGAGAGAGATGTGGTTCTTCTTCTCACGCTTTGCGTTATTAATGTCTGTGCGACTTTCTAAATTAAACAAACGTTATTTTTGGTGTATACCGGTAGTTTTTTCACTACAACCATTCCACACAATTGTGTTTTGGACAAACTTCTTGCAAAAAAAAAGAAAAGAAGAATCTCTGTTTAGATTTGCTTTAGATTCTGGTAAACCATGCCTGCCTGTCGGCGTCGGTTTATTTTACCAGGTCATCAGATCACACGTTCTGTGTTGCTTGATTCATGGCTGTGAACTAAGAGAGCAACCTACAAAGAGAAAAAAATGATGTGGACATTTGGACTTGAAAGTGTGTGGTCAGAAAGACGTGAAAATGACAGTTGCACGCCGTGTTCGATTGGCCATGCCTTATAGCTGTGATTGATTCACTGTCATGTGAGCGATTTCGCCCCACGCCCAGTCTTAATCCACACTTAATCATTGTCATTTGATGCTTTTATCTTTAAAGGGCTGCAGAAAGACGGAGAGAGTGAAGTGGGATGTGGGTTCTAGAGATGCGTGTTAGATATTATGGAGGGAAGGAAGAAGCATAACATGATGGAGGGGGGGGGGGGGGGGGGGGCTTGGGGTTTCCTGATGACAAGAAACACTCTTCCACTTGAAGCAAGACCAAAGCTGCATAGCAGAATTTGCACCCATTTGTACATGGAGAGGAGAACTCTCCATGTAGGCTATATATACGAAGGACAGCCTAAAAACAAAGAAATAGTAGACCTTTCTCAGTCTATTGAGAACTCAGAGTCACCACCACACTTCCACTTGTGGGAATATGTTTTATAAACTTCTCTACTGGAGAGAAGTCTCCATGTACAGAAAGAGTATTGTTCCGTTATCATTTCACCGACTTTAGTGATTTTATTCTCAGACGTTGAAGAGAAGAAACGATCATGATTGTTATGGGTATTGTAAGGATGACAGAGATATACCGTAGCATTGCTGTCGGGGGGGGGGGGGGGGGGGATAGAAAAGTAGATAGATACAAGGTTTATGCGTGACAACAGCAATTCTATTTAACAGAGATGACTATATTTAACTGTAGGACTGTGAAAATGACCCAGTATGATTGAAAAGAAGGACTTTAGGATTGTTAGTGTCTCACTACATTTTTCCAGACAGACGGACGGGATAGAGAGCTTTCCCACGCTACGCAGACTCTTCCCTCTGGCTCCTTTTGAACTCTCCTCAGAGGATGTTCGTCCATCTCCTAACATGAGCTATTTCTGAATGCTTTGGATGGTAATGGCAGTATAATTCAGAGGACTGCAGAATGGAACATTGTACTGGCTCTGTCACTGAGTGTGTACACATATTATACATTTATGAAGTGATTTTGTTTTGTCAAATATGTTTTTATTGAACAGATAAATTATTACAAACTATATGATATGAAATACTTTTTTTATGAAACAAAATGAAAGAAAATAAAACATAAAGACAAAAAAGATAAAGAAATCCCTTAAGCCTCCCACCCATACTGCTCAGTGACATTGCATACTATATAATAAGATGATAGAAAGCTCATGGAAAACATCTGAAAAGAAAATGGCGTAGTCAACCATATCAATGGTATCCTGTCTATTAATCGTTTCTACTCAGGTAATGGACAAGGGGCAGCCAAACCTTATCAAACTGTCTCTCCCCGTTTCTCAGGAAATACCTTATTCTCTCAAGATGAAGTGTACTAGTCATTTCATTTAACCAGTGCTTAAATGCAGGAGCCTCTTCCTTCTTCCAGTGTGTCAGAATTAGTTTTTTCGCTGTAATCCGACCATATGAGAAGAGTTGTTTCTGTGCTTTCGTCAACATAGGCATGGAGTCTGACAGATGAAGTGATTTTAATTGGAATCTAACTCGACTCCTATCTACAATTGGTACTACTTAATTATCCTTGGAATGTATATAATTCTTTCAGACACACGCACGCACGCGCGTGCACGCACGGTCGCACGCAGCACACGCGTGGCAATAAGTTCAACAGCATGTCCATCAGTTAGCTGCCTAATCAGATCTCAGATGTTGTCTCTAGACAGCCAGTTAATCACCCCCCCTGGGTCATCATGTTTAAACAATGGGCCTATTGTGTTATCCTTAACACGATGAGCCTTCGAAAGCTCCAGCAGGCCTGCTCAAAACTACGTATCCATCACAGAGTCAATGAGGAGGTTAAGTACGGACCTGCAGCATTTGTGGATGACGAGATGGCGATTAGGGCTTAAGAACATTAGCTGGCATTTAGCCAGAGCCAGCCACTACTGCTCTTTTAAAAAAACGCTATAGCAATCGCAAACCAATATATGCTATTGTGATATGCCAAAATGTAGTGATTGGCATGATTATAAGAAACGATTGTGTGTGTGGATTGTGGAATGCTCTGTCCATTTACATAGTTATTTTATTGGAATTCTATGAGGAGAGCAAGAGCGGGATCCCTCACAGGGACATGGAGGTACAGTAGAACTCGTAGCATGTTGTCTTTGGGTATAGAAGGACAATGTGGTGCCACAGTGAAGCTGTATCTTCCCAATCGATTGTTTGATTAATCTCCGCAGGATGACCCTTGACCTCACAGTCACACTTATTGTGTCCAGCCAATCAGTGTACAGAATAGAATTGTCACCCTCTTTGCACCTATCAAAAGTGTTCTTCTGGCGCCCTGAGGGTCTTTAACCCGTTCTGACCTGAGATCAGATTCTAAAAATGTCTTCTACATCCTGACAGTTTTCTGAAAAAGCCATGTTTCTGTGTCAGTGGTTCTTCGATTTAAAAAAAAATAGCAGACCTACAAGCTCATACCACCACTCGGTGGCACGCTATGAGCTTGTAGATCTGCTATTTTTCAATGGCTAAAGCACAACGTAATGCTAACACCCGAAATGGGTTTCAACCAGTTTCCGAAGCCCACTCGGTAAGCTGGTAATGAGAGATGGGTTAGCCTACTGGGGATTTGGATTTAGACAATGGCGAGCATTTCCGACAAAAGTGGGAGGCTTTTTCATAGCGTGGATCTTAGAAGATTACTTCAATGTACCATGCACGAGTAGACATGAACTCCCTCTCTGTCCTCTCCAACTCCTCCTTCACCTGACAATCACTGAACTATTGGTAATGATGTTTTTTTTTTAGCTGATTATCAGCCACAGTAATTGCCCCAATAAACAGTTCAGTCTTCAGATGGGACACGAATCTGTTTAGAAGCCAAGGGAGAAGACCCTCGACTCGAGTTAAGGAAAGGACAGAAATTGTTTGGGACGTAGGAAGTTACCACTCAGTTCACACGGGTGTGATTTCTTTTTTATATATACAGAGAATTTCACTGTGTCGCAAACGTTTCATTTCCTGGGTCTGTGTCGCTGCTTGCAACTGTATTGTGCGTAGGTAATAATAAACCATCTAATCTATGACACGATTGTGTCCTTATTGGCCTTTTTACCCGCTGTGTATCATTAGCCCTGTTTGTTGGCACACAGAACACATAATCATTTCCGTTTTGACATTATGGTTTGATGAAAGGGCCTTTCTGTGTGCATGTTCTCCCCGTGTCCCCTAGGGTAGGTGCCCTCACAAAAAACATGCAGTAATCCTGGTCTCTAAACTGCCTCCCCCTGGCCAGCCGGGGCGCCTGATGGAGGGGAAAGGAACTGGTTGGAATAACGTGTTCCTTCCACGCGCTATGACGTCCAACCAGGGAAACTCCCCCCTGTCAGGTGTAAAAGGAGCAACTTGGACACTCGGGCATGAAGGAAGCATGAGTTCAAGTCCGTTGCTCTCCCCTTGTCCCCCATATAATATCGGGGACTAGGTTGGTGGAGGGTGTGTATAGAGCCCAGGAACACATTAGATAATTAACACGGGGGTGAAAAATGGGTTACAACACCGTGGGATGAAAATGATAGAAAGGCAACCGCTGCACAGAATGCGAGAACAACAAGGGCAGACGTGCCTGCCTATAGCACTCACACATGATCACACAGATCTAGGGTTCTACTGTCTTCAAGAGGCAGTCCTTATAGGGATACATCATTGACACAACTTGGTTTTAATCCTCTGCCCGGTCTCTCAACCCTCTTCTTCCATTGTTCATTTTATTATCGAGTGGTGCGACCACTCCTACTCGGAGCTTCGTGTGTCCCTGGCTGGCTGTGTACGAGCACGGAAATAGTGTTTGGTTGGTTTTCATCACCAAGTGTCACACACACACACACACACACACACACACACACACACACACACACACACACTAACTGTATATATGATGATTTTGGGTAGTACAGTACAGTACAGTACAGTACAGTACAGTACAGTACAGTACAGTACAGGGACCCCCGCACGGTAACTCTGTCATTCCTCCTCCATTTTATTTTTGTGTTATTTGGCTCCTACTGTCAATGTGTTTTTTAATCCATTCTGGGCGGGAACCCCTTTTGGTGTTCGGCATTATGTTATGCTTTGGCTATTGAAAAATAGCAGATCTACAAGCGCTACGAGCTTGTGGGTCTGCTATTTTTGAAACGTCAAAGAACGACTGACACAGAAACATGGCTTTTTCAGAAAACTGTCAGGATGTAGAAGAATTTTTTTTAAATCTGATCTCAGGTCAAAATGGGTCAAAGTTAGTTATCGTTCCACCGTGTCTCCCGTGAAGATAAACTAGGGCTACAGCGTTGCAATGTTCTTCTAAAAGAAGAAAAAACGTGTTCTAACAGAACAGGACCACCAGTAGAGCCCTCTTTCCTTCTTCCTACATGCGAGCTGCTAGCAACGGTATACGAAGCCGCGCTCTCTCTCTCTCTCTCTCTCTCTCTCTCTCTCTCTCTCTACTGGGAGATGAGTGAGGAAGTCACGTTATTGAGTTAATGATCTAGCTGAGTCAGTGAATCTTGTACTGTTGTTGAGAATACATTTACTGATTAACCTCCTGCAGGCAGACAGGCAGACAGACAGACAGGCACGCAGGCAGACAGGCAGGCAGACAGACGGGCACGCAGGCAGGCACGCAGGCAGACAGGCAGGCAGCCCGGGACTTCCCGTCCTTCTCCCCCTTTCTGAAACCAGCTCCTCGCCACTCGCCCTACACACTTGCCCTCGATATGCGCGTTCACGCGAGGCTGCGCCATATTAAGTGTGTCGTCCGAAACCAAGCAGCCTTGAGTGGAAGAAAAGAACAGGTAACACAATTGCATGATGGTAACCATGGCAACGAATGGTGTCCGTTTCCTGTTTCTGCACAAGGAGGGCGAGTGTATTTCCAAACAGTTTTTTTTTTTATACCCAGCACCCTAATCAAGGGAACTTGATTCAGCTGGAGGGGCACTTCCTGACGAGGGAACCTCCCGAGAGCACTTCAAGTCAAGGGACTTGTTTCAGAAAGGGCCTGTGTGTGTGTGTGTGTGTGTGCAGTGCCCGTGCGTAAGTCGCGTATATCTAATGTGCAGCTGAGCATAGACATGCGTTAACGCCCCGCCTGCCTCTGATTGGCCTACCGACACTGCCCGTCTCGACTAATACAAGTATACGGTATCGGTATGATGCAAGGGAACTGCCTGTAACTTGTACCTTTTTATTTTTGTAGAAGAGGCAAACTCATGCTTTGATTTAATGATTGATTGAACATGATCGCCGTAATATGATTTGGGTGTGTTCTAAATAAAGTGTCTGTGTTGATCATTGTGTTAATTTATCTGTATGTGTAAACGTGAAACATTATTGCACTGTAAAAAGGGTCTCTTTTCCCTTCACCTTTATCCTTTTTTAGTATAATATTAGTTTTACTATAATTAGATTAATACACGATAAATCAACGCTAACACTTTATTCGGAAGTATACACACCCAAATCAAATCATCAGTACATCGTGCACGTGTGTTCAATCAATTATTCAATCAAAGCAAAACGGCATAAACAATGTTAGTTTGGCTCTTCCGCAAAAAATAAGTTGGTGACAGGGCTGCATCCGGTCGCGCGCGCCAAGCTGTCATTCTCCTGTGTTGTTGTTTCCCCTCCCCCCTCGTCTAAGCTCAGCCGCACGTTAGATATACGCGTGTGCGCACACATGCGACACACATGCAGAATGACTTGTGCAGGTTGTTAAAAGTGGCCCTGGCTAAGATATTTCCATGTGCGTGCGTGCGTGCGCCTGTACAGTAGATTGTGTCGGACGTCTAGACAGACTTACTGCACTATACTTTGATGTCACAGCGTGCTGTGATGATGAAAAGAGAAAAACAGCTGTGTGTGGGTGTGTGTATGCAGGTGCACACTACTGTACATGTGTTTTGTCAATCGACATTTTCAACATTATCGTAGTTGAGACACACAGCCACTAAAGAAGGCATGTTTGGCATCCTTTTGACCATGTAAAAAATACTTAACTGAAAGAACAGAATTGTCTTGAATGTGGCTGCGTTTATGGATATTTCCGCGTGTATCAACAAAAAGTAATTACTGTGACGAAGAAAATCACGTCCTCTGTAGCTGAAACGGCTGCATGTTTTTCCAGTAATCAAATTTCCCCTCTTCAGCGTCGGCTCAGATTGAGGTTTTTCTGGTCTCCCGGGTTCTGCATATAGCAGAATCCTCACGGAAGTCTTCTTGTCCCTGGTGGTCAGTCCAAATATGTCTATTTGGACTGACATCCAGGGACAAGAGCCATTTCTGGGCCTCCTTTTTAATTGAGTGACCTTGGTGTGGCCTGCGTTCACTAGCGGTGTAACTCAGCCCACATCCAGCACAGCAGCGCCGTTTCATTCCCTCTTGTGTTTCGTCTCGACCTCTTTCAAAGCCCTCCAAGTGAATTCCTTTGTCCTTGTTTTTTTTTAAAGGCCCAGAGCTTTCGTCTTTCGCTTATCTTCGCACAGTGAATGAAGTGTTAACTTAACTCGGACAAACGTGTGGTACTGGAGTATGTTAACCACTTATATAACCACAAAGAGATTCTAAATTATTTTCAAATGAGTCAAATCTACGAAACCAAATTGTCGATGCACAACGTTAGTGGCACGCAAAACCAAGTATAAATGACGTTTCTCTGTCTTGTCGTTCAAATCATGGAGTCCTGTAACTTTCCCCTCTGCCCTCGGGCCCTTGACCAGGGCTTCAACGTTTGCTGTGTTCTCTCTCCTATACCGTCTCTGCTTTGGTTTTGGGGCGTGGTGTTAAGGCCGGGAGCTTTCGTTGTTTTGACTGCGTTTAACGGTGAACAGAGGGCTCCGTTCACACTGGGCTGCCCTCAAGGCTCGTTAGGCAAATGGACTGCCGGGCTGACTTGGTCTCTCAGCCAGTGTTGCCATCTTTTGCGAGAGAAATAAGCAACTGCAGCATCAGCAAATGTTCAGATGAACCACTGATGCAATCACACATTCACATGAATTACCCAACATTACATTCTGTAACAATACAGGCACAATATCACATTAATCAGGAAAGGCTTGTATGCTTAAGCATAGAACCGTTACCACACTAGTAGAAGTGCATCAAAGCAATTATGTCTGTAAACATATACACATGAAATACACTGTTGTTCAGTTTTTAACTAACTATTATATAAATGCCCCCCCGGGGACCCCCACACGGAGTTGCACCACTTACTTCACACGGGTGTGATTTTTACTTTTCAAATGACTATTTTACTCTTTCATGAACTCAATAATGTCCATATTCTTCAAAACGCATCAGTACAGTTGTAGCTTCGTTTCTCACACATTTTACCTTTTTTTTGTTGTTGTCATTGATTTGTCACTGCTATTGAGCGTTCATTTTAAAAGACTACATGGGAAGATGTAGGAACCAAAGCTTTAAACCCTGCCACAATCAACATCCTTTTACTTTAAAACCCCAAATCAGCTTCAATTATAGGTTTTACTGCTCTTTCTTTCTTTCTTTCTTTCTTTGCTTGTAATTTGTTCTAACCTTATAGTGTTTAACACTGGATTCCAAATACAACACCAATGGCAATTGTAATTATTTATTTTAATCAATGAACTTTAGATGTTCTGCGTCAGCTTCCCACATTTGTCTAGTTTAGTAGACTTTGTTACTAGCGTTTTTTTCTTTATACATATTAGTTTGAAGATCTATGGTCTGGTGTGGCTGCCAGTGCCACTGCCTGCTGCTTCCATTGCTGACCTCACAAAGATGCTCTGTTAGTGGCTAGAGTCGGTTCCGACACACACACACACACACACACACACACACACACACACACACACACACACACACGCACACAGTCCTGTCGGGTCAAACACAGCCATGGATGGATGTTTTGTTTTTGACTTGGACGCCATGGTGGAAAACACTAGGAATGCATGTGTGTTAGGGCATTAAGCAACTAGTCGACTAGTTTACTAGTAAATCCACTAGTTTTTTTCCCCCCCCGATTTTGTAGGCCACACGATCAGGTAGATTATAGTTGTAGTCACCAATGTACACAGTTTTTACAAATATTTATTTCCAAATGTTATTATTATTATCTTTTAACATAATAGGTGGTTAACCCATTCTGACCGGGAACCCGTTTTGGTGTTAGCCATCATGTTATGCTTTAGCTATTGAAAAATAGCAGATCTACAAGCTCATAGCGCGCCACCGAGTGGCGCGCTACGAGCTTGTAGGTCTGCTATTTTTGGAAAAATCGAAGAACGACTGACATTTTTAGAATCTGATCTCGGGTCAGAATGGGTTAATCAGACCAGTGTGTGTCCAGTGGAAACGTCGTATGAATCTGATCTCAGGTCAGAATGGGTTAAACAACTAGTAAAAATGACTAGAAGTGAATGCCCATAATGTGTGTGGTTCCTTGTTATTACTCATTGTTGCGTTTTCATCAAGCCAGTGGTTCTTTTTATTGCTCTGAATCCTCCTTTAAAGACTTCCGTAACCAAATGTGTTATTTATTCCTTTGAACATCATGGAATTCCCCGTATGTCTTACATTCTGGCGTCTTTCTTTCATCATCAGAATCATCAGAACGTACAAATCAATTTGTTATCATGTAACCGCAGGCCATGAGGTGGCAGGTAGAGCGGGGTGATTTAAACGGTGTTACACTTTTGTTTATTTACCGGTAACCACATAATTCAGCAACATTACAATCATTGTATGTCGTTTTAAGACGTCACAGCAAGGAGAATGATTTGGTTATACCATTTGAAAATGTAAAAATGTCAATATGAATATACAATTTACAATTTAGGCATTTAGCAGACGCTCTTAAGAGCGTAACAGTGGAATATCTATATGAAACTATACATATACAGTATTATAAACTGTACATACTATACTATATGCTGTAAAGTGCTATGACTACATACAATGCAAGTCTGTATAAAATGCTATCCAAGTCTACAGGAAGTTCTATCTAAGGGGCTAGGGTATGTGCTACGGGCCATGATGGAGTCTGAAGAGTTGGGTTTTCAGACTACGGTGGAAGATTGGGAGTGATGCTGCAGTTCTGACTGCAACGGGAAGTGCATTCCACAGTTTTGGAGTGCAGAGTTTGGGACGTGTGGAGCGTTTTTAGTGAAGGCACTTCCAGCTTCCCCGCGTTGGCTGATCTGAGTGCGCGGGAGGTTTTGTAGGGTATACGATCATACTTGCAAGACATGGGGGTGGCAACCTTTGGTTGCTTTGAATGCCAGCATCAGAATTTTGTATTCTGTTTGGGCAGCGACCGGGAGCCAATGAAGGGAGACGTGTGAGAGTTTTGGCTGGTTGAAGACCAAGCGAGCTGCGGCATTTTGGATCAGTTGGAGAGGCTTAAGTGCACATGCCGGTAGGCCAGTAAGGAGGGAGTTAACAATAGTCAAGTTTTGACAAGACTGTTGTCTGGATTAGGAGCTGGGCTGATTCCTGGGTGAGGAACGGTCTAATTCGTCGTATGTTATAGAGTGTGGACCTACAGGATCGAGTGACAGATGTGTTGTGAGTTTTGAACGAGAGCCTCGAGAGCTGACTGTCCAGGACAACACCAAGGTTCCTGGCTGTTGGGACAGACGTTACCAGGGCGTCGTCTACGGAGATCGTTAGCTCCCGCATAGGGCAGGACTTAGCTGGGAAGAAGAGAATCTCAGTCTTGTCTGGGTTCAGCTTGAGGTGGTTGGAGGACATCCACTGTGAGATGTCAGCCAGGCATGCAGTGATGCGCTCTTCTGTACCTGAGTGGAAGGTTATAGTTTGATATGAGCACAAATCAAAGACTATAGTCATCATGACCAGCTCACAAGGGTTGTGTTTGGTTGAATATCTGGGTTTTGGGATGTTGGGTCACTATTTGTGTGCCGAATGGTTGCATTGTTGGATATGCAGCGACACACGGCCACATTTTGAACACCACTCAATGTCAAGGTCCTGAGAGAACACTTTGAACCCACAAGCGGTGGAAAGTGACTAAGGCCATTTGTATAGTAAGTATGGTACCCCACTGCAAGTATTTGACAGCTTTAGTTTCCAGTTACTTTGCAGATTTAGATTTGTCTTTAGTTTTATACTAATTAAAACATAACCGATCTCTGAGCTCACAGTGTGCTGCATCACCACAATGTGTTGTTGCGCTTGTAGATATTAGCTTGATGCCAGTACTTTTGTATTTTTACTCGAGTAACATTTTGAGTAACTGTGCTAAATGCTACTTTTTACTAAAGTAAAAAAAAATCTGTACATTAGTTTCACCACTAGCCCACAACCACACAGCGACACATCACGTAATCATAACTTAGAGTCAGGAACTGAACCTCGGCTGACCAAAATAACTGTGTGTGTGTGTGTGTGTGTGTGTGTGTGTGTGTGTGTGTGTGTGTGTGTGTGTGTGTGTGTGTGTGTGTGTGTGTGTGTGTGTGTGTGTGTGTGTGTGTGTGTGTGTGTGTGTGTGTGTGTGTGTGTGTGTGTGTGTGTGTGTGTGTGTGTGTGTGTGTGTGTGTGTGTGTGTGTGTGTGTGTGTGTGTGTGTGTGTGTGCGTGCGCGTTGACATGCACAATGTCTAGCCTATTACGATGTGAAGAGCAGAATTTACAGTCTGTGGTGTACAGTAGCCGTTTAACTATCTATGCGAGGAGCTAGTTTTGCATCCAGCAGTTGGATAGTGTTGTTGTTGAACGAAGAGGAAGCCAGAAGCTTCTCTTTTTTTCCCCATTTTGTGAGCGGAAGCAGAACAGCTGGGATGGATGCGTCACTGTGTTTAATATGTAGGCCTACTGTATACATGAGCCACTACAGCAGGATGCCAATTGAAACCATTTTCAGTTAAAACCCATTCTCGGGGTGTTGGCATTATGTTATGCTTTAGCTGTTGGGAAAATAGCAGTCTTTTTCAGAAAACCGTCAGGATGTAGAAGACATTTTTTTTAGAATCTGATTTTTTTTAATTAATATTAATACGTAAAACTTATATTGGACTAGCTTTCGGTGCTTTATTTCCAATAGATCAGTGTAGAAAGACAGGAAATCAAGGGCAAGGGAGAGAGGATGGACATGCGAGGCAACGCAGGCTGAGGGGCCGGATTTAGGTCCTTGCACTCGCATAAACGAGCATATGGTCTCTGCACTAACTGGCTGAACCACCTGGCAAGACCAGATCAATCGATATTGTAACCAGAGAACTTGTGACGAAATTTGCTATACGGTAACTCACTTAAGAACCGCTGCTTGAAGTGGTTTAGCACTTTGGAAAGGTATAATGATGGTATAAAGGGATATTTCACTTTTCAAAAAAATAACTTGGGTCATTTCATCGTCTGCTCCAGGCTTTTCTGAACTCACCGGACATTTTCTTATGTCGCTCGATTCTGTATTTTTTACTATTTTGATATTCATTGTGGCTGTCACGCCCCCCCCTTCCTGTACTATTCCTTTGACTTCACACTCTGTTCAAATGGAGTGTGAATTCTAACATGGTTAAAATAATATCTAAATACTGAATCAAACAAAAAAAACCTGTCTGGGGTGTTCACAAAAGCCTGAGTAGACGATGAAATTACCTTTTTTTTAATTTATTATTATTTTATTTTTAATATATCCCAGTGATGTAAATAGGTTTTCAATGTAATGGGTCCTGGAGGCTGGGACGGTGGTCTTTTAGATGGGTCCCAGGGACACGAGTAGTACAGTATTGCAATCCCAGGACCCCCGGAGGGTGACATGATTTCGTCCTTTTTTCAATTTAGTGAGTCTAATGGCCGATTCATACTCCGAATAAAAGTCGGTTCGGCGCCGTAGAGCCTACAATGTGACGTCGGGTACCGTCCTGAAGTCGACTCTTCGGTGCTACTGAAAATTGCCGAAAATCATTTCGGCACTACAGCGCCGAAACAGCGGTAAAATAGGAGTATGAATCGGCCCCTAAGGGTTGCAGGATGCACGTGTCTATCAGCAGAACGTCACTTATCCAGTGCCCAGGGGGGGGGGGGGGCAGCGGAGCCCACCTGGCTCTCTCCTATATGTCCAGCCTGGGGCTCGGTGGTAAAAAGCTCTCTGGTTGATAGATGACATCAGGAAACAAAAGAGAGACGACGCTAATGCCTCATTTTCCTCCTCCTCCTCCTCGTGTGTGTGCAATGCGATCCGTCCATCATCTGGTCCAAGAGTGGACTAATGCTGGTACCTCTTCTGCTGCTCTACTGTCGTCTCCAGACAGAAACACATGCTGAGTTTAGAGACGATGACCTCAACGATTATCTCAATTATAGGTCAACGGACAGACATTTCATGTTGATCCTAATCTTCCCATTAATAGGCATTTTCTCTTCCGACTTTTAGGACATTTTGTTTCTCCGACGTAGGTCCGTCAAAAACAAAGAATTATCAGAATGAATGTTTTATGGTGGTGGAAGGCCCCATTATGCCACAAGCAATCTTTTAACCCATTTTGACATCCAGTTTTCTGAAAAAGCTATGTTTCTATGTCAGTCGTTCTTCGATTTTTCTAAAATAGCAGACCTACAAGCTCGTAGCGCGCCACTCGGTGGCGCGCTATGAGCTTGTAGATCTGCTATTTTTCAATAGCTAAAGCATAACGCAATGCTAACACCAAAAGGGGCTCCCGCCCACACAGATGATCACTCTGGCACGAGAGCAAGCCTATATTTGTCAGAATAAACACAAACGCACGTTCTGTGAGTGCGGACTATCTAAAGCGCTTTCAATATTGGCGCGCTCTCGAGGCACATTCTATATTTAAAGTTGTCACATCACGACTAGTCATGACGGCGTGTTGTGTCTGAGGTTGTAGATGCGTTATTCCTGGGCCCTCTGGCAGTTGTGCTTGTGTTTGTTTGACTGCAGTGTACGGGTTGCTATAGCTCTGGTCCATAGCTCTAATGCGTTTCATTTAGAGCTATGTTACTCTCAACTTCCGCCGCTCGCATGAATGCAGACCAGCCTCTTCTCTTTAGTGTAAATAAAAAGAACGTTTTCGCTACTCACCAAAACAAAGGTGAGTTGTGTCATTAGAAAGCCTACTTTCCTTAGTGGACGCACTCTGAGCCCCCCCACCACACGTATAAACTGTACTTTTAGGCCAAAAGGGGATTTTGTTTCCACCGAAAAAAACAAACATTTTTAGTTACTCCGCTGCGCCCTCTACTGATATTGCCCAGAGAACTGCCTCATAGAGAATATTTTTCCTCCGGTGAAAAAAAAATCCCTTTCTGGCCAAAAAGTACCGTTTATACGTGTGGTGGGGGGGCTCAGAGTGCGTCCACTAAGGAAAGTAGTCGTTCTAATGACACAACCCGCCTTTGTTTTGGTGAGTAGCAAAAACGTTCTTTTTATTTACGCCAAAGAGGAGAGGCTGGTCTGATTTCGATTTGAGATTTAAAACGGAAAGCCTTACTGCGCAGGGCAGAATCGTAGAAGCAGTAGAATAATAATAAAACTTTATTTGTAGAGCACCTTTCATGACATGAAATGCAGCTCAAAGTGCTTTACAGAAAAATGGAGGGTAAAAGAAAAGCAAGGCAACAACATTAAAAACAAGCAGTAATGCAATACAGTGAGGACATGAATAACAAAAATAAAAAATAAAAGATCAATTAAAAGCAATGTTGTAGAAGTGGGTCTTGAGCTGAGCTTTAAAGATGTCTACAGAGGCTGCCTGACGAAGGTACAGTGGGAGCTTGTTCCATGCCGACGGCCCGTAGAAGCAAAAAGCTGCTTCCCCGTATTTTTTAGTTGCCATTTTTTTGGCAAAGCGAGCAGGCCAGCAGTGGAAGACCTTAGGGGGCGGTTTGGGACATATTTAGGCAGGCAGTCATGTAGGTAGGAAGGTGCGAGACCATTGAGAGCTTTATAGACAAGTAAAAGAATTTTAAAATCAATCCTAAAAACAACCGGAAGCCAGTGCAGTGATGCCAAAACTGGAGTAATATGTTCTCTCATCTTAGTTCTAGTTAAAACTCTGGCTGCTGCATTTTGGACAAGTTGTAATCTGTCAGTTGTTTTCTTAGGCAGTCCTGAAAAAAGTGCATTGCAGTAGTCAAGCCGAGAAAAAACAAAGGCGTGGATTAGCGTTTTTGCATCGTCCAAGGACAAAATTGGCTCTGATTCGTGCAATATTTCTAAGGTGAAAAAAGGCGATCTTGGTAACATGATTAATGTGTGAATTGAAATTCAATTCAGAATCAATAATAACCCCCAGGTTCTTTACTGTACTGTTACTTTCTACAGTCAGGTTACCAAGTCTGCTTATTATTGATTTTATATAGTAGAAGGCTATGGACCAGGGCTAAGGTTGGTAGTGCCTTGTTCAGAGAGCTAAACAATGAGGAAGCTTCTAGCTCAGTGATTTTCCAACCCGTTTGCCGTGAGGATATTTGCCCTATTATGGTAATAAAAATAAAAAAGTCATGGTATTTCTTTCTTTAAATCCGTAAGAATTGAAAAAAATTACTTTGTCCAAGCCGGAAAACACAATTGATTGATTGGCCGTTGAAATAAATACGCTCAGAAAATGCACATGGCTCAGCCATATGGCCACTTAACACGGCTGCCGTGGGTGGGCCAGGTGGGTGGGCCAGGTGGGTGGGCCCGGCCGGGAACACCTTTTGAGATTTTCATGTTGGCCCGGATCCAGAAAAGGTTCCTATAGCTGCTTCCACACATGGAAGTGTAGATATGTGGGGAGGGGTCCTTCCTATTGTCAGCTCTGATAGGAACCGCCCCTCCTCTGCTCTCCTCTGCTAAGCTAAGCTCCTTTGCAGGTTCATAATGCAGGTTCATAATCTCAGCAAGGGGGAAGTCCGCAGTGCCGTACTCAAAGAGACCGCATGTGCGTATGTACATGGATGTGTATTTTGTGCACGAGCCCACACACTCTCTCACATGTCAGATTCCCCGGGATGCAGAGAAATAAGCCCGTGCTTCGGTTACCATGGTTACTAACCCCATGTCTGCAGAATGGGTGTGATTCCAGTCTTTTCAGCGTTCAGACGCGCACACACACACACACGCACACGCACACGCACACACACACACACACACACACACACATAAATACACACCAACACAGTTGCAGTACAATTAGACCCCTGTTAAAAGCTCTGTCGTCAGCGGAACTCGGGGTTGGGTGGGGGTTGCACATAGACACACACACACACACACACACACAAACACACACACACACACACACACACACACACACACGTATGTATGTGATGGGGGAGGCTTTGACACACACACACACCAGGGCTCGAGATTAACGGCGTCCCGACGTCCCGGGGACTGTAAAATATCTATTTGGGACGTAAATGTATCTCATCCGGGACGGTTTCGGGACGAGAGGAGTTTTTACACTGAAAATGCACATTTCGTGTGCAGCGATGAGCAGCATGATAATTTCTCCGTGCCGTCAACCAATGCTCTGTCGGACCAAACTAGTATGCCTCCCGTTGACAACAACAACGCACACACTACATTCACCCAACGGAATCATAGGAATTATATTGCTTTTTCCCCGTGGATGAGACATTTAGATTGAAAAACTATCGGTTGGAAGCGTGGATAAGACCATGGTTGTGTGTCACAGAAAGGTTCCATATGGACATGGGGCTATACACTACACCAACGTTTAACGTTAGCTTCCATGCTAGGCTTGCTAGCTGGCGTCGACATTAAATAATATGTTGGTATATAATCATCTGAAGCAACAGATGTTTTCTAATGCTCAGATTGTTCTGGAATTGCTGCCCCAACACTGTGGAATGCACACACCAAAACCAAAACGCTCTCATTCCACAGTTTTTATTGATTGTATTTATTATTATTATTATTTATTGATCCTTCGTCTTAGTATTCCCCCTAATAAAGTTGTTTTTATTTGTTTTCTCATGCCAACCATGTAATAGACATTTGAGTATTCATATACCTGCATTGCTGCACGTTATCTGTTGGACTTGATAAAGTAGCCTACACCAAAATAACAAAATCCATTTGAAAATAAAAATCACTGTTCTCAGGTCGAATATTGATATGCGATTAAAATGTGATTAATTTAGATTAATGAATTACAAAGCCTCTGATTAATTCGATTAACATTTTTAACCAAGCCCTATTTTTCATCTGGGAGCATTTTGACTAAATCAGTGTATCTGCAGAAGAAACATGAAGCCAGACAAGTAATGTACTGCATGTATTCAATACATGCAGTACATTATTTGTTTGGCTTAATTGTATTTCTATTACAATAGGAATACAGTTATTAATTTCAGAATTTGAGTGGTGCTTTTTGTACATTTTTTCCCCGGGACGGTATACATTTACTTCGGGACGGTTCAAATTGTATTTTGGGACGGTTCCGGGACGGTGGTGAAAAAAGTTAGTCTGGAGCCCTGACACACACACACACACACACACACACACACAGACACGTATGTATGTGATGGGGGAGGCTTTAACACACACACACACACACAGAAACATTAATAAAAGCCTGAGAACAACACACTCTTTTTTTGCACTCTGGCCGTGTGCTGGCTGCAACAAAAGCGCACGTGTGTGTGTGTGTGTGTGTGTGTGTGTGTTTGTGTGTGTGTGTGCAGTGCACGCTACTTTAGCTGGCAGCACACGCCGGTAGGATGTCAGAGGCTAGAGGTGAACCGTCTCCATCAGCACAGTATTCAGTGTTCACAGTATTCAGTGTTCACAGTATTCAGTGTTCACAGTATTCAGTGTTCACAGTATTCAGTGTTCACAGTATTCAGTGTTCACAGTATTCAGTGTTCACAGTATTCAGTGTTCACAGTATTCAGTGTTCACAGTATTCAGTGTTCACAGTATTCAGTGTTCACAGTATTCAGTGTTCACAGTATTCAGTGTTCACAGTATTCAGTGTTCACAGTATTCAGTGTTCACAGTATTCAGTGTCGAGACGTCTCATTTTTTTGCGGCTTACGCCTTTTATTGTTTTTTTTGAAGGGACAGACAGTAGGCTGACAGGAAACGGGGGAGAGAGATGGGGGGATGACACCATAGACTGAGTGTAAAACATATGGACAAAGCGTTCCGCGGGTCTAACATGAACGTAAAGTGAAGCCTGTCAGTCCTTGCAATGGAAGTCGCCATCTTTCTAGATCCGTTTGGGCCCAGCTGGCCCATTGGCTGGCCCAGATAACGAGGCGGGACTTCCCCCCCCTTCTTCTTCGTTAGTTTTTATTTTGACTCGAGTGGGTGGGGGATCCCGTTCATAGACTGTAACGGTAGCCACGCCCTTCAGAACATGCACGACTTTATGGTCATCTTTTTTAATAAATGGGACCATAATTTTCCAAAAAGAATATTATGACATTAGAAATGAGACTTTAAACTAGCAAAAAGTATTCATGACCATGTTTATTATGGTAATACAGTCTAGGTGAAGTTGGGCCCAAATACATGGACCTCTATGGGGCTATGGGTTTTTTTGAGCCCAATGACAGCGCCACAACAGGCCATTATATGAACTTTCATTTCCTTAGTGGCTTCACAAAATATCTGTCTGACTGCCCCCCTGGACGACACGCAGTGAAGGCCGTGTCGGGCTCGGGAGTCGAACCCGCGGCCACACTTATAGATACAATTTACAATTTACAATTTAGGCATTTAGCAGACGCTCTTAATCCAGAGCGATTTACATTAAGCAAGAACAAAAAAAAAGCATGGGAATACATCACATAAAAAACATTTATCATGAAACATGCGTACGCTAAGAAAGTAACAGTGGAATATCTATATAATGAAACTATACATATAAACTACTATGCTATACATATGTACTATGGCGTGCTATGACTACATACAATGCAATTATAGTGCTGTCTTCATAACATGCTATAAGTCTGTGTCAAATGCTATCTAAGTCTACAGAAATGCTACGTATTTCCCCAAAACAATTTGAATAGATTGAATCAATTAGTCTGGGTTAACCCCCGAACGCCCAGCGTTATTTAATCCATTTAAAATCATAGGCTGCCCAGTGATTTATAGCAGCGGAGCACATTTATCGACGGACCGGATGCTCTCCCGGATGTGGCTGAAGTAACCGGATGTAGCCAAAACACTCTCCATGCGATCGACGACAACGGGAGATGTGATTTGATTGTACCGCGACTAGCGACGGGACCGGGCGTCTAACACCACAATCTTTTCTTAGAGTTGGACGGAATGATATTAGATCAAGAGTTATTCACGTTTTTAAGCTTTTCGATCTCGTCGGCTAAAATAGCGGGGGGGGGGACATTTTTGATGACGTCCCAACCTGGAGAAATAACATTGAATGTTGCGCAACAGACGCTCCCAGCCTGTGGAGCGATGCGATGTCCTTTGATATCGATAAATATTTTAATAAATAAATCTTTTTTTTTCATCAATCTCCGTCCTCCGTCCTAGATCTGCTATTTTTCCAATAGCTAGATTATAACGTAATGTTTCAAAAACACCAAAAATGGGTTAACCCTGTATTACTTGGCTGTACAATTGTGAGTTGTGGCATGCAAAAGTAGAAAGAATTACCGAGATCACGGCGAGTTCATTCGTCGCAAACGAGACAAGATGTCTTGTTTGAGATGTTTGAAATAATGGTATAATTGCTTTTTGCTTTTTAGTCGTATATCGCCCAGCCCTAACACAGCAGACCTGAACCCGAGTGCTGACACAGCATGATAGATACAGTGTACAGTACTTTATTTAAGACTATGGACAAGAGGCCAACTAAACTTCAAGTTGACCCGATCGTGTTTGTTTGAAATATTGGAAACATTGTCCCCCCCCCCCCCGGAGATCAGCGCAAAGGAGCGCCAACTCAATACGTTTGGAGTGCTCTGCTGAGACACTGCATGGACATACAGTAGCATGTACAGTGTGTGTGTGTGTGTGTGTGTGTGTGTGTGTGTGTGTGTGTGTGTGTGTGTGTGTGTGTGTGTGTGTGTGTGTGTGTGTGTGTGTGTGTGTGTGTGTGTGTGTGTGTGTGTGTGTGTGTGTGTGTGTGTGTGTGTGTGTGTGTGTGTGTGTGTGCGCGTGCGTGCATGCGACTGTGCGCGTGCAAAACTGCATGCTTGCAACCAGGGTAGCTCTTGTGGAGGTCTGTATGCAATAGAAGAGGAATCCGTGCCATGCTGGAAACAATAATACGGCATAGAAGGAGGTGGGGGGTGTGATGTGAGAAAATCAAAGTAGCATCTCTCAGTCTCTCTCGCTCTCTCTCTCTCATTCTCACCCTCCCCTTCTATCTCTCTCTCTCTCTCTTTCTCCCTCTCTCTCTGGGCTAAATGGCACACTTTGGCCATTAATAGAACTTACACTGTAAGAATATGGAATAGGCCAGATGAAGGCTTATACGGTAACATGCACAATCATTGAGTTCCACGTCGGCACCTTTTCCTTTGTCATAGCATAAATACTACCGAGGGGGGGGTGTGTGTGTGTGTGTGTGGGGGGGGGGGGGGGGGCACATCATCATCATCAAATCACCGCCATGACATTCTCAGTGTGTGTGTGGGGGGGGGGGGGGGGGGGGGGGGGCACATCATCATCATCAAATCACCGCCATGACATTCTCAGTGTGCTCGCTGTTCTCCCTCTCTCCTAGACGTCTTGTCATGTTTTATTCATGAGAGCTTTGCCGGTGCAAGCTAATCCATGTGGAATATTAGTCTATACTGTACCTTGGATTACTTTAGCATGCAGCTAATCCAAAATGCCATACATAAGTAGCCGTAAGCGCAAATGTGGGAAAGCACGTTATACTAGCGCACAACCAATACCTTATGCCACCGGTGACGCACGGCACGCCCTATTTTTTTATTTTTCAAAATAGCAGAAATTGGCAATCTACACGCGGCCACATCACATCGTGATGCCGTAAAACAAATATAAAAATATATATATATATATCGTAGCTCTCGTGCACATCCAGGTGGAGGAGGTGCTGGTGTATAGGCGAGATATTGTACGTGCTTTGCCCCGTATATACGCAGCTTTGTCGGGCTGAGCCGACACTGTGAAACGTGTCCTGCAAATAAAAGGACACGCCGTACACTCGTCAGTCGTCACTGGAGTGTATGCGGCTTCCTTCCTGAGAGGAGCATTTTGGAGGTCTGCTGTACAGTAGCTACAGTACAACGCTGCGACGTGAAGTGCTAATTTAACTCTTTGACAGTCAAATGAACACCCGAGGCTTGTGCAGAGTAAACGTGTGGTTGGGTTCTGACACATTAAGACATGGGCTGAAACAAAAGAATTATAGCACAGCCTGAAATGCTGTTTGCACAGCGAGCATATGTTCCTTCTAGAGACAGTGCGTGCGTGTGCGTGCGTGCGTGCATTGGTGATTCACTCCTCCTGTGTGGTAAAACTGCAGTCTGTTTTGACGAATCAGAAAAAGGAGAAGTAGTCTAAATGCACAGAACCAGATAGGCAGCTGTTTCCCAAGTGAACAGTCTTTTATTTTATTTTTTCCAATTTTCTCTTCGTCATAACTTGTAACAATGTAATAAGGTTAGCCATCAATAAGCTACAAGCTTCCGCCTATACCTTTTCGATCATGTCAAAATGAGTTTAATACATGGTTCTTCTTGTAATGTTCCAACGGCACAAGATCGAAATAAACCATTCGTTCATAACGATTACCATACAGTAGAGTGGCCACACAGTACTGAATAACCGCCTATAAATCACCTAAATGCAGTACACACACTTTTATTCGAACAGAATACAAAGTATATAGAGCTCTAATCTTGCACTGCACAAGACCACGTCTCTGTCGTCTGTTCCACAGCTTCCGCTCAGTGTTTTCTAGCATTAAATAGGTCTGGTAAATGTATGACGTTTTCCAATAATATGATAGTTATTTAAAGAGGTTTAGAGCAAACATGCTAACAATGTGGAAACGTATCCCATTTTCACATTCCACACTTTTGGAACGTTTGATGGCTATATAGATGCTACAGACACTCTGACTTCAGAAAGGTGGACTGCTGGAACTGACTGGCTAAATGTGTTGACTGCTGCAACCTGGTCTCGGTACCCAGGCTATTATTTCTGTTGGCTTTCAGCTCAAAAACGAAAAGCCTGGGGAAACCCATTGGAAGATTTGGCATAGGAACTAGGGCTGTGAATCTTTGGGTGTCCCATGATTCGATTCTTGGGGTCACGATTAAAAAAAAAAAAAAAATCAAAAGCATTTTTTTTCCCAGATTCAAAAGGATTCTCTATTCGAAAAGATTCTCGATTCAATACACAGGATTTCATCACAATCTACTCCAGTCTTGAACTGAAGTGACTACAGTAACCTCGAGAATGACTGAAGACACGATGTTTTACTGTGATCGATTTTTGGGAATTGTTCATAACGGGAACCGCGATTGTAATTCGACTTGATTTTCTTTTTGACACCCCTAATAGGAACAGTGTTCATTTTTCCAGGATATTTTGATTTAGTCCTATAGTCTACCTACTAACCAACCAATAACGGTGCAGAGGGGGTGTCGCGGGTGCTCAGATCGGTGAACCAATAGGATCCACCGCCTGTTTTCGACCGGCACCCACCCACCCCTCTATAGAGACCAGAAACCACACAGGCTGGGCCAGGCCAGGCTATCGGTCAACCAGGCCACGTACCGTTTCAGCCATCTCTGACAAGGACGGAGAGTTTGAATCACAGTCGTGTGTGTCTAGATGGAACACATCATCGACGTGTATTCATCACTCGCTATCCCTCAACTTAATGCAGCTCAAATTGACTCGCCTGCGATCCAATAAGAATCATTCAATAACCACATTTATATATACTATAGTCCTTACCCGTTCTGAATATATGAACAGCAAATATATATATATATAGTAAATATATATTATATATACATATTTATATATATATATATAGAATATTAGTGGTCCATGACATGAAAATGTTTGAGAACCACTGCTCTAAAACAACATTGGACAATGATGTTTGATAGTCAGCTATATTGTTGCTTATTGTAGATAATTAATTATGCACGGGCGTGCAAACGATGAAATGTGTTCAGATATGCATCTCCTTACCTGCTTCGGTTTCGTTTGCGCGACTGGCTCGCAAACGTTTGGCGTCACGCGTGCGTTTAGAAAGTGCGGTGCGTTTTCTTTTTGGCATTTTTGGCGTTTTTTGGGGGGTGATGGCAGAGTATTCCAGTCCAGTTGTTGCAAGCATGAGTCGTTGTTGTACTGCAGAGTAGTTCACAGGTCACATCACACACAGGAGCAGTGAAAGGGGGAGGGTCCTTCGGATGGCTGGGCTCTGATGGCTGGCCTCTGTGATGGTGGAAGCAACTTTGCCCGTGGGATCGTGTGGTGTTGTAAAAACAATATTTGTACATTGAAATATGACAGTTGAGTCGGTAAAAAGTAGGCTAGGCGCATTCTGGGAGCGTGCAGATTTTGTTTTGCATGGAGAGATGTGTGCTAATAGTGTGGCTCGGTCGGAGATAGACGACAACGGCTGTGCTGTGTATTAGGAGACACACACACACACACACATGGCGCCAAATTGTATAGGGCACATTTTGTTGTGGTGCAGCGGTAGCTAGAGGAAGCATGCCAGTGGGGTAACGGTGATAACGGTGGCCTGTGATGCAGGTGTCGCTAAGGGACGGAGGTGCGAGGTTAATTCACTAATAATGTGTCAAATGGGGAAAAGGGCTCCGTTACGCCCTCCATATAATTATGGTCCATGCCTGTGCGAAAAGTGGGAGTGATTCGTGCAGTTAATGATGAGATAACGCGCTGTCAGTGACATTCATTCAGCTATTCAGACAGACAGACATTCAGACATTCGCTGAATTATTATTTAGATATATACACACCACGTTATTAAATAAATGTTTTTCCTGAGGTACAAACGGAAAGATGGAATGCATTGCCTCGTCTTGGCTCGCAGGACAAGGAATACATCAGGAATATTGGGGTTCAAGATCTCCAATCCTGTAGTCCCCAGTGAAGGAAAACCATGGCAACTGTGCCAATAACCAGGGGCATGTACCAGTAGCCACACTTTGACCTTCACTGTGTGTGTGTGAGTGCGTGTGCGTGTGTGTGTGTGTGTGTGTGTGTGTGTGTGTGTGTGTGTGTGTGTGAGGGGGTGAGTGTGCGTGTGTTTGTGTGCGTGTGTGTGTGTGTGTGTGTGTGTGTGTGTGTGTGCGTGCGTGCGTGCGCGAGGTTGGAGTGCCTTTTTGTCCTTCGTTCTTTTGACTTCCGTCCTCTGTGCTGTCACTTGGCCTAAACCTCTTATAAATCTTCCACACAGTTTTAATTGTCTCCGCTTCTCTCTGGGTGTTCCCTCTTCACCCTTTTGGTCTCCCCGTTTGCCTGCCTGACAAAATGTCTTATTTCTGTAGGGCTGCGAGCGGTTTATCACCATACCTCCCTGCCTCTGTCCCATAACATCCTTGATCCGCTAAGCGTCTCTGTGTCGGGGCAAACGGCTAAAGTCTACCCTAGCCCTGGAACACTGCTGTGGGTGACGATAGAACCCTGCCTTATAGTTTCCATAGTAGAATCTTTTTTTTTTGTTGGAACAGATAGATACGAATTTTACACTACAGACAGTAATCCACATAACTTGATAACCGTTCCATGGCAACTCCAGCTTATACACCTGCAGAATTCCCCACACCTGCCATTTGATTACTTGGGTCGGTTCAGTTTTCACAGTCCGTTTGCACTCTTCAGACATTCTCCACACATTCTCCACAGACGTTTTTACCACTGCACAAGGACTTTCCTCACCTGACCTCCCTCCATATTGCCTATATATGGCCAGACAAGGACAGACGGATATAGAGAGCTCCATATATGGGCATAAAAGGGACACAGACAGATGGTTAAAACGCTATTGCATAGTACGTTGGGATATGCATTCCAGATTTTCATTGTTCCCATCTTGCATCGTTTCCCAAGTAGGCCGGTGACCGAATAATATCAGTAAAGGCATATTTATTATGTGTGCTTTCAGGAGGGACTCCACACAAACTCCAATTAATGTAAATATGCCGGATTTAGCTCCACACAAACTCCAATGTAAATATGCCGGATTTAGCAAGAATGCTAATTTCCACCCGTTGTTCCCGGAAGATGTCAATGCAAATGATAGTAGCTTATGTTAATGTATGTGCCCGTTTGTATCTAAACACACTGAATCAGGAATGTGTGGTTGTATAGCACATTGTACATCTATATTGTTTCAGTGAGGTACCGGTATGCACTGTATTTTATGGTGAGGTAATGCAGTATTTATATATATATGGCAGATGGTTTTGATAGGAGACGGTCTGTCCACTGTTAGATAAGCTTCTTTCTTATTGCATCATTCAGCATACAAACTGAACACTCTGAGCATGGAACACTCCAGGAGCTGGGTCAGACCAGTTCAGACTGCTCTCTGCCATCATGGTAGACATGAAATATTCAATGCAAAACGCCCCACACGTCCTTTCTGCTCAAGTGAACTTACGTCTTTCCTTTCGGTTAGATCTGCACGATGTTCGACTTCACCTGAAATTATATTTTGGGCAGGTTGTTGTTGAGTTTTAGGCTCATAATAATGATGTTCTATAATATGCATCTTCGACAATTGAGAGTGGATTTGCCTTGTCCTAGCTTGCGTCATTTGAATCATGGATATACGGAAACATGGCTGAAAGACTATAGCTTGTTGATCGTGTTCGTAAAACACTGCGACTGTAGTCTTAATCCTTACTAGCATTCGTGATTTAAATAAAGTAGATTAGGCTGGAAACTGTGTTCTCATCCTTTCTTGCAGTGCAAGTGTATACGTGACAAGATCTACAAGCTCGTAGCGCGCCACTCGGTGGCGCGCTACGAGCTTGTAGGTCTGCTGTTTTTGAGAAATCGAAGAACGACTGACCTACGTAGAAACATAGCTTTTTCTGACAACTGTCATTTTCAAACAGACATTTTTAGAATCTGATCTCGGGTCAAACTGGGTTAACGCACCAAACCTGTCAGTCAGTCCGTCGTTCCGTCTGTCGTTCATCCTTCACGCCTCCATATATGGTCGTCAGTCCGTTACGCCTCGTGACACGTGGAGAAGACTGCATCATCACCTAGGTGTGTGTGTGTGTGTGTGTGTGTGTGTGTGTGTGTGCGTGTGTGTGTGTGTGTGTCTACAGTACACGTTTTAAGCGGCATTATGATTTTCATGAGTCACATGTGAATGGGAGGCCTTGCGGCAAATGCCATCCAAGCCATTTAAACCCACATAAATACCAGTATCACTTGCATCCCCAGCCCGCTCACCACACACACACACACACACACACACACACACACACACACACACGTTACATTTCCAGAGTATGCACACATACTGTATATTGAATGACCTCACCTGTAATGTGAGACCTCTGTCCATTATAGACGCTTGATATAGTTGGATGATTTTGGAGCATTAGGAGCCCTCAAGATCATCTCGTACATGGTGGTACTGTATACATATACTGTACAGTACCGTTACTGTAATGTCAACACTTTACCTTTCTCTTGTTGGTATACACACAGTAGAGCTTTCTATTGGCCACAGTTTGGATTTGACTCTGACATCATCGTGTATGTGTTTATTTCATATCATGCCATTTTGACCCACGACCCAACAGCTCATTTCCTTTTAGCGACCTAGTCATGTTTGGCTGCCCCTAAGCCAATGGAAGGCTGAACCCATACTCTGAAACGCCGCCTAAGCCAATGGGAGTCTGAACCCATGCTCTGAAACACCGCCTCAGCCAATGGAATTCTGAACCCATACTCTGACAGATGCACATCGAAGAGCGCTTCTTTCACCTGGCAGTTAATGATACGCGTGCCATTCTTCTTTTTTTTTTTACTTAAAGTAATTGTTCTTATAAATCCAGTTCTAAACTGACCTTGTTTCAGGTTATTTTGTCTTCAGCCGAGCACAGAGATTCACGTATGAACCCACAACATCGTTATCCAACCTCATGGTGAGCGTCTTTCTGACCTGTTGTCCCCCTCCTGTTTTTTGCACTAGGAGATTCTCCAGCAACTTGTGATGATGCCTCTACCCAACGTGTTGGTACTGGGCCGCAATCCACTCACTGGTATGTATTCAACCCATTCTGACCTGAGATCAGATTCTAAAAATGTCTTTTACATCCTGACAGTTTTCCATTCTGACCTGAGATCAGATTCTAAAAATGTCTTCTACGTCAGTCGTTCTTCGATTTTTTTCAAAAAATAGCAGACCTACAAGCTCGTAGCGCGCCACTCGGTGGTGCGCTATGAGCTTGTAGATCTGCTATTAGACTGAGTTAGACTTGCTGGGCTAGTTGAGATGACCATGGGACAGGGACGTGCATTTGAAGGGCACCGGCTGGAAATTTGGAATTATAGAAAACCTTTTTATTTTTATTTTACATTTCTACCCAGATTTTGAGGATTATCTCATTTAAAAAAAATATATAGGAAATGACCCAAGCAGTCTGCCCTGCAGCCCAAATTACTAGTAAGTAAAATGAGCAGTTTGCTTGCTTTGCGGTTATTAACACATTTTGTACATAATACGTCCTGAAACGTCATAAGGATTGGAACCGAGAGGTGCCTTAGACGTCTGTGGACGTCCTAGCGACGTCCAAACGACGCGGGGCGAGATGATAATATTCAGAATTATTCCTTCTTTTTTTTTTGGCATTTCGCTTTTCGCTTGCCGTATGCTAACGCTCTGTGCAAATATTAGCTTGTCATTGACTCCCATGTTAGCGCGGCGGAAAGAATGACTCGTATCTCCTGATCCAGGGCGCTCTCCGTGGTGATGAATGGATCGATATGCTGGCGCTGCGTTTCTGCTCCTCATCCGTCTCTCCCGCAAAATATGAACTCTTTTTGGAGCGTATATAAATATATTAAGATGATCGGAGATTTTGAGGTCACTTTGTCAGTCAACTTTTTTAAGAACGTATTTCCGGTTCATGGCTTTCAAAATAGAAGCGATCACTACTCTGGCGATTACTCTGGCGCAAGCAGCGCCTTTATTTTGATGCAGTTCCGGTACTAAATGTGTTAATATTAACCCATTCAGGCCTGACGTCGAAATAAAAAAAAAAGAATCTGAAAGATTTGAGGCACATTTTAACGATTAAAAAAAAAATAGCAGACCTACAAACTCATAGTGCGCCACTCGGTGGTGCGCTATGAGCTTGTAGATCTGCTATTTTTCAATAGCTAAAGCATAACATAGTGCTAACACCAAAAAAAAGTAGGCCTATCGCATTTGCTTGATTGGCTTGATTGGCCTAAAAGTGCCTATAGCATTTGAATGAACAATATAAAATGTGAACACATAGCCTACGTGACATGACATACGTATACAGTGTATATGACTCAGACCGGTTCACTTCACTCGTTCGGTGTGTGTGTGTGTGTGTGTGTGTGTGTAAACAAATGTCATGTGCTCAGTTTAGTTTCGATTGTGTATACACGCCGGTACCGTGCACCCAAAATAGCCAGGCGACACGTTGTGAGCTTGTAGATCTGCCACAATTGTGTGTGTTCGCGCACTGTGCACGCCCGCACGGCACTGCAAGCAATTAAGAAAGATTTAGTGCAGATGCGCTCATTGCGCTGAGGTTCAGAGCCTCAGAGGGGAATTCTTTCAACATAAAATGCTACATTCCAGTTCGGGACGGAAGAGGGCACTTTTCTCCGACAGTCAAAAAGGCAGGGGCCCCTTTCATGTCTATCTGTGCACGTGCGTGCGTGCGTGCCATGATCATGCATCAATCGCCTAAAGGCATAGAGGACTGTAAAGGTCAGAAATGCCCATAGAAATCTCAAAATCAGAGCGGGCTGCTGAGGGCTATAGGCAGACATTTCCTTCCTAAATTGTTTCATATTTCGCGTAAATGGCAGCTCAGTCAGTTATGCTCCTTGTGAGGTCTCAAGTTAAAATTTGACTCCCTCCCGGTTTTGTCTCGCACGTCTCCCCTCTCTGCCTTAGTTTCTTCTTCTTTTTTCCTCTCGCTCTCTCTCCTATTTAAAGGATAATTCCATGCTAGAAGGCTTTCTTACCTTTCTTTGTAGTCGTTATGTCCCCACCAAAGAGGTCCAGGTGTTATTTTGTGTGTAAAAACTCCTTATTGGCTATTTCCCCTACCATAAGCCCTCAATGAATTGCATTGAATTGAATGGGGCTACGGGGTGTTGTGCTAATTAGCTTATTTCCGTGCAGTTTTTTAGAATCGTAATATCTCAGTAATATCTCAGTAATATCTCAGTAATATCTCAGTAATATCTCAGTAATATCTCAGTAATATCTCAGTAATATCTCAGTAATATCTCAGTAATATCTCAGATCAAAACAAGCTTGATTTGCGCCTCATTTCTCTAAGCGACGTGCATGTTTTGGGGGAATTAAATAACATCCCAGGCTGTTGCATTATTCACTTCCTGCTTCTCGGTTTTCCGAGTGAAACGGCTTTGAGAGTATAAGAGGGTCCCTCATAAAGAATGAACTGTACTGGCCGGTCCTGGAGTACACAATTCAGAAACCAAGAATGGGGGCGTTGCCTGGTAAATTAGTTAGTTCATTCTGTTAAAGTCATGGACACACATTGCAGCCTGTCCGTCCGTCCGTCCGCTGCAGGAACTGTTTACACACATGCACATGGCATGTATACGTAGTGCACCCCATGACCATCTTTGGCCTGTTCGGCTCAGACATGCTGTTTTTAATATTACACTGTGACCTTATAGTTCAGTCTACTGCTGAGGAGAGGACATTACTATAGCATGCTAACCTGCTGCTGCACAGTAGGGTTTTTTTTTTAAACGAGCCAATGTCACTGAATCGGTATAGCTCTTCCTTTCCCCACTGTTCCCAATGATGCACAACATTTATGCTCTCTCCGATACTGTTTTTATTTATTTTCTTTTGAAGAAGAAGCAGACCACCAGTGCTGCAGTTTGCAACCGCAATGCCTCAGTGGAACGCGCTTGTCACTTATCTCACAATCGACACTGTACTTGCCGTACTTGAGAAACGTCATTCCCGTATCATTTTGACATTTTATTCAGCACAATTCCGTAAAGCAAGATTGTAACTTCACCGTAATGGTAAACGGTGGGCATTGCGCTGTGTACATTATATTCTCCATTGAGTATACAGTACACACACACACACACACACACGCATACTAAAGTCATCTCAAGGCAGACAGTGGGAGGCATACATACATTACAGTACGCTCAGAGCAGAGTACACTGCAGGCAGTATAAGCATTAGGCTACATTCCTCAGAGTTCCTCTTGCCCTTTACCCCCCCCCAGCCAGCCCCGATAAGTCAGCCAGTCGCACCAAGCATGCAGTAGCTATTGAGTAGAGCTATACGGCTGCCAGCTGAAAGTCATTGGCCATGTGTCTTTTATTATGCTTTCATTAGGGGGCAGGGCGTGCGTGTGTGTGTGTGTGTGTGTGTGTGTGTGTGTGTGTGTGTGTGGAGGAGGGGAGAGTTAACAACAGTGAACTGTGGGAACACACAGGGTTGCCCCCAGGCCTTTATTTAACCTAGTCTGCGAACACACGTACAGTCTCACACACACACACACACACACACACACACAGTCACACCCACACCCACACACACACACACACACACACACACACACACACACTCACACAGTCACACACACACACACACACACACACACACACAGACACACGTGCACACAATTAGATGCACACAGGGTGCACACAGCAATATACACTCACTCGTGCATCTTGCAGGGGGGGGGGGCGTGTGCTCTCCTGTGGGGGATCTTTCTGTGTGTAGTTTGCATGTTCTCCCCGTTTCTGGTCAGCCGCCCCGGAACCTCTCCGTGTGTGTCGTGGAAAGGGCCTTTCTAGTCGCGGAAACGTGGACATGCCCGTTGGAGAGGAAAGGAACTGGTAATGTGTTCCCTTCCACACGCGACCGTGGCTCAAGAGGTAGAGCAGGTCGTCCGATGATCCATGGGTCGGCGGTTCGAATCCCGGCTCCTCCTCCTCCTGTCTACATGTCGAGTCACTGAACCCCCCAAATTGCCCCCGATGCGCTGGTTGGTACCTTTGCATGGCCTCCGCCGCAATCGGTGTATGAATGTGTGTGTGTGTGTGTGAAGGGGTGAATGTTTAATGCACAGTCTTATGTAAAGCGCCTTGGATAAAGGGCGCTATATAAATGCACCATTTACGCTTCGTCCAACTGGGAAAAGTCATTGCAGCTTATTAGGCAATTGGCACTGGGTGAAAAATGGGTTACAATTAAAAACATAATAATAATAAGTAAAAAATCAAACTACTTCTGTGTGTCCGGAGCTACTCTCGCAAGCAAAATGCCTCGTACACACACGGCCAGCCACTATATGACAGAAGTGCCTCCACTCTTTTCCTAGTTGAGAAAATGATTATTTTTTTTTTACTGAAATGCTGCCTTCAAAAGTGAGCCTAGTGAGTCCCAGAGCCATACAGAAGCATTATACAAGATGAACGGCAATGAGGACGGCTCTCTGTCACACCTGGGAGATGGGATGCCATGAGACAACCTACATCTAAATGCATAAAACGCGTGCCATTTAGTCACAGACCTTTCACATTGTACACGCGCACCCGTCTTTCCCCTCTTCTTCTTCTTTCTTGCTCAAACGCAAACGCGATGAACAATGCGGCCATCCCGGAAAATGTGTTAGTCACTCACCATCCCTCTAACCTTCTGTTTCCTGTCGGGAGGAGGAGGAGGAGGAGAAGAGAGAGGGGGGTGGGGGGGGGGAAGAGAGAGAGGGGGAGATCGGGGACTGAATGGATGGCACGTCGGGTCAAGAAGCATCAGTGATTTGATTCCTAACGTCGCTGACAGATCAGAGGGGAGGAAGGAAGGAAGGAAGGAAGGAAGGAGTGGGAGGAAAGAGTGTGTAGGAAAGAATAGATGGATGGATGGATTGAGCATGTATGAAAGGGAGGGAAAAGAAGTGTAGAGGAAGCCAGGGAGAATTGAGGGATGAGGGTAGTGTAGGCTACTAGTGGAGCAGGAGAGAGGCCCTGTTGCTAGTCGGTATAGTATTATGTGTCATACTTTATACACCACAGAATATAATAATAATAATAATCACAATGTGGTGTCTGTTCAGTGGTAAAGCAAACGTAGCCCGGGTCCAGTGCTTAGAGCGAGTCTCTCTCTGACGCCCTGTGGAAGTCCCTTCCGCAGCCCTCTAGCGATTTTCTCACTCCTGTGCGAGTGTTTACAATTCCCAGCAAATAAACAAAACGACGTAACTACTCACCGAAACAAAGCCTGCTAGACCTTGGTAAAAAGTATATTCTCGAAGCTGGGAAGCGTCTCAGGTCCCCAGCTTCTCTCTAAAATGCACTTTGTGCCATTTTAATAACGCAATGTACCCTGAATTTACCGGGCAGAGTCATTTCTTCTACTACGGCATTTATGGGTTTTGCCTGCGCCGATCTGGTTGGATTCATTTTATTGAATGATTAAAACAGTGCATTTTAGAGAGAAGCATGGGGGACCTGAGACGCTTTCCCAGCTCCGAGAATAGACTTTTGCCAAGGTCTAGCAGGCTTTGTTTCGGTGAGTAGTAGTTACGTCGTTTTGTTTATTTGCTGGGGATTGTAGACACTCGCACGGGAGTGAGAAAATCGCTAGAGGGGCTGCGGAAAGGGACTTCCACAGGGCGTCAGAGAGAGACTCGCTGTGAGCCCTGGACCAGGGCTAAAGCAAACGTAACCTACAGTATACACAGGGAAATCAGGATGCCGTCGGAATGGGAAATTGGA
Organism: Protomyctophum bolini; assembly: GCF_963924005.1. Classification (NCBI taxonomy): domain Eukaryota; kingdom Metazoa; phylum Chordata; class Actinopteri; order Myctophiformes; family Myctophidae; genus Protomyctophum; species Protomyctophum bolini. Next base: position 41,411,394 of record NC_137875.1, read on the forward strand.
AATGAATATTGTTTTGCTAAACAATTTGCCAGTTATCACAGAAAGTTGTCAAATGACGTGGAAATGACAGAGGGACTTTTCCTCTTGTCACATTGTCACCGGGAAGTAATTGTCTATGGACAATGTTATCCAAATGAGGACAGGTTGATAATTTATTTAGCCTTATTTATTCACAAAAACAACAAGAAATAGGAATTTTTATTTTATTTTAGATGTTTGGTGACTGAGTTGAATTCATGTTGGACCCGAGATCAGATTCTAAAAATGTCTTCTACATCCATGACAGTTTTCTGAAAAAGCTATATGTTTCTATGTCAGTCGTTCTTCGATTTTTCAAAAAATAGCAGACCTACAAGCTCGTAGCGCGCCACTCGGTGGCGCGCTATGAGCTTGTAGATCTGCTATTTTTCAATAGCTAAAGCATAACATGATGCTGACACCAAAATGGGTTAATCCATGATGGACATGGTGAGCAGCATCGAGGCCACGCACTCACGGCGACAGTTTAGTGTGTGTGTGGTGGTATTTTTTACTTTTGCTGATTAGGCCAGCTGCCTTATTTTGCTGTATTTTCCCTAAGGATAATTTTAGCTTTCGCGTGCCATTTGTGGCAGATGCCACATTTTCCTAAGGGGAAATTGTGTCGGCTACTGTACATGTACAGTACAGTACAGTGCAAGCTTATCACATTGTGATCATGTCATCACCCAGGGAAAAAGAAAGGCTGTGTATGGGATAATGATTTATTACGTGTGTGTGTGTGTGTGTGTGTGTGTGTGTGTGTGTGTGTGTGTGTGTGTGTGTGTGTGTTTGGCATTACAAACTACTCGGATGAATGCTTGACGTTTGGACTTGCAGGTACAGTAATAGCACTGCGATGGCAAAAGGCTGACAGCTGCTGCCACTGCCACTGGGAAATGTATTTTCAAGAAAGCACTATTTTCATCTGCACACATTCCTTTCTCCTTCTTTCATGCTCTTTCATTCAGTCCCTTCATTATTTAGCTTGGCTTATATTTTTCTGTATTTGATTAGCTTTGTAGGCTTTCCTTATTTATGTGTGTTCTGTCCATGTCTGCAATACCCCCCCCCCCCCCCTCTCTTACCTATCTCTCTGTGTCTAGCTGTATGCATTATTTATACGTGTAAGAAATTGAACCATTCCTTATCTTTGCCGTAGTCTCTTAGCCATGTTGACTTGGTATCTAATATCTATAGAACCCCAGTCGTTTTCTGCCGTTTTCTAATTCTTTTTATGAACGGAATCGAAAGGTTTTTTGATCGGGATTCACCATATGCCCCCGGTTGGCGTGGTCACGGGCTTCTGAGACCACTGGGCTCACTGCCAAAATCAAAAATATCTTAACCCATTTTGGGGCGAGAGCCCCTTTTGGTGTTAGCATTATGCTATGCTTTAGCTATTGAAAAATAACAGAACTACAAGCTCATAGCGTGCCACCGAGTGGCACGCTACGAGCTTGTAGGTCTGCTATTTTTGAAAAATCGAAGAACGACAGACGTAGAAACATGGCTTTTTCAGAAAACTGTCGGCATATGGAAGACATTTTTAGAATCTGATCTCAGGTCAAAATGGGTTAAACCACATATTACACACATAAAGACCCCCCCAGGAAAGTGTTCTAAATCTTCTAAACGTCTATATATATTTTCATTTCTTTTTAAAGGGTGATTGACTGTAGCTGCGTGTTCTTTTCAACATGGCCCTGGTTCAAGCTTATTCACCCACACAATTTGGAGCTGCCCAGTAAACCCACATTCTTCTACTTTTGGCCACTGGTACTGGCAGTGAGTGATGTAGCCCGGCCAGTACGGCCCAGTATTTGCCCCTTCATCCAGCCTTGGTATAGTGTGTCATGTCATCTACACAGCAGAGCTTCCTAAAGATGTTTGTCTCAGAGACCCCAGACCCCTGTAAACATTGTTTTCATCCATGGCAACCCTGCCTGAATTACGTTGTTACTTAACAGTAACAACACCTTACATTTATGTCATATTACTCCCCCCCCCCCCCCCCCCCAAAATACAGCATGTCATGAGGAAAACTTCCATTACAACATGGTTGAAAACAACCTTACACTTGACGTTAAAAATCACCAAAAGCAGCTGATCTGATCACCTATTTTTGGCGAAGACATTTGCTGTACGTAGATTGAAAAAGAACCCTGAGTACCCAAGTAAGTAATAAGTATAGTAATAAAAAGTGTAATATATATAATAAGTGGTTATAACTCATGAAATTCCAAATAATATCAACAATAATAATAACATCAATCAATAGCAGATCTACAAGCTCACAGCGCGGCACCAAGTGCCCGCGCTACGAGCTTGTAGGTCTGCTATTTTAGAAAAATCGAAGAACGACTGACATGGAAAACATATAGCTGTCCTGATATAGAAGACATTTTTTTTTAATCTGATCTCAGGTCAAAATGGGTTCAAACTAATTTTGCTATCGGTGTGTAGTGTACTAGGCTGAAATACTGACCCCCAGCTAATGCTGTGGGGTTGGCCTGATTGTCCTGTGTGGTCTGTCCATCCACCATGAAACATGGTTATTGTCACTGAGCTGGATTTATTGTTATTAGAGGCAGAGCTGGACACTCACTACCCCCTGAGACACCGGATGAACTGGTTTAACACACACACACACACACACACACACACACACACACCCCCTGAGGATATACACACTGAGACCCAGTTACACGGGTACAAATGTATGCACTCACGATTCATATCATGCAAACTGCTCCTCCAAAACAGTGGACTGTTGTTGTTGAAATTCTGAATACAAAGAATGGGCAAACTGGGCTAATAATACAAATATTCACTGGTTATACTGTTTGAGACAGAATGTGTTGCGATTGTATCACAGCTGGTGCTTCCACAATCTCAGAAATGGCCATCTTGTCTAGCCCATTTTGGGCCGGGAACCCATTTTGGTGTTGGCATCATGTCGTGCTTTAGCTATTGAAAAAATAGCAGACCTACAAGCTCGTAGCGCGCCACTCGGTGGCGCGCTACGAGCTTGTAGATCTGCTATTTTTGAAAAATCGAAGAGCGACTGACATAGAAGACTTTTTTTAGAATCTGATCTCAGGTCAGAATGGAAAACTGTCGGGATGTAGAAGACATTTTTAGAATCTGATCTCAGGTCAGAATGGGCTAGAGTGGGACGGAAACCCCTTGCTAATGAATGAGAGAGGACAAGCAAGTATGGTCGGAGTCGTTCCAAGCAGTGGCCTTCCTGTTTTACAAATTTATACTCTTGTAACGTACAAATACCTCGATTGTACTTAAGTAAATCTACTTGGTTACTTTACACCACTGGCCACAAGTACTGTACCCACACAACTCCCCTGAGTACAGCACTGAGTGCAGACGGGCGTCTCTGAATACACAACTTGTTGAACCTTTGAAGCATTGGTGGGTGAGGGTGTGCACTTTATTACAATACTGTACGCCTGGTAGGCAGGTGTAGGGGAGAGCAGGGTCGGTTGATGCGCATTTTACTAATCCCTCCCTGCACAGAGATTAATTAATTTCAAGTAACCAAACTTTTTTGTGAACAAGATACACTTGTCCTCTCCCATTACCCCGAGTGTTTTTTAATTTTGGTGAAACGAGTCGGACGCAATCGGCAAGCAAAGAAAAAAAACCTTTCGTCCTGTCAAAAGCAAGATCAAGGACGAAAGACGCGGAAGTAAGAGCGAGATCACTTTGCTTGCCGATTGCGTCCGACTCGTTTCACCAAAATTAAAAAACACTCGGGATAATGGGAGAGGACAAGTGTATCTTGTTCACAAAAAAGTTTGGTTACTTGAAATTAATTAATCTCTGTGCAGGGAGGGAATTAGTAAAATGCGCGTCAACCGACCTGTCTCTCTTCCAGTCTCCGCTACTTAAAGCGTGCAAAAACACAAAAGGGTCTGTAGCTCCGTCAATTTTAGGCGGAAATGGATAATTTTTTGTCTGCAAGGCTTTCGGGCACTGTGGAATCGAATGACGTCACCGGAAATATGCGACGAAAAGGCGTTGTATGGTATCCAGTCCGAGGTGCAACCGTCCTACCGCACCAACTGACCCCGCTCTCCCCTACTTAACATTACAGCATATTATTCACCCACTGAATCATTACTTGTGGCAGACAGAAAGACAGACATGCGCACACGCACACACACACACACACACACACACACACACACACACACACACACCTGGATTACTACTTCTCAGGCTCAATCCAGAAGATGAGCCCAGACCTGTTTGAGATGTTAGCATCTGTTTGTGGCTTTCGTCATTTTCGGACAATTATGTCCTGACATGTGGCAGGTTACTACTCTCACCCTCCCATGTCGCCATGTTTCTATCAGCAGAGCTCGAGGTCTTCGCAGAAGGGGAATTTGCAACGTATGAATATACTTGTTTATATACAGAAATCCCAGCTATTTTGTACATTTTGTATATTCAGAAGTTACTGGCAAATTGCCAGGATTTCAGTAGTTCTAAAAAAAAAAAAAGCATTCCCCCATTACACCTCAAAACGATTGAAGCCTGTTTCACTTCTCTAAAGTCTCAGAAATGAATTGGGAATCGCAAATGATGGCTCATGTACATGACGACCATCTGCTGTAGAGGGATATTTGAAGAATACAGTAACAATTGATTAAAGTGGAAACAGAGACACAGCTAAGTGAGCACGGTATAGCTGCTTGTGTGCTAGGTGGTGGAAGCGCAATCCTCCAAGGGTAATGTTAGGTAATCACTCGTCTCTTCAATGTTTAATGCATTTTAAATTGTTTGTGCTATTTGAGTATTTCAGTTTAACGTCACACAGTCCCATTCTGACCAAGCATATACAAGCTGCTCGTGTCATTTTCCACATACTAAACAGGGCTCTGAGATTTCACTTACATGTGACGCTCCAACCGTCGCAGTCGCCACGTCTCGACCCCATTTACACTTACTAGCACTCAGAACCTCGACACAGCATTTTCCATCAGCGATATATCTCAAAAAGCACAGTGGTGGAATTCCTTGCGGCTAAACGGAATCCCTTTTAATAGCTCCAGGAAAGTTCATGGTGGTCTGACATCATTATATAGTCATACATGTATATTCATTCATAGTCACTGTTGATATACTGTACTGTACATGATGGCTAAAACTAAGACTAAAAATAAAGACAATTTCGTCAACGTATAAAAACTAGACTAGTGGACAAGAGATCCGGTATAAATCATTCTACACTTGGTTGCATGCTGAAAATAGCCGACCTACAAGCTCACAACGCGTCGCAGCGCGACGCGTTGTGAGCTTGTAGGTCGGCTATTTTCAGCAAGTGTAAAAACAGTCATTACGACGGCATCAAGGCACCACCAAAATACATTATAGTCGACTAAATCAACTGTACATTCAGTCGACTAAAATCTTGTGATATTCAGTCGAATAAAACTAGACTAACATTAAAACATTCCAGGTGACTAAAATGTGACTGAAACTAGATGAAAACTATTGAAGAGACTTAAGACTAAAACTAAATTCAAAATGTGCCGCCAAAAAGAACACTGTTGTCACGTGTGTGTGTGTGTGTGTGTGTGTGTGTGTGTGTGTGTGTGTGTGTGTGTGTGACTGGGTGAATATGAAGTAAATAAATGCATTTAATTTACCATTCCTGTGTGTCTTCTACAGAACAAGGCCTGGAGGAGTTGAAGAAACTATTGCTGCTGCTATTAGGCTGTGCTGTCCAGGTAATGATGATGATGTCAAATTAAATACAAATTATACTAGTATATTCTTTGAATGTTATGTCTATTGTCTTTGTGAAATGCCCCTTTCAACCATTTTATTTTTTATCAACTTTCGACAAACCGTTGAAGATGATTTGTGCTTGTTCCTGTTGTACATTACTGTTGGTCATAACTTACTTGACCTGGTCACAACTTAACCTACTTAGACTACACGGTAACATCCATAACAGTGCTCATTTATCAATTTGTAACTCAGGAGCGTTCAAATGTAACCAAATATGGTACATTTTTATTAGAATCTCAAGAGTTGAATGAACATGATTTTACAGTGTGCAGTGTGTGAGTGACAAAGCTCCCACTAAGCACTTAAACAACCGAATTGACCTTTTACGCTTTCAGCACCTTTGTGTTATCTTTGCTGAAAGAGGAAGGAGTCAGAATGAATAGAAATTAAGCTTTTGATTTGTTATCTTTCTGGGTCTTAAAAGCAGCTCTCAACACATTGTCTTTGTATCTGAAAATAAATGCTATTTGTTCAGCTTTTGAATTCTTGGGGGGGGGGGGAATAGAAAACATTAGGGACGCTCGGATATTTAGCGGAGGCTGAATATCCGAGTACAAGGGAAGTGGTACGATAAATAAAGAAGTTCAAATCTTTTAAATGTTTTGTAGCGGATGTTAAAGATTGAATGCACTTTTAAACATGCATTTTTTAAACGATACTTCCATAACATTCCTTCCGGAGGTTTAGCGGCAGTGTGATTCTGATGGATAAACAGTGATTCACTATAGGCTACTGTCTGTCTGACGCTGGCCTATGCTCTTCACTTGGCTCTTCATCGTTACTCTCACCTTCGCACAGTATCGTAGACAAAGACTCATTTCACATTTCTGACCCGGTCCTATCGAGAAAACAGGCCTACATAAATGGCAGATCAGACGTTGGCTCTGTGCCATGTGTCTGGTATCTATCTCCAGGTTTGCGGACCTATATATGAACCTGTGGATCTCCTCTCCTCTCCTCTCCTCTCCTCTCCTCTATGATATGTTGACGTTCACAACAAACGTATATTCTCCTCTCCCCTCTTGCCAGTGTGAGAAGAAGGAAGAGTATATTGAGCGCATCCAGACCCTGGACTTTGACACTAAAGCTGCGATAGCAGCACACATCCAAGAGGTATATGTCTAAATGTCTGAATGATGGAGTGAAATTTAGCTCGACCACAAAGGGGAAGATTGAGGAATAGTTCCGGAAAAGTAGTGGGTGACTGTGGTGTGTCGGTGAGGATATTAATGCTATGTTACATGTAGCAAAATAGCATTTCGGAAGGAGTGTAACAACTATACAAAAGGCACTTACTTTGTAAAGAAAATGGTCTTCCCCTGGAATCAATGACCTTTTGATCTCAAAGCGGGGTGCCTATGGCCTATAGTTCCAAACATTTGGAACTATATCCCATTGAGATAGAATGAGCACTTCCGCATTCCATTGTTACAATGGGAGTCAACGCTAGTGTCGCCACCATTACTAGATTACTCTGGATTTAGCCCAAACACTCCCGAGGCGATCAGCAACAACGGGAGGTATGATTCATTCTACCGCGACTAGCGACGGGACCGCGGCGGGGCCGTCTAACACACAATCTTTGCTTAGAGTCGGACGGAATGATTTAGATCAAGAGTTATTCATTAATGTGTATTCATTATTCATATTTTTATCAATCTCCGTCCTGAGCGCTGGGGCGTTACTGATTAATTTGAACGGAGAACTCCGTCCTTGGCGCTCAGCTGTTTTTTTTTTTCTTTTTGGTTGGGACTACAGGTTGAAAACATTGAACGTATGGAAACGCCAGAGAATACTAGATGTAAATGTTCTTGTTTGTTACTTTGTAGGTAACGCAAAACCAGGAGAATGTGGTGGATCTGCAATGGCTGGAGGGAGGAGAAATACCTCCTGAAGACCTGGACAGTCTGTCTAGAAACCTGGCCTTCCACCTCAAACGCCTGGTAGATGAAAGAGACTCACAACTGGAGGTACAGGATAATAATGGAATTGTCATGTATCCAGTCCATATGCTCGGTACATTCGAAACACGGGTGTAAACTATGGGGAGAAATTTGTCTCAAATGTTTTTACAAATGTTCCATGATTTACAAATGTGTTTCCAAGATTTACAAATGTGTTTACAAGATTTGCAAATGTTTTTCCACGATTTACAAATGTATTTCGTATTTTTAGAAAAAATATATAGATTTGTGTGTGCGTTTAGGCATTTAGCAGACGCTCTTAATCCAGAGCGACTTACATTAAGCAAGAACAAAAAAAAAGCATGGGAATACATCACATAAAAAACATTTATCATGAAACATGCCTACGCTAAGAAAGTAATATAATGAATAATGAAACTATACATATAAACTACTAGAGTTCTCATCGGGCCCGAAATTTGAAGCCCGGCACGGCCCGGCCCTAACTGGGTCAGCCCGAAGCCCGGCCCGGCCCTAAAAAATACCATAATGTTAGGCCCGAAGCCCTATAAAGCCCGACAAAGAAAAAAAAGAACGCCACTTTTATTGCATGGCCAGCGCAGCAGCATGCGCCGTCAGTGAACCACTGACGGCGCATGCTGCTGCGCTGGCCATGCAATAAAGTGGCGTTCTTTTTTTTCTTTCAGTGTGTGTCTGTGTGAGAGTGAGAACGGAGTTCAATGGACTTATCGCCGAAATAAAGGATTTATGTAGCTCATTTATGTACCATTTCCATATCATTCTAATGGATTCCATTTCCAGTGGTGGTGAGTACTGTAGCTCCCCGTTTCCTCTGAAGTGAAGCTATGTCCAAGACCCCAAGTATCGTCCCCGTTCGGTGTCTAAAAGAACAAACATAGCCTACAAAGTTTACAAACCATCCATGCACCCGCTCATGGCGTGTCTCGACAGCTTAGAGATCTGTTATTTTAAATCGGGCACATATAACGAGGAGCGCCGCTGCCGCACTGAGGGACGGCGGTTATAATACTAATCATTTTGTAAATCAAATAGCCATTAGCCTGTAGCCTGCAGTGGACTGTAACATTGCGTGGTCAGATCATATACTACAGAATATGGATCGTTGTTCGTTGGTGACTATATGACGTTGATTAGGCCTAATGATTAGGTTATTCATCGCAGCCAGCTGGGTTTAACGAGATGGCTCAGTGCAACTGTTTTTGTTATGTTGCAGTCTATCGTGTGATAATCCGATTGATTTATAAAACATTTAGCATTATGAACTGAAGCTCATTTGGTGCGCCGCAAACCAGAGGCCAGCCAGCGGTATAAACATTAAACAACCACCCCACCGTTCACTTCTCTCTGCCTGCGCGCAGTAATCCATTCCAAGCCCCCCACCTCCACTCCTCCGTCTTCCTCCTGTCACAAGTGAATCGCCATAGCGCAGCCCTCTTCATAATAAATACATACTTGTAGGCTATATAGCCTACACATTACACAAATAACAGAATTGCTATTTTTATTATAATAACATTTTTGAAAAAAGAAAAAAAGAAAATCACAGAAAATCACAGAGCCCGAGGCCCGGCCCGGCTAATTAGCATATTTTTTGGGCCCGGCCCGGCCCTAAAATGTCGGGCCGGGTCGGGTTCGGGCAGAAAATGAGAACTTTAGTGTGTGTGTGTGTGCTCACCATGTGCGTGTGTGGACGTGGTAGCTGTACAGATGGTCAACCAGGCCGTATTTGTTGCCGTTCAGGGCCTTGTAGCCGCCGTGGAGAAACACGTAGCCGCTGGCCTGGTCGTACGCGCTGCCGTGCCCGTAGCCTCCCTGCACCACCGCTCCACCCGTGGACACCACCTGCCAGGAATTAGACCCTGATTGGGAGGCACACATGCACACACACACACACAGTTCATTGTAAAAGGCCATTATTGTAGCCTCCCTGCACCACCGCTCCACCCGTGTGGACACCACCTGCCAGGAATTAGACCCTGATTGGGAGGCACGCATAGACGCACACACACATACAAACACTCACTCACACACACACACACACACACACACACACACACACACAGTTCATTGTAAAAGGCCATTATTGTAGCCTCCCTGCACCACCGCTCCACCCGTGCGGACACCACACCTGCCAGGAATTAGACCCTGATTGGGAGGCACGCATAGACGCACACACACATACAAAGATAAAAGGTCATTGTTGTCTTTTTGTCACGCCAAACAAAGCACGGGCAAATTGAAAGACAAGAGAGAGAATTAAGGAAGAAATGGAGAGAAAGGGAGAAAGATACAGAGAGAGACACGCAGACGGTTTTAGTTATTCGTTTGAACTATATAACTCAATTATATAGGGAGGACGGGTCATTTCCCCGCATTGTTGTTGTTGTTGTTGTTTAGCAGGCATTTTTATTTAATGATTTATTTTCCCCCCCCGGGTTAATTTCTCTCCATTATCTGGATATGATTGTTGTATATACTGTAATGCAATGTGAAGAAGCTCTGGCAATATTGTTAATCTATTCTGGGCGGGAACCCCTTTCTGGCGTTATAGCATTATGTCATTGCTTTAGCTATTGGGAGAAAAAAAAACAGCAGATCTACAAGCTCGTATAGCGTGGCGCGCTATACGAGCTTGTAGGTCTGCTGTTTTCGAAAAATCGAAGAACGACTGACACGGAAACATAGCTTTCCAGGATTTCCATAGCTTTGTCAGGATGTGTAGAAGACATTTTTTTTTAGAATCTGATCTCAGGTCAGAATGGGTTAATCTATTTTTTTTTTTTAGTCATCCCAATCAACGCATCCTTGGACAGAATTGAATTGACGGAGAGGGGCGGAGAGGGAGAGAGACAGAGAGAGAGAGAGAGAGAGAGAGAGAGAGACAGACAGGGGGGGGGGGGGGGAAGGGGCACAGACAGTGTAATATCCAGGGACAGAGATATCCCACTTGACAGTTTGAAAACTTTCTGATGCAATATTGTCTTTTTTC
>NC_137875.1:41427363-41584863 GCF_963924005.1 Protomyctophum bolini
ACCTAGTATCTACCCTCTAGTCTGTAGTCTGTACGTGTCCAAACCATCTCAGTCTGACCTCTCTGGCTTTATCTTCAAAACATCTAACATGCACTGTCCCTCGCTTGTACTCGTTCTTATATTTGTTACCCCCAGAGACAACGCTTGTACGAAAAACATACTGTACTTGGACACTTTCCACATTAAATACTGGTTCATTTTTGGAAACAGACTGTCAACAAGGCCTGCCATATGCACTGGAAAAATATGGAAAACTATTGGTGGAGAGGTTTGTCTAAACCATAGACTGTAAAAAATATCGACAAAGCGTTCCCCGGGTCTAACATGGACGTGAAATGAAGCCTGTAATTCCTTGCACTGTAAGTCGCCATATTTCTAGATCCGTTTGGGCCCAGCTGGCCATTGGCTGGCTCCGTTTGGGCCCAGCTGGCCATTGGCTGGCCCAGACAACGAGGCGGGACTTCCCCCCCCCCTTACTCTTCGTTGGTTTTTATTTTGACTGAACGGGGGGGTGGCTCCCGTTCATAGACTGTAACGGTAGCCACGCCCCTCAGAACATACGCAACTTTATGGTCATTTTTTAAATAAATGGGCCCATAATTATCCAAAAAGAATATTATGACACGAGAAATGAGACTTTAAACTAGTGACTGGAAGCAGAACGTATTCATGACCATGTTTATTAAGGTAATACAGTCTAGGTGAAGTTGGGCCCAAATACATGGGCCTCTATGGAGCTATGGGTTTTTTTGGGCCCAATGACAGCGCCACAACAGGCCATTATATGAACTTTCAGGAAGTCCCGATTTCCTTATATGGCTTCACAAAATGTCTGTCTGACTGCCCCCCCCCCCCTGGTCTAAACCCAATGTGTGCTTAGCTGTGATTGGACCATAGCAGTTTGAGGAGGGGCTTATAGCTATAGGTCAATTAAATGCATACAGTATACTGTAGAAATAAATGTTCCTTAAAAAGGACTGTGAGTGTTCACAGTCTGGACTGTGGTGTTCTCTTTTTTTATTTAAAAAAGAAAAATGACTCCCAGAGAGAACCTCAACATTTTAGCCTCTGCTATACCTCCAGCTCTGCTTCGTGTCTGTATTGTTTTTCCGTTTCTCTCCATAGCCGTGACACAGCGCCCAGGCTATAGGTGATACTGTGAACACTGTGCCAAATGGCATCGGGCCATTATAGAGAACCATGCACCTGGCAACAGAAAGACAGAGTTAAGAGCGAAGGAGATAGAGTTTGCCTCGGGGGTGGGTGGAGGATTTGGAAAGATAGAGAGTGAGGGTGTGTGTGTGTGTGTCATGTGTGTGTGTGTGTGACGTGTGTGTGTGTGTGTGTGTGTGTGTGTGTGTGTGACGTGTGTGTGTGTGACGTGTGTGTGTGCGCGCGCGCGCTTGCGGAGGTAGGGTAAAGAGAGTGGGCGAAAGGGCCATGCCACCTGGCACATACTGTATAGTGACAGGCTGTGACAAAATGACCTGTTCCCCTTGGAGCCACTTGTTTTTCTGTGTGTGTGTGTGTGTGTGTGTGTGTGTGTGTGTGTGTGTGTGTGTGTGTGTGTGTGTGGTGAGTGAGTGTCAGGACTGGGAACCGTTGCACCACACCAACTCAAAGAAGGAAGACAAACTGCAAAAGGCTGAGTTATCCAAGACATTAAAGACAACCCAAGAAAATAAACAGACCAGTCCACACACACTGTGTGTGTGTGTGTGTGTGTGTGTGTGTGTGTGTATGTGTGTGCGCGCGCGCAGAGATGGACATGTTCAAGTTTAAACTGTAGGGGCAAAGCACACGCACCCACACAACACAACACAACACAATGTGTGATGTCACTTCCATTCCGCCTTCTGATTGGCTTACACTCAAATTGAACCAGAAATGAGAGGCAGGGCGAGTAGGGCGAGCCTTGAGTTGACGCAGAGTTGAATGTTTGGTAATCCATCAGCCTGGGCACACTTGAACCACTTGGCCAAAGGAAGCCTTTTTCTTTTGCGTCATTTCCCGGGTTTTTAAGACATGCTGGTGGCGGATGGAAATTAAGCTCCACCCACACGGCAGGTGTGCCGCGTCGGCCAGATTCCAGGGAGCGCTTGCCACGGCGGCATTCTGCCGCGTGGGTGGAGCTTGGAGCCTAACGTGGAGCCTAAAAACCCGGAAATGACGCAAAAGACAGCTTCTTCTTCTGTCCGCGCATGGGATCTAAGGTGTGCCCAGACCCTATATGAGTTGCCACTCCTTTGTGGGTCCCGTTTGATTTGCTTAAAATATAAAGTGTATCATTCTTAATAATCTTCAATGCATTAAGACATTCTGACAGGTCATTCGTTTAATATTTGGCAATCAATTATGAATTTACTTATCATCATAATTATACATTTTCATGAAAATGTATTGTCATGCATTTTCAAAATACAAAATACGTATTTGTATCTCAAATACATTTCTCAGACCAGTATTTATATTTTGTATTTAGATTCATTTTTTTGACCCAATATCTGTATTTTGTATGCATCTCTGTGCGTGCGTGCGTGCGTCCGCGCGTGTGTGCATGCGTGCGTGCGAGAGAGAGAGAGAGAGAGAGAAATAGAATGAATGATCGCAAATGTGCAGGTCACTTGAGCACACCGCATCGCTCACTCCCTACCCCTGTCAGTCAGAGAGAGCTGCTCAGACTGGGTGCAAACAGAGTGCCAGAGTCAGAGAGAGCTGCTCAGACTGGGTGCAAACAGAGTGCCAGAGTCAGAGAGAGCTGCTCAGACTGGGTGCAAACAGAGTGGCAGAGTCAGAGAGAGCTGCTCAGACTGGGTGCAAACAGAGTGCCAGAGTCAGAGAGAGCTGCTCAGACTGGGTGCAAACAGAGTGGCAGAGTCAGAGAGAGCTGCTCAGACTGGGTGCAAACAGAGTGCCAGAGTCAGAGAGAGCTGCTCAGACTGGGTGCAAACAGAGTGCCAGAGTCAAGAGAGCTGCTCAGACTGGGTGCAAACAGAGTGGCAGAGTCAGAGAGAGCTGCTCAGACTGGGTGCAAACAGAGTGCCAGAGTCAGAGAGAGCTGCTCAGACTGGGTGCAAACAGAGTGCCAGAGTCAGAGCAGAGAGTGAGAGAACAGAGAGCACAGAGTGAGTGCAATGGACAGTGTACTGTACAGTGATATGATATGATATGATGATATGATATAGTACTTTATTGTCAGTTCACACTGAAATTTGTCTTGCGACACAGCAGCCAAGTATGCAGAAACACATATACAAACACAAAGAACAAGACCATTTACATACATAAAGACATGAGCAATATCCACCGCTTAGATTATCCCGAGGCTACTACATCTCCTGATTAAGCCTCAAGGTCGACTGGTGGACAAAGGACCTCTTTAGTCTGACCTTATTGTATGCTGGCACTCCTGAGGGTAGCAACCTATATTCTCCATACAACACATGCTTAGTATTAGAGGTGATATTCCTTGCTAACCTTAGGGTGCTGTTATCATATGTGGATGTGCAAAGTTTCTGAAGTTGTTGTCCAACAATCTTTGAACAAATGTTCAGTTGTTGCAGCAGTTGTGACTTTAGGGCTGCAGACAGACATCCATACCAGGTGGTACTACAGTACTGAAGAACACTCATAATAACAGAAGTGACAGTGTACTGTACAGTGCACAGTCACATTATCATTGATGTCTTCGTGGGGCATACGAGTGAGCGGCTGCTGACATCTTAATTATGAGACAGCAATGTTTGTAACCACTTAAGCCCTATATACATATGTGATATATACCCTATTGACGATATGCACACGGCTGCCATCTAGCCAGCAAGGTGTTTTGTATTGTTTATTTATTTATTCTGTGTAATGCTGTAACGCTTTATTTCTATTGTTTTATTCCAGTAAGTGCCTCTTAACTGATGTATTTGTAACTCTGTTTTGAAAAGCGCTTTATAAATAAAGTTTATTATATTATTATTATATTATTATTATAATTATTATTATTATATTAACTATGTGCACCTTGCTCCCACAAACAGCCCCTTCATCCAAACAGAAACGTCATATCTAAATTGTATTAATTAAATAACGTCCAACTCACCAACACACTGCAGCTGTACAAAAAGCTTGAATTATCATCTTACTCTCTGCAAAACATCACCGTGGATATGTTATGAGCGACTTCCTGTCGAGACATTCCACGCAGATGAATATTTTAAGTGTCAAGACTTTGGAAGCGCTCGTTATCAGTAAAGCCACCTGCTGCCGCCTCCTGCATTATGTGCAAATTCAAAACAGGTGGTACTGGGTTGGGTTGTTGAGAGTGATAAGTGAACGAGCACTTCCAAACTCCAGCAAAAAAAAAACATCTGCAAGGGATTTCTTGACAGGGGGTAGAAGAACCCTACACCTAGAAAAGATATATTTGGAGATATTAGCCCATTTTGGGCCGGAACCCCTTTTAGTGTTTTAAACATTATGTTATAATTTAGCTATTGAAAAATAGCAGATCTATAGGTCTTTTGAAAAATCGTGAAAATATTAATTTCAGAAAACTGTAGGATTTAGAAGATTTTTTTTTTTTTTTAATTTTGAGGTCAGACCTAAATGGATTAGATTGGTCACTTGTAGTTATGTCTTAGGCCGTAACTGTAAAGCATGTGACAATGGGAAAGGTCATCGCCGACACTTTGAGTCATTTCGTGATTCACACGCAGTTATTGTGCTGTATAATCACAAATGAAGTGTCACTGGTGTTATGGTGTTGATGCCGTCGCAAATAGACCACAGCCAAATTGCTGGAATAAACTACAACCTCAGGGAAGAACACAGTTGAGACATTCATGGCGCGACGATAACCAGTGGCGTGCACAGATAGACACTAGGGGGTGCTAGAGCACCCCCTGCCCTTTTGGCAATTTTGCTCTTTAAAAAAAAAAAAAAAAAAAAAAACGTTTTCTTTTTTTTCTTAATTTGTAGTGTGTGGACCATGGTGACATTGATCAAATCTTGATAAAAAACGCTTCCACTATATTATTTAGGCCCCCACAATCTAAAGCTATGTTTCTATGTTCTTCGAAAAAAAGAAAAAAAAAACCTACAAGCTCGTAGCGAGCTTGTAGATCTGCTATTTTTCAATAGCTAAAGCACCAAAATGGGTTCCCGTCCCAAAATGCGCTGCACAAGGTGCCCTTTTTTTCACTTGAGCACCTGCCCCTCTAAATGTCTGTGTAGTGCCTGCACTGACGATAACCTTTCAAGAGTGTTTGCGTTTGTTTCTGCGTGTGTTGTCCTGGCTTTCTCTCTCATCACTGCAGTAGTACAGTCTCTCTCTCGAGACAGACTGTTGACTCGCATCAGAGGATTAACTCGCAGTGCACAGATGGCCTTCTGTGTGCACTTTCTCTCCCTCTATCTATCACACACACACACACACACACACACACACACACACACACACACACACACATGCGCGCACACACACACACTCACAAAGTACTGTACTGTGGCAACTTCAGTTCACATAAACTGTGTCATCAACACTACACATTGCCTAGCCCTAGAGCTTAAACTCACATAATCGCCACGCACACACACACACACACACACACACACACACACACAGACACACACACACACACACACACATTTTGTCATGTGCATTACCTGCCCATATATGGCTACCTGATTGGTTGTCTCGAATGCAACCACACCTCCAATGTTAGTTAGTTAGTTTAATTTATTGTCCACGTGTGGGACAATAACAACAGTTACAACAACAGCAACGACACTTACACAATTATGTTTCCATGGCAAAAACAGTGCAGCAGATACATTGAGAAATAACATTTCTAGCGAGACGTGGTATCATTTAGTGCCTTAATTGGGACGGAAATTAAAAAAATGTTACGAGTCAGCTTTTCACCGCCGTTTGGCGTGTCGTCGGAAGCGTCTTCAAAGAGACGAGCTAGGATACAAAGGAAGCCTGAAAGGCAAGCATTTGCATTCCAATGGGTACACGCAACGGCCATCAGGTCTGGTGTTTGTCCTCTCTCTTTCCTCAGTGTTTTCAAATGGATTTTTATACCACGGGAAAACTTGGAATTCCCCTCTTCTCGCGTACCAGTGGCACCGGTCCGCGTACCGGTGGTTGGGAACCTCTGCTCTTAAGGAGTTGAGCTTGCGTAGTATAGGTGGAGGCGTTGGTTACAAGTTTAAAAAAAAATCTGGTCAGTATTTTCACTGAAATTGTGTTTGCTGTCAATATAATGTGCCTAAGTATTTAAAATTGTCTACTGACCTCACAGTGTTCATAGTACCGAGTACTGACCTCACAGTGCTCATATAGTACTGACCTCACAGTGTTCACATAGTACTGACCTCACAGTGTTCATATAGTACTGACCTCACAGTGTTCATATAGTACTGACCTCACAGTGTTCACATAGTACTGACCTCACAGTGTTCACATAGTACTGACCTCACAGTGTTCATATAGTACTGACCTCACAGTGTTCATATAGTACTGACCTCACAGTGTTCACATAGTACTGACCTCACAGTGTTCACATAGTACTGACCTCACAGTGTTCACATAGTACTGACCTCACAGTGTTCATATAGTACTGACCTCACAGTGTTCACATAGTACTGACCTCACAGTGTTCATATAGTACTGACCTCACAGTGTTCATATAGTACTGACCTCACAGTGTTCACATAGTACTGACCTCACAGTGTTCACATAGTACTGACCTCACAGTGTTCACATAGTACTGACCTCACAGTGTTCACATAGTACTGACCTCACAGTGTTCACATAGTACTGACCTCACAGTGTTCACATAGTACTGACCTCACAGTGTTCACATAGTACTGACCTCACAGTGTTCACATAGTACTGACCTCACAGTGTTCACATAGTACTGACCTCACAGTGTTCACATAGTACTGACCTCACAGTGTTCATATAGTACTGACCTCACAGTGTTCACATAGTACTGACCTCACAGTGTTCACATAGTACTGACCTCAGTGTTCATATGGTACTGACCTCACAGTGTTCACATGGTACTGACCTCACAGTGTTCACATAGTACTGACCTCACAGTGTTCATATAGTACTGACCTCACAGTGTTCACATAGTACTGACCTCACAGTGTTCATATAGTACTGACCTCACAGTGTTCATAGTACTGACCTCACAGTGTTCATATAGTACTGACCTCACAGTGTTCATATAGTACTGACCTCAGTGTTCATAGTACTGACCTCACAGTGTTCATATAGTACTGACCTCAGTGTTCATAGTACTGACCTCACAGTGTTCACATAGTACTGCCCAGAGAGTTTAGAGACTCTCGTAGATGTATTTATCGATTCTGACAGTCTAAACTAAGGCTCACATACATAACCGAACTACAACATGACGTCACTGAGGTGACCACCGAACTACAACATGACGTCACTGAGGTGACCACCGAACTACAACATGACGTCACTGAGGTGACCACCGAACTACAACATGACGTCACTGAGGTGACCACCGAACTACAACATGACGTCACTGAGGTGACCACCGAACTACAACATGACGTCACTGAGGTGACCACCGAACTACAACATGACGTCACTGAGGTGACCACCGAACTACAACATGACGCCACGAGCCGCGGTGAAGAGTAAACCCACCGCCAACCGCTCCAGCCCTTCTCTCTGTTTTTACTCACCACCGCCGCTCAACGTTATTTCAGCTCCAGGTGGTCAGCTCACCACCGGAGCGGTGGTCAGCTCACCACCGGAGCGGTGGTGCATGGTCACCTCACCACCGAAAATACAGACGATGAATAGACCTTAATTTAAGGCCTCTCGCCCCATGTTCCTGAGCCCGAAATCCCCTGCCCTTGAATAGCTCTCAACAGATATACAAATGAAAAATATAAGGTGCTTACCACCTGTCCGGTACACTACACACAACACACACACACACACACACACACACAACACACACACACACACACACACACACACACACACACACACACACACACACACACACACACACAATCAGAAAGCCTGTTGCCTGTGATTGGTTAGCTGATCTGCTCGTTTACATATGACATAACTTTTCCCTTCAACGTCAATGGCGTTTAATGTTTTGATGTTTAATTTATGTTTACATTATGTTTTGACTTTATTAAGTCATATTTAGCAGAATTCTGACCTCATTTCTCTTCATTGTTAATGGCAAATTTTGAGATGTGTCGGGACAAAAGCTGTATATAGGAAATCACATTATTTGACAACTTTTCATCGTACCCCTAAAATAATGTGTGTGCTACTAGATTTTTCAACATAGTAGCACTCGTGCTACTTGGAAAAATGCTAAGCGTCGAGCTCTGGGCGAGAGACCTTTAGATTCTCATAGATTTAAAATGTCAGAATCGATTAACAAAAAAAAAATCTATGAGTCTAAATCTTAGGCTATAGGCAGGTTGGTGCCTTGCATGGTTTCCTTCGCCGTTGGTGTGTGAATGGGTGAATGTAATGCACAATCTATCTAATCTATGTAAAGCACTTTGGATAAAAGAGCTATATAAATGCACCATTTACCAACCTCAAATTGAGCTCCAAGCATGACCCATGAGGTTATCAGGAAAGGCAACAAGCAATCCATGAAGAAGACCACAATTCTCGTCCTCTATGAATGAATAAGCCCCCTTCAACACCTCTTCCACAAAGCCCAGGAGAATTGTGCGTTTGATCATTCAGTACTGTGTGTTCACATCCAGCCTCGTCTGTTCCAGCTGTCTATGTTTGGCACATCACACACAAAGAAAGGGATGCCTTCCCAACCGTTTTTTAAGAGCAATACAAACAGATTGACTTTTAATTTATTTAGTCAGTGTGCTGCTGTTCAACGCGCCACTGACTGTCAAAGTCAACAAGTCTATGGAGTCCAGTTTCTTCAACACAATATGGGAACTAGAAGAAAGATGCCCTTTTGGGCACAGGTCTCCACCAGGGCAGGTCAGGTTGTGGCCTCCTGGTGGCGCTATAATAGGCCAATGTGAAAAAGGTTGCCATTTCTTCTTACCAATCCTTGGATGGCAATTGGATGATGTGAGGCATCTTGTTCCAAAAAAAAATGTGTTTTGCAAGAATCCACCTGTTGGTGGCGCTATAACAGACCAATGTGAAAAGGGTGGGATATATTCCTCAGCCTATAGCAGGGAAGTCTGTGAAAGATTTCACGTAAATGGCACGCCGCGTTCATGATTTGAGGCGTTTTGTTCAAAACGGGGCCAATCCTGCAAACTTTGAAAGCCAATGTTAGGCCTAAGAGAATAATAATTTGGTTTCCCATTGGCTGTCATTTTTGGGCTGAGTAGGTAGGGCATTTTTGGCAATTGGTGGATGGGTAGCAAGGAATTTATTTTATTTTATTTCAGTACCTCTCTAAATAACTCTCCATCATTTAGCTGGGGACCACCTGGAACCCCCTTCAAGGACCACCGGTAGTCCCCGGACCACCAGTGAATGAGAGGAATGATAGACAGAGGAATAGACGTACATAGAGCACAGGCTATGGGGCTGACAGAGAGGAAAAACAATGGTCTGGTAAATTTAGCAGAGGGGGTGAGAGAGAACTCCCTCAGCCACTGGTGGTTCCCAGGCCAGAACCACTGACTTGAACACATCGTTTTTAAGTTTTTAACACACACACACACACGCACAGTCGCACACGCCCCTCTCACTCTCTCCCGCATGCACGTGACGTCTGTCTGTTGTTAGCTTCAGCAGTCAACATTAGCAAGAGTGTATATAGCTGCACGCTTTCACAACTAACTGCTGCTATCTTTGTCAAACAAAACCGTCAGAGCTTTTGTTTTTGACCAATGCCTATACTTCAAAGAGCATCAGTTCTGATCTTACGCGTGGAGCAAATTAATTAACAATGACCACAACGGCTGGCTGCTCTGACCACGACAAGCTGCAGTCACACAGAGCTGCAGTGCTGCGTTAACTTTTGACAGCCTGAAAGAGAACTTTATTTTGACTTTGCGCGACCAGGTGGTCTCACCAAAGAGAATTTTAGTGATCAAAGACCTTTTTTGGTCCGACTCGGTCGGATGTTGACTTGATTTTGTTAGGCCTTAGCGCGCGCTCGCACACACACACACACACACACACACACACACACACACACACACACACGGACGGACGGACACACGGACGGACGGACACACGGACGGACACACGGACGGCCTGGTGGAGACAATAATCAAGGACTGCACACTGTTTAAGCAATTTGCCCCCAAATAAAACAAGAACTGCTTTAATGGCAGCGGAGAATAAATCTGTGCCTGTGAGGCACCACTGCCTCAGATATGGTATTTAGAATTTCCAGTATGTACATGTAGCTAGTAACATCAATGCCAATAAAGAGTTTTGCTTTTATGCCACTAATAATTCATAATCATTCACTATGACGACATTATACACAGTATAATCATTGTACACCGTATGGCACAGAAAGCAATAGCATAGAGGTTGTAATGCCTTTGCCACAAGGACAGGCCATGTTTGTTTCCATGTGTTACTATGTGTGTCCGGACTCTGAGGAAGTCCAAAGTCGAAAAACGTCAGTCACCCCTTCAAAATAACAAAGCACGCATGCAGACCAGTCGAGTCAGTGCTCCAGTATATTCTATTTGCGTATAGTCTCCCCTGAAGGGCCCATGTAATGTATGTACAGTATAATTATTTTCTCTGATGCAAGCCCCGACTAGCCCTTCTACCATCTACTGGCTGTGCTGATCGCCGTGCAATTATAAATAAGGATTGCAATTCACATCTCAGAAGACTGCATCAAGTGAGTAGTACACGACATTGGACCATAGATAGTCCAAAAGTCGACAAAACAATGCCAACAAAGTCTGTGAGCATGTTTCATTTGTTTATCTCTGTAACTATATGCATGTTACAAACTGCTTAGTCACATGTCATCAGAACATATTACTGAAAACAGCATTGTTGTATAGGCCTAATCTCAGACAAGAGGATGCCACGACGCACAAGCTTATTGGCGAAATGCAATACACTGAACAACGAACACAACTGTTATTTAAAGGTAGAGTCAGTGATTTCACTTAATTCAAATATCACTTACTTTTTGTTTTGTTGTGATAATCCTCTCTACTATAGAGTGTGCTGACCATATAAGGAGTTCCTCCCTGTCCCCAGTTAACCCCTGGGGGTTAAAAAACCTTAGGTTTCGTTTTTGTTCTCTATCCTGATTGGATGAAAGTTTGTGTCCCAAGGCAGAAACGAAACCTAAGGGTTTTTGACTGAAATCACCGACACCCCCTTTAATTTAAAAATATCTTTTTGTGAAGTGTTCGTGAGGGCCACGACAGAAGTTTGAAACGGGTCTAAATCCTAGAATCCGACCCTTAGTTCTATCGATTAAGTTCCCATGTTTGTTTGGTTGTTCCGGCCATCCGTCAGTCCAGCCAACACAATCCGAGAAGCCAAGAAGGATATCTCAAAAACTATATAATTTGCTGTGTTCCACAATTTGCACTGGCAGTCTGGCGCACAATATATCTCAAATCTAATGGGCGCATTGCCATGAAACTTGCTGAGAGCATTCATACTCCCCGGAGGATGAACTCGTCATGTTGGTGATCTCATGGCCTTTCCTCTTGCGCTGCCCTCAAGGCTAACATTTCCACAATTTGCACAATTGGCAGATTGCCATGTAATTTGCCAATGAACACGCATCCCGTTCCTTTTCTAAGGAAGAGCCATTTTGATTTTGGCTTCTATAACGATTATTAGAATAATGAGCTTGTAGTGATTACTTATACGACTGTATGCTGTATAATATAGTGATGAATATAAAGAATGTGATCGTCTTATACAATTCATTTTTATTTAGGGACGATGGGAGGTGCAGAGAGAGATGTTCACGACATTGAGACCCGAGGTCGATTCTTAAACGCCTTCTAAAGACCTATTTATAATTTTAGTTGAAATTTTAATCTAAATTTTCAATATAAGAGCAGGCAGACAAAATACTATAATAGTATTTTATTCATAAAAGAAAAGTTACATAGTGCCGCTAGGGAATATGATATGATGATATGATATGATGTAACTTATTTCTCGATTTTTCAAAAAATAGCAGACCTACAAGCTCGTAGCGCGCCACTCGGTGGCGCGCTATGAGCTTGTAGATCTGCTATTTTTTCAATAGCTAAAGCATAACATGATGCTAACACCAAAATGGGTTCCCGTTCAGAATGGGTTAAAAAGACAAAAGTGGCCGCACACACTGATAGCCGAGGTGGCGATTATTTATGTGGATGCAGAGTAGAATAGAAGGTACAACTGCCTTCTTCAGGGTTTAAGTTTAATTCTGTATTGGCCATATATGGAGTGTGTCACAAGGCCTGACTGACTGACGGACGGACGGACTGACTGAGAGGTTTTCATAGTAATTCATCATAATTCATTGCTGAATTATGAACTGTCGGAGCTTCACTTAGTACATGGATGTGATGTACAACTGTACTAGATTCGGTGGAACTAAGCCTCTGGTTGGTCACGTGGCTCAGTGATGGGGTCATGAACGCCTTACGGTTTGGCCGCTTGTCATGGTGAGAAAGTGAAGCTTTCTTTTCAGGTATACAGTAAATCATCAACCGCAAGCATGAGGGTAAGTTAACTTCAATTGAAACAAAAGCAGACTGAGAGCTGTGCATTATAGTTGACCAAAATTGCACACTTATATCTTGGATATTGAGTAAGAGACCTAATGGGCTCTGTGACGTTTTGTGGCCCGTGTTGTGATAGAGAGAATGATACAGTGTATTATTGAGTTAACCGTCTATACAGACAACATGAATACCTTATATGTACTATATACACAGACAGCCTCACAATCGCTTAATGGCTCAACTACTGATTGGCAAACACAACTTACAGCCAATAACTGCTGGTGTGTGTGTGTGTGTGTGTGTGTGTGTGTGTGTGTGTGTGTGTGTGTGTGTGTGTGTGTGTGCATAATTGTGCTGGACAGAGCAAGATGTAATCTGACCTGTCCAACTTAATCCATTCTGTACGGGAACCCCTGTTGGTAGCAGATCTACAAGCTCATAGGGCTACGAGCTTGTAGGTCTGCTATTTTTGAAAAATCGACATTGTTTAGAATCTGATCTCGGGTCAGAATGGAAAACTGTCAGGATGTGTAGAAGACATTTTTTTAGAATCTGATCTCAGGTCAGAATGGGTTAAGAGAAGAGAAAGAATCCCAGAACAAAACGTCTGAGACAATCAAAGAGCTGGAGGAACACAGAGAGAGAGAGAGAGAGAGAGAGAGAGAGAGAGAGAGAGAGAGAGAGAGAGAGAGAGAGAGAGAGAGAAGTAGAAGGAAAACAAAGAAAGGCACTGCAGCCCCAATAAAAACTACCCAGCACAGAGCTTAAATCAATAGAGGAGCACAAGCAAGTCCCTATTTCTCCTTTATTGAATCTGCCTGGGTTGCTGGGAGATGGGGATGAGTGTGTGTCTGTGTGTGCGTGCGTGTGTTTTCCTCTGTGCGTGTGTACGTGCGTGCGTGCGTGTGTGTGTGTGTGTGTGTGTGTGTGTGTGTGTGTGTGTGTGTGTGTGTGTGTGTGTGTGTGTGTGTGTGTGTTTGCGTGCATGCAGCTGAAGATCAGGCTGCAATCCAATGATATATTGAGAACCAGAGCACCCTACTGCTAAACAGCTCTCTTCCTCTCTAGAACTTACACTTGTATCAACAGTGAGAGTGAGTCTGAAATGTACCTTTTCAGATTTGATCAAATGAACACGTCTGAAACAAATAGCTGTGGCCCACTGGCCACATGCCGCGGTCCTCAAACTCCTTCAGGTTCAAGTTTATTTGAAGTGCACCGTTTCCTCTCAAAGGCACTGCTTCAATAAAAGCCATTAAAGTCTCTCATGCATTGCAAACAACTCTAGCTAAAGCAGTGGGTTCACTTGGTTCTCAACCAGTATGATGCCCCAAAACCACAACGTCTGGAGCCAGTAAATCAAAACAGGATTTGTCAGTTTGTTATTTGAGTTGACCTCCATGTCCTACTTTTAGGGGTCATCGTCGCCATGGGGGCTTGTGGTGGGCACAATGGAACAATGGCTGCATGGCCCAAGCATTGAGCCACGTCCACTCCAACCAGAGTTCTACCGAGTCTAGTACAATTGCGCATCAATAATAATGTTACCAGAAGAAACACAAAGAGATGGCCCTGAATGACCATAACGAGTCGTCTGTAACTCAGAGAGATATAGGGGGTCCTTTCCTTGCAAATACAACTTTTGAGAACCACTACTAGTGGACTCCTAATGTACCACAATGTCTAGTGTAGGCTATGATCAAAATAAGAGCATTATAATGGTGTGTAAAACTGAAAATCTAAAAATATGCCACAGACGAGGACAACGTATAGTATATATTGATGACCCTGCCTACTTTGCTTCTCCTGGACGGAAACACAGGGCCAATTAAGGGCATTGAGTCAATTGAGTCTCACATGAGTTAACGGGTAGAGTGTCTTAGTCTTACATACTTTAAGAGTGTAAAAGTGTTGCACCAGTTTATTCTATCACCTGGTTGAGCCAGGTCATCCTTTTACTTCCTTTCTTTTTTCCCTTCTGTTTTTTATCTTTGCATCTGGAACTCAATAGCCATGAGGGTAAATTATACCACAAGTGCCGTTTGCAACTGAACTAATCATTATTAACAATTACAGCCATTATTAGGCTCCAACACGTGTCAGATGTTGGGAGTGAGACAATGTGACAGAGGAACATCATCCTGTGCAAAGCAAGGTAGGTGTGCTGTAACTCGTAACTGGTAAGGAGTAGAATAGCCTACCAAAAAAAAAATATATATATATATATATAACTTACTTGAATCTTCCCTGACAGTGCTGACACCGGTCCCCGACCCAACCATGGTCGCAGACGCAGGTCCCATTGACGCACTTCCCCGAGAAGCAGTTTTTATCGCAGGCCTTTGATAACGACGCTTCCGTATGAAGAACCAAATGAAGCATAATAAAAATCCCCAAATGTGTTTTCATGACGTCCGTTTTAGAGGTCTTGGTCCAATAAGTGCACGCATGTACCGGTCCATCATCTCCCATTGTGTAAGCGCGGAGTTCCTTTCAGATGAAAGCCTGCCTTCAGCTCCCCCGTTGGAATAGCACAACTGTGTTGTGTGTCGTGTCCTTATTCACTGTCCGTGTCAACCGTACATTAACGCAAGTAACGCACAAAACAGTCATTATACGCGCCGATCGACGACGTCAAAATCTCGCCCCGCGATGTCAGACGCCAGACAACTGGGCAGAGCGAAAGCATCCAACTTTACAGAACTGGGAAGCGTTGTCTAAACGTATTGATCCAGACTACAGAAACACGCTGTTTTTGAGCAGCAAGGAAAAAGACAAATCCACCTCCATAAATGTCCTAAAAAGAAAAAGACTTATTAAGAAGTTCCGGTGGACTCATTCCAATGTAAACAGACGACCGTGATCCGTTGTCTTATCGCCACTCAGCAGTGCAGTGATAATCGGGCAACGTGAACGAACGGGATCTTTTATCATCCATGAAAACGCAATCCCCGTTATTAAACAGCTCGGAGATGTGTTGTCCTAGTGCATTCCACTGTCCTGCTGTCTCCTGTGTGTGAAAATCGCGTCATCTCTGCCCAGATTGCGACAGTGACAGCTGACAACAGCGCTCCGCTGGTGCGACGCTTCTCTTCCTCTTGGGTCCACAGCTGGCTCCTGAGTCCTGGTGGGGGGGGGGGGGGGGGAACTCCTGCACAAAGCCCCGAGCATGAGCAGTAGCGCTACACATTTAAAGGGACAGTTCAGTCACGTCTGTCACAGACTCACTCAGTCGTAGACCTACAGCGAGTCTCTCTCTCTCTCTCTCTGTCTCGCTTCTAAGCACTGGAGTCGACTGGACAGTTTATGCATGCATTCCATGCAAGCCAGTTAGGCTGTCTGTCTCATGGTAAATGTATTATACCGTAACCACCGTCCTGGCTAGATCCAAATCACTACAATGTGAAATTGTGAATTTCACAAACCAGTACACGGGCTGAGGAGGAAACCATCATGCAAGGCATGGTCATACAGGGGTCTTGCAGTGTCTTGCTCAGGGACACGTCAAGGCTAACACGGGGGGGGGGGGACTACTACAGTAGTCTATCCATTCATTGATCTATGAAAGGCACTTCATTCACAAGAAAATTAAACAAATGAATGAATAAGAGGAATTATGAACATGAATACGGTATTCACTATTCACACTAATCTCTATTTGTGTTATTTTTGCGGCTGGGCTTTTATGGTGTCAAGTGTGTGAAGAGCACTATGGGGTTCGTCGTTTATTAAAATGAACAAATGCTATGAATATAGATGCATATAATCAGATTAATTATACCCCCCTGATGTTGTGAGTAAATGCCATCTCAGATATCTCAGTAATCCTTGCTCATCCCCGCTCCACAGTCGCAGTTCATTATTCCACCGTTAAATTGCAAACAAACTGTCAAAAATCGATATTATTTTTTTATTTTTCATTTTCCTCAGAGTATGGCTCATTGTTGTGTAACTAAGCCAATCAATATTTCTGCTTCGGCCCCCAGGGGAAGATTAAAAACGATCTATTATAGGATTTAACTCAAGCAGTATAGGAATAGCAATAAACCAGAGCAATTTCCATGAGGCCACCAACCAAGCCTCACTTTCTTCTGTCCCTGCTTGGAGCCTTTTCACATGCACATTTTAATACATGGGGCAGGCAATGGTCTATATGTTCATCAAGTTTCTCAAGGTGGCAGTGATGAAGAAGAATGGGCAGCCAAGTGGCCATGTGCTTGTATTTATTTTCTCTTTGCTGTATATGCTGTATATATGTATAGAAGCATATATCACCCGTGTGATCAAATGGTAACAAGACAACTCACCCCGTTTCTGTTTTCCTCCCAGAGTTTTCCCCAGTGAGGGGTGGGAGAGGCTGGACAGCAGACGGCTGGACTTTGTATTTCTCTAACTATAAACTTTCATGACAGCAGACAGCCTAAGTACAAATATAATTTATGAAAAGCTACTACAGTGAAGTCTGTTCACAGAAGTTGTTGTAGGATAAGTGGGGATTATCTGACGAGGTACCATTTGAGTGGGCAAGCCGCAAAACCTTACATACTTACATACTAAATAATACTAAATTGTTTATAGGGTCAATATAGGCTAAGTAAAATAATATAGCCTTTCCACAGGAGTATCTTTTTATATTTTTCCAAAAAGAATACAAACAGCCAATAGCATATTACAAAGTTATCCCCCTCACTGGTGAAAAACAGGCAAGCACCCGGGTGAGTTGTCCAGTATTCGATCAAATCAGTGGAGGGTAGAGATGATCAGAATTAACCTCGCCTCACCAGGCTTTCCACCGCCTCGGAGGAAAGCCTGGTCTCTGTTTCAAGAGCCCGTATGATCCGGTCGGGAGCCGGATGATATCGTTACGTCATGTCGTAGTGTTGTTTTGTAGTCGACTGCAGGCAGGAACAACAGGCGGCAACTTCCTTTTCCCGCTCAATAAAAGCTCTCGTAGACTGCAGCTTTTATTGAGAAAAATCGGTTTGAGGGAAAAGGAAGTTGCCGCCCCGTTGTTCCTGCCTGTCGACTACAAAACAATACTACAACATGACGTAACGATATCATCCGCTCCCGACAGGATCATATACCCTAAATGAAATGGTGCCCAGGCTAGATCAGAATAGCTTTTCTCTACATACTACAATAGAAGATTTTGCTGACTAACAAACATAATATTTGTGGCTTCAAAACATTGCAAACCCCGTTCATACCAGTGTGCATTTTCACTGAACAATGCAGGAAAGTACCATTCCACGAATCCACGTCCTATACCCTTGACCTTGCCAGTCGTTGTTACCTGACCTGTGAGGCAAAGCAGAAACTGGCTCACTGTTCTGACCACAAGGCATTTTGATAAATACTTTTGCTATTTTGGAGGCAAGGCAGATGGTCTTGTTGTTGCCGTGGGGAAGATCTGGGAAATTGGGCCAAAGAAAGAAGCAATGTGTCAGCGATGCATCGCACGGTAGAGAGAAGTGGCAAAGTGTAATGAACCGTACTCCGTCTCCCAATCCCTGGGGTACAAAAGAACAGCACAGCTTGCAGTAAGGCAGCTGTTTCATCAAGCAGTGGCTGTCTGCCAAACCTACCTGCTGTATAGCTCTGTGCAACATGAAGTAAAGTTACTGCCCGGTATGTCAATTATTTATCCCTCAAAATTGAATATTACTGCTAAAATATTTAGCAAAGCTGGGAAAATGTTGCCAGAATGTGCCTCCACTATACAGTACATTGAGTTGAACAAAGTCATAAAAAGTACCAAATCGTCAAACCAATCAATGTGTCATTTTGGAACGATTTGGCAGTTAACCAGACTCTAGCAGTCCCGTTAAATACGGTAACGTGTCATTGTTCCGACCCATTACTAACCCTGTCCCAAACCCTAACCATAACCACACACGGGAGCCACAGGCTGAGTCTTGAACCGACCACGTAGTCGGACTAATGTGCAGGCCTCCTAAAGACGTGTCAGAATCAGAGTCACCTGTTCATATCTGAGTCAACTTACAAGCTGGATTCCAGTGCTCCTCTCTGGTAGTCCAAGCCCTGTGCACTCTGGTAACAGAACAAGCTTATTCAAGTTTGATAAGGCGGCATGCATTGTTGTGTTTATGACGGGCTGTGTACTGTAGTGACAAGGTGTCACTACAGAATAACAAAGACATCCCAAACAATGTCTGCTGAAAGTGACATCACTGACTGACTGATGCTGAGTGACAGCAGTCATATAACCATTTATAAAAGCTTCCTTCATGTTCATATCAAATGTCAAACTTATGCAGACCCCTTCACCAAAGACACTGACAAGCTGTAACATAATCCATTCCATCCAGCAACAACTCCATTCATTTAAAATGAAATCACTCCTATAACCACACATGCCGATGGTTTACTGAGATTGTTCCTTTTCTATTAAACAACTGCAGTTCAGCCAAAAGCTCATTGTTAAGTTCAAGTCATAAGGATACCATAGCTGCTCTATGAAAAATCTATGATTTTCTTTTAGAGAGAGAGAGAGAGCGCGGGGGGGGGTCCTGTCAGTATAGAGTGCAGCAGAGACTTTTTGTAAAACAAAAAATACATCGCATGGATGCAACTGGGACGTATCTTCAGTGATGTATCCCAAGGTCATCAGGGTTTCGGGTCTCCCAACATCATACCCCTCACTCAGGTGACCCAGCCGGTGGTGATCAAGCCCCGACTTACGTCCCATTAGCTACCCTCGATCAGTCCCATTAGGGGAAAACCAGGGCCACACAATCCGTTCCTCCCGAACTACTCTGCCGGGACTTGGAGGTACTATTCTGGCGCGTGGAAGGACTAGGCTCTGTGGGTTGACTCTTCCTACGTCTCACCAGGTCCACTCCTCCACAATTCCATATATTTTGCACATGCAGGAGTTGGACAAGCAGCAGGCATGCAGCAATAAAAGTAATTCAAATAACTGTGTTATGTAGGCCTACACACACAGTGCGTGTGTGTGTGCGTGTATGTTGAAATTGATAAATAAATTACATTTTCTAACCTGATGCTTTCTGACGATGAATTAAAGCATTTAATTCTGCCTTGATTCATTCAATAAAACAATATATAGGCCTATATTACTTTAAACTGGAACTGCACGTCTCTGCTCCCCTTCTTATCTCTGCCCAGTGGGCTTGGAATCTGTATTGTGTATTATATTCTCTGGGTGAAATACCCATTGTGGCGTAGTCTCGTCTGGCTCTGTTTCCGGGCCTTAGTGCCCAGGTTGCACATAGACACTAATTGATACTGCAATCTCAATCTAGTTATAGCGGAGATGAAGCTAAAAGAGACCTTCAAGAGTAAATGTGTCCAACAATGGATCCTCAATGACGGAAGCTGCCCCAAGTGTCAAGACCCCAGCTTTACTGGAATAGAAGACAGCCTTCGCATCCTCAGAAAGTTCTTCAGTGTTTTCATTGTTAAAAATTGACAATCCATGATTGCTAAATTGGAATCTTATACAGTCCTACAGTACATTTTCAAACCGCTTGGATTCATAAAAGATTCGCACTAAAGGCTTTAATTGTCCTGTTTTTCTTTTGATGAATATATATACCATTACAATGTCTGTCATTCTGCAGGTCAAACTAACTGGCTGTATTTTGTGCATGTTTTTCGATTCAGTTAAGTAATTATCTCTGCTTTTTGGTAGTAATAATTTCTTTGTATCAAGAGGTAACGGCACAAGATTTGTGACCTTCAGCACAATGACTAAATGCTCTACAATATTCTATTTATTTTGTAGTGTAGACTTCAATACACTAGCTTACCTCTACCATTACTGATGCCTAATATTGAAAAGTGTACTGATCTCAAAGGTGGAGGAGTGAAACATTTGATTTGTATGGTGTGCTACCACCTAGTGGTTGCTGGGAGGTCTAACTGGTAGTCATTTTATTTTTCAATGATGGGGAAGGCCTTGTTCTGTGTGTCAATGCAGTTTGGGTGTTGTAGTAGCTAATAATACTTGGAATTTGGCTAAAATGTTCATGTTTATCCCCACATTTTAAATTCTGATTTGTGTCACTAACCAATTGAAAAGCCAGGCAGAGGCAAATAAACAACTAAGTCAAAAAAGTTTTAATGCAGTAAAAAGGTGCTCCTGAATCAGTCTGGATAAGGCATCAGATTTCTAGGCACTCAAAATAACACCAAATGATAATGGCATCAATATTTATTTTTGGCTAATAGCAGCAGCCAGAGCACTGTGATGACATTCGCCAGGTGTGTATGTGTATGTATACATAATGTTATGTTATTGTCACTCCCTTCACAGACGAGACAGGTTGCTTCTTTACTGGTGGTTTATTAAGCACTTTCCTCACTTAAAGACCAACGTCAAACTGGTGACACTCAAAATAATAAAGACATGATCAGAATAATCGCCAACTATACAATATACAAACATGATGATATGGAAAATGTGCTTGACAAATGAACGTAGCCTACTAGCCTACCTCGCTGGCTGCATAGCGATGTAAAGGGAATGAAGTTCATGGGAATGCCCAAAACAATCAATAAACTGTCGAACTGAAACAAAGACTAATGTAGACTGGGAACTCAAAATGTTGACACAGAACAATTAAACAAACCTTTTAACAAACAAACAGCCTCCCTCTCACGGAAGCGACAACTCTGAACTAGTGAGCCTTACTCACATGACCATATAAGGCCTGATGGCCGGAAATGACGTGAACGCAAACATCTGGCACTTGACTCTTAACAAAATAAAATAATGTATCAGTAAACAAAATAATGACAGAAGTAATAACTAAAGTTTTGAGGTAAAGAGCAGCACTTCAGGACTGAGCTACTCTGTAGACATGGAGTCTGACTGAGTTTTGCACCTGTCCAGTGTGGCTAACGGGGGCACCATGCGAGCGCCAGGCTGCGGTGGTTAAAGACATTTGGTGTATTTTCTGCCGTACCCGTAACAGAAGAAATTTGGGTGGAGCTGCTCAAACTGACAACAGCAGGTATGATTTAACACCCGTTGGACGTTGAAGAGTATTCTTAGTTCATGTCTTCATTTTTTTCTCCAAAATAACGTTGTTATTCTCATGCTACTAGTAGTAACACAAATGCAATTATATTCACTGTTTCAGGTGCCGAAGGTGCAGTAATGCCCAGCTCGTTTCTGACACCTCTCAAGACACGTCAAACTGGAGGGAGTAAGTCACAACTCACATGCAGCACATCACAGCAATACATCTATATAATATAATATACTGTGCATGCTACTCATCTCCCACTCTGTTTTCATTACATAGATTGCAAATCCTCAGACTTTGTCTATAGGTCCAACAACCCCCATGCCCAACCCCAACTCTGCATCACGTTTGAGGCTGTAGGTGACGTGACAGATTGCAAATCCTCTGACTCCATGCAAGCCCTTTAGATCTGCCAGTGACCTCTGGGATTCTTGTGCTGTTTAACCTGAAGTGGCCTGTCTGTACTTTGTGTATGTTTTCACATAAAAAGGTATTTATGTCACATGATGTCAAAAATACTAATAGCAATAATCCACCCTATGGGTGGGTGGTAGCGTTGTAATAACAGGAGCGCTGTTGTGCCCACCATCTGTAGACATCCGCACCCCGCGAGCGTCTACTCCAAGTGCAGGCCGTCCGCAGCTCCTTGTGTCCACTCCTCATGCAAGCGAAGGAAACACCAGGACCAGACAAGAATGTGCAACTGGAAGTTCTGCTGACCGACCTGTGCTGAATCATGAAGAGGGTAAGAATTATATAGGGGCTCCATCTCGCGCCACCCTTATCCCTAAGCGTATTTGCCATTTTTTTTACTATTTTGAAAGACATTGTGAGCTTGTAGATCGGCTATTTGAACTATTTTAAAAGGTAAGGTAGTAAAAAATGGCAAATTAGTTTAGGGATAAGGGTTAAGGGGTGGCTGACTGCTGTGTCAAAGCGGAAGAGGAGTGGCCATGATCACTCTTACGCCTTGATAAAATAAAATAAAAACAAGGCTGGCTGGGCACCACAGATCAGCAGATTGTGTTGAAAGAAATTGCTCACATCCAAATAAGTGACATGGTGACAAAATAGCATAGGGAGTAATGCTGCGAATTGTCTCAAAAGTGACCACGGCTGCCCACACTTGAGAACTACTTTTAAAAAGACCAGCTACCAACCTTCTGTAAATAATGTTTTTTTTTTGTTTATTTATGAGTTCTTTGTCCACGCACATTTTTATGTGACCAAATAGCATAGGGAGTAATGCTGTTACTTGTCTCAAAAATGACTGCAAAAGACACCAGGGCTGCCCACACTTTATTGACTGCAAAAGATTGCTGTTATGTTTCAAAAAGCTTTATACCAGGGCTGCCCACACCTTTTTTGACTTGAGAACTACCTTTAAAATGACAGCTATACCAACCTTCTGTAAATAATGTTTTTTTTATTTTTTATTTATGGGTTCTTTGTCCACGCACATTTTTATGTGACAAAATAGCATAGGGAGTATGACCAGAAAACGTCTCTAATTTTCAGGACATAATATCTGACAGCGAGTCAGATGGGACAGCAGGCTCAATCCGTGTGGAGGAACGGAGTGAGTCAGAGGAGACTGGAGGCTCAAGCCGGGTGGATGAATCCACACACCAGACGTGGACTGCAGGTGCACCAAAACGGCTTTGTTTAAGTCATAAATGGGCAACTGGCATCCCGGGGGTTGCATGCTGCTATTTTTAATATGTATATGTTAGTGTAACAGGTTTTTGGGAGAGTTGTTTCTATAAAGTTCAGACTCCAGTTCACACCAATACAGAGTAAACCAGTAAGACGCGCAAACGCGGGAAGCGAACGCAGCTCGTACATATTTAAGTTGTCACCATGACTCAGCCATAACCGCATAAGGAGTCCCCAAAGCAGCTCCATATATGGGCACAAAAGCGTGACACACGGACACACAGCCAAACACAATAGGGATAAGGTATAAAAGTACAAAATAAATGTATTACAATCTAAACATATCATGAATTCAACAATGCAATAATTAAATTCAAGGGTACCCTTTAAAAAAAAAAAAAAAACAATAAATCAATTAATTAATAAATAAGTCACTTCATCGGCATTTAAAATAGCAAGCATCAATTGATAAAACTGTAGGGGAGAGAGTCAGTGAGTCAGGAGAGTTAGAAATACCACAGTCCAGTCCAGTAGTCAATCCGATCCGGGTTTTGCGCCTCGCCACAGCCGTGACGAGACAGCTAGTTAAGTTCAGTTCGATCCACATATCCAGTCCGGGACACTTGCAAACCATGACAACACACACACACACGCACACACACACACACACATACACACACACACACACACATACACACACACGCACGCTGGCGTTATTACTTTCCTTTAAAAAGGAGTAGGACGATGAGCATAGCAATAATCAATCTATGTGGTCTGCGCCACCACCGCCGTCCTATCATCTGGCTGGCTCCAGCACCTGGTCCTCAATACAGAAACGGGGACTCGAATCACTTTACTGTCAAAGAGCCTTAAAGCACACACTCAATGGCACTGAGGAATATAGTTACTTTCCTTAAGTCAGTTGATAGAGAGCGTTGACATTGCAGAGTGATCAATCTCAGCGACGTGGAGGAGGCGATGAGGACATCGGACCCACGGTGTGGTAGAGAGGAGGAGAGAAGTCCGGTCCACGGGCACAGCGTGGAGAGACCAGGAGATGATTTATCTGGCCTACAACATGTAGGGAGAAGAGGACAGAGAGAGAGAGGTCTGGCGTGATCTGACGACGGCGCGAGCAGGCACTGTCTGAGCAGAGAGAGAGAGAGCCCGAGGTAGGTATAGGTGCACCTTTTATTTGGGCGTGGAGTTTTCACTGGCGAATGAATGACTCAGTCTGTATCTGATAGGCTGCACACGCCTCGGTTAGAGCACCTGACAGGTAAACAATACTGTGGCATAATGTTCATTGTCCATCGTTATCATAGCGCACGGCACAAAATATAAATAAAGCAATAAAACATAAAGTTAACCATCTATCATGCTGCTCTACATAGCCCTGTGCATTCTGTGACATTAAACCAAATGGCATTCTCCACTCTATGACACTATTGTGGAACTACAGTAGCCCTCTCCATCTGGCCCACCCCTGGTTTGACAAGAGAACTTTTATCTCATACAGTATGTGCATCAGGTCCTTTCTGATGACTGCGATTCAGAGGAGACGGCAGTACAAACTCTGCGAAAGAGACCTCGTGAAGGAAGAAGACACAGGAGAGGAGGTCGAACTTGAGAACAGTCAAACCTTTTCCAAGCCAAACCAACCAGATCCAAAGTATGTTAAAAAGCAAGTTTGTGCCAAGAAGATCAGTATTCAACGAAGCTGGTATGAAAAGTACAGCTGGCTTCATTTCATTCCAGGAATTGATGGTGTTCTGTGTTTTCACTGCTCAAAGTACTTTAAGAGGGACACACCAATCCAGGCTAAGAGCATATAGAGAATGCCTTTGTTAGGACTGGATTTACAAATTGGAGAAAAGCTATTGAAAAATTTACAATTTATCAGGATTCGGATGGCCACAAACTTGCAATGAAAACTCTGTTGCATGAAAACAGATCGGTTCACTCATAGCTGAGCTGTGCCTACACAACACAACAGGAAAAAAACAGAGCTACCCTATTAAAGGTTATTGGTGGGGTGACAATAGTGGCAACTAGTGATGAAGGGCCAGTCCTGGTAATCAGGCCTTTATGTCCCACCAGATGGACTGTTAGGGCTCCATTTTTGTCTCATCTTTCTAAAGCCACTATTTGGGGATTTAGGAGTGGGGAAAGGGTGTTCCCCCACTAAAGTTGGTATTTTGGTTACCTGTCTAAATCCCTTAAACACCTCCGTTACCCGTTATATTATGCATAGGTGTGGTTTGGGCGTTAAATAATTAAACAAAATTTAACCAATCACCAGTCCACGTGCCATATTGCCTTTAATAGATCCCTTATCCGTTGCCCGTTAGTGCTATATTGCTTCATAGCCTTACGGTCTATAGCCCATGGAAAGAGTGTTGCGTTGCTGTTTTTACGGAAAATAAGCCAGACAGTGCTGGCTGCAGTCTCCACAGTCCAAGACAGCTTTAAAGACAAAAAGGGACTCTGACCACTTTGATAAGATATTTGAGAAGGCACAAGGTATGTGTGAACGACTGTCTCTAGAGCCCATTGTTTTTTCCACGCAATCGTAAGCACCCCAAAGATACAGTATTCTGGGCCGGCTGCTGCAAACTGTTTGTGCGACAGATTTCCTGAGATGCTCAAAATGTTCAGAATACTCATGTTTGAATAGACCATATGTCGGTCGGTCATCTTTAAGTTAAAGGCAGGGTGGAAACTAGCCGCAATTTGCCAATGACTGCCCATACTGTACATCTAAACAGACAAAGTCCTATCTAATTGTATTAAATTATGTCACTAAAATTGCAGCTGTATGAAAAGCTTGAATGATGCTCTTTCTATCTGCCAAGTGTTTGTTTCATAAAAATCACACCCGTGTGAACCGAGTGGTGCAACTCCCCTCCCCCCCCCCCCCCTCTCTCTCTCATTAGCAGGCTACAGTGCAGTACTACAGCGCCCCTACTGGCCCCTACTGGTACATACTGGTGCTCATTAACGTCACATAGGTGAACAACACATACAGACATTTCTGTTCCTTGGAGTGGTTGCACCATAGACATGTTATGAGCTACTTTATGTCAAGTGATTTTTTTTCTCCAAGTGTTGGAGTTTGGAAGCGCTCCCTTTCAGTAACGCAACATCCTGCTGCCTCCTGCATTATGTGCAAATCCAAAACAGGTGGTACGCATGCAGGACTGTTGAGTGATTAATCAACGAGCGCCTCCAAACTCCAATACTTAGAAAAAAATCAACTGCAAGGAATTTATTGACATAAAGTAGCTCATGACATGTCTACCGTGGACTTTTATGAAACAAAACTTTGCAGATATAAAGAGGATAATTAAAGCTTTTCGTACAGCTGCAATGTTGGTGGGTTTGACATAATGTAATACAATTAGATAGGACTTTGTCTGTTTGGATGTGGCTAGTTGGCCACCCTGCCATTAACTTAAAAATGAAGTGCATATCTTAGCCAGGTCCTGGAGTATAACACTGTGGAAACACTATACAAGATGCCCGACAGGGGGCACCCTTGTCTCACTGACCTTTCCAATGGAAAAGTGTCAGTCAGAACCCCATTTCACTTTACACAGCTCTTGGCATTACTAGGCTACTATACAGCAGTTGAATCCATTTAATGAGCATAGGCCCAAAACCGCATATCTCTCCATTGTTTTGTAAAGGACATTATGCTGAACTCTATCAAATGCTTTATTTAAAAAAAAAAAAACATTTCTGGACGGGAAACCCTTTTGGTGTTTTAAGCATTATGTAATACTTTAGCTATTGAAAAATAGCAGATCTACAAGCTCATAGCATGGCAGCTTGTAGATCTGCTACTTTTTTATTGTGAAAATGTGGCTCAAATCTTAGAACGTAAGTTATGTCTATAACTATGGATCTATGAGACCGAACGATGACCGTCACTCGGTCAGAACAACGAATAGATGCCCTCATCTCCCTCTTTTCGAGATCAATATATCAACAAAGTCATGCCCACATGACCCGCAGGAGGCGGTCTCACCGTATAAATTACGACCAGTGCGGCCGGCTCCGCCTCCAGCCTCGAACGCCTCATAGCGTTCCGAGCGACAGGAGAGAGTGACGGTCATCGTTCGGTCTCATAGATCCATAGTTATAGACATAACTTACGATCTATATCGACCTCACTCTGACCGTCACTCGGTCAGAACAACGGATGACTTATACCAACCGGGTCGCGAGGAACGAGGTACTCAGCCCCATCACCATCTCGCTGGGCAGCTGCAAGCAGCACGGTGGAACCCAGCGATAGCTGGGATTCCACATTCAGTCTGTAAACCTTGCAAATGTGCAAGGCACAGTCCATGAAGCCGCTGCACAAATGTCCTCCCTGGACACTCCTCTTAGTGCAGCCCAAGAAGTGGCCACCCCCATTGTGGAGTGGGCCGCCACATTCTCAGGGACCGGCTGGCCTAGATCAACATAGGCCGCCGAGATTGTGTCCACAAGCCCATGCTCGGACTGGACCCAACGTAGAAGGGCCCTCCACAGTTTCTGGGGGCCCAGAGCAGAACGCAATGCCGTAATTTCCAGCACTTGGTTCACCGTCTGCAGCGTAATTACCTCGAGCAGAAAAACCGGGTTAGGCCACAGCGACACCCCTGTGCCCTCGGGTTTCTACCTCATGCAGTCTTGGCTGACTGACAAGGCCTGCAGCTCACCAACGCGTTTGGCAGAGGAAAGGGCCAAAAAAGGTGCCGTCTTACGAGAGAGGGATTTCAGGTCGACTGATCCATCGGCTCCCATCAAGGACCGCTGTACCAGAGGGAGACCCCAGTAGGGGCCCTCAAGGCCCGTCCGGGGCGTAGCCGCTTGACACCAGCCATGAACTGAGTGACAAAATATGCCTACCAACTGGTAGCCCCTCAACCTCCTCATGCCGGAGCGAAATAGCGGCGGAATACACCCTGATGGTGCTGGCTGCTCTACCAGCATCCAAGAGGGACTGGAGAAAACGTAAAACTAGGGATACGTTGCAGGTGACAGGCTTCACCTGCTGGGCAGCACACCAGGCCGAGAAGCACTTCCACTTGTGGTCGTAACCGGCACGGGTGGAAGGCGCCCTGGCATTACGCATTGTGTCAAGGACGGCCTCATCTAGCCCCTGCGGGAGGGGCTCAGAAGAGGCCAGGCCCAGAGCTGCAGAGTCCTCGGCTTGGGGTGCCCAATCTGACCCTCTGCCTGGGACAAGAGGTCTGCTCTGGCCGGCAGCGGTCATGGAGACCCCTGAAACAGCTGAAGGAGGTCTGGAAACCAATGTCTCCCTGGCTGTTGGGGTGCGATCACTGAATTCTGTAACAACTCCGCCTCACCCGATGCCAACTTGAGGAATCAGGGGGAGTGGAGGGAAAGCGTATAACACGCCGTCTGGCCCCTCTCCTGACAGAGCATCCAGGCCCCAGGGGCCCCCCTGACCCGTCAGGGGAAACCATAGCTCACAGTGAGCCTTCTCTCGAGAGGCGCACAGGTCTGCTCGGGCCCAGCCGAAGCAGGTCCATATCTGTGAGACCACCTGTGGGTGAAGTCTCCACTCGCCGGAGAGGGGGCAGGTTTACCAGGTGCTTCATAAGCCCTTTTAACTGCATCCACTACCCAGTGGGATAGCCGCTGTTTAGACAGCGCGCCTCCTCTATTCCTTCTGCCGTAGCACACAACCAGTTGCTCTGAGCGTCTAATATCCTGTGTTGCCTGAATGTACAGTTGCAACGCGCGGACTGGACACAGTAAGTGGGCCCTTTCCTCCACCTCGGATGTAAACGGGGGAGGATGGAATCCCGCCAACTCTATGGCCTGGTTAACATAATCGGGGGCAGAACCTTATAGGCAAAAATGACACATTTGGTGAAAGTGTGACCCCAGTGCCGCCAGCCTTCCACCGAAGGCATGCAGGGCTAATAGAAAGTGCGTGGAGCTCCCTCACACACTTAGCTGTCGTAACTGCTAACAGAAAGACAGTCTTAATCGAAGAGCTCAAGGACGACCCAGCCATAGGCTCAAGGGCGCCCTGCTCAATGCCCGCAGGACCAGAGGTAGGTCCCAAGCTGCAGTACGCCTCACCCTAGGGGGGCGTAACCTCTTGGCACCATGCAGAAACTGTCACCCAGTAATGCGCACCAACTGACCTGCCATCAATATGGCCATGATTGAAGGATATAGCGGCCGTGTGCACCTTCAAGGTGGACGCCGCACGGCCGGCATCAGTAGACACTGTAAATAATGTACGTGTTGTATAGGGCAAGAGACTGGGTCCAGACCCCTGTCGCTGCACCATGATGAGAAAGCAGCCCAGCAATTAGAGTACACCAACCTTGTGGAAGGGGCCCTTGCATTCCGCAAGGTCTCACATATTGAGGGGCCTAGCCCACTCAAGAGTGACTGATCCCTTTCAGTGGCCATACCCAAAGCTGAAGGAGGCTCGGCGATGGATGCCACACCTTCCTGTCCAGCTGGGACAGGAGGTCTACCCTTACTGGAGGCTGCCCTGGATCCCCGTCCAACAGACTGAGCGTTGAATACCCTATTCTCGAGGGCCACCAAGATAACTCGTCGTCTGACGATCCCACCCTGTGAAGCACAGGGGGATCGGGGGAAATGCATAAGGAGCGTTCTCGGCCAAGCGTTGGCGAGAGCGTCCATCCCGAGTGGGGCACTGGTCTCTGCCAGGCTGAACCACATAGGAAAATTTAATGAGCACGTGCTTCCCCCTGAGAGGGCAAGAAGTGCTTCAGCACCAAGGAAACAGTCCGGAGTTCTAGCACATTGATATGGTGTCCCCTCCATCGAGAGCACCATCCCTCCTGGACTGACCTCTGCCATACCGCGCCCCACCCTTGGGGCGTGGCATCATCTCGTCTCACCGGGACCGCGCCGAGAGAGACTCCACTCAGCAGGAATGCATTGTCCCGCCAGCGGCGGAAATAACCAAGGCACCTGCGAGTGACTCTGACCTTGACCCGCCTGTGTAGACAGGGGTCCATGTGAAGGCCATTGAACCACCTCTGTAATGGGCGTAGATGTACCAGCCCCAGAGGAGTGATTGCTGAGACTGCGGTCAGCATGCCGAGTCTGAGCTATGTAGGACGGTCAACCTCGCCCCTGGGCGGAAAGACCGCAGGAGGTTCTGTAATTCTCTCCACCCTCTGTGCAGTCGGTCGTGCCTGCATCGATACCGAAGCTAGGGACATGCCGAGGAAGGTGGTCTGTGGCGTTGGGAGCCACGAGCTCTTTTCGAGGTTTACGGTCCTGCCCAGTACCTCCTACTAATAATAATAGGGAGTCACTATCAGGCTTCCCCCAGTTAGTCATTAGCATCCCCGAATACCCCTCTGCTTCCGGAACAGTGGGGGACGAGTGAGCCTGGGACACCGCCCTGAAGGCACCCGCCGCAGAGGCGGACTTCGGGGCTGTAAGTGTCATACTCAATAGCTTCGCTGCCGACAACACGTGCAGCACCAGTGTCTCACTAGCCGCGACGTCTGGAGCGGACTCCGTGTAGAGCGCAGATCTGGAGCTGCCTGACACTGAAGCGTGGTCCGCCCGTGGCCCGCTAAAAGTAAGGGAGCCAGGCGTATGGATGGAAGCACATCTGGGTCATCCTCCGGGCCAGGCACCCCCCCGTAAGGGGGGTCCATGGCTGCCTGACAACAGCAGCAGACGTAGGAGGCCATAGTAGCTCAGTTACCGCCCACTCACAGTACGCAACGTACCTAGGGATATGCAGGAAACCCCAAACCGCTTGCGAACAGCAGTATCAGGGGCCGCAATATATATATATATACCGGTAAACAAAGCCTACTCACCGTACGTGCCTATGGCCAGGCCCCGGTTCTGGGCCGGGGTGCTGACTGCATAGGGCAAGTCGATGGCAGCAACACAGGGGTCCTCGACGTCCCGCTGCACATGGGCTCTGCCCAAACAAACGGGACATTCCCGGTGGCCGTAACGGGGGTCCATGGCTGCCTGACAACAGCAGCAGACGTAGGAGGCCATAGTAGCTCAGTTACCGCCCACTCACAGTACGCAACGTACCTAGGGATATGCAGGAAACCCCAAACCGCTTGCGAACAGCAGTATCAGGGGCCGCAATATATATATATATACCGGTAAACAAAGCCTACTCCCTGTACGCGCACGTACTTGAGGAAGCAGAACGCCGAACCCAACCCGCTGCGAACAGTGTGGTAACAGGGTAATACTAGGCGAACTCAAAACACCCACTAACCATACATAACGTATGAGAGGGGCTTTAGGCTAACACAACCAACCCTGCCAGCTGCGGACAGCGTAGTAGCAGGGGTAGTGCATAGCAATATGCACAATGTATTACAGTATTTAATCAAACGTCCACTCCCTATACGCGAACGTATGAGGGGGAATAGTTAGCATAAAAACCACAACCCCGCCAGCTGCGGACAGCGTAGTACCCGGGGTAGCAAATAGCCGTATGCAACACTTTATAAACAATTTTAGCCAAACAGCGTCCACTCACTATACGCGCACGTATGAGAGGGACTGACTGTAACAAGGAACAAACCCTGCCCGCTGCGGACAGCGTAGCATCAGGGGTAGTAAATGGCAGTATGCACAAAATACTAGCAATGTTAATCAACGTAACTCACCATACGCGAACACATGAGAGGGAATAATCAGCACCACAAGAACCAAACCCCGCCGGCTGCGGACAGCGTAGCATCAGGGGTAGTAAATGGCAGTAGGCCTATGCACAAAATACTAGCAATGTTAACCAACGTAACCCACCATACGCGAACGTATGAGAGGGACTAGTTGTAACAAAACAAGCCCTGCTAGCTGCGGAGAGCGTAGCACCGGGGTATTAAACAGTAGCATGCAAAAATAGCAATGCTAAGCAAGTATACTCCCTATACATACACGTATGAGAGGGGAATTAGGAAACCCAAAACAACCCTGTAGGCTGCGGACAGCACCGGGGGTAGAACATAGTAGCATGCCCAAATAACAGCAATGTTACTCAGTATACTCCCTATACGCGCACGTATGAGAGGGACCGGTTGTAACAACAACAACCCCGCCCGCTGCGGACAGCGTAGCACCAGGGGTAATAATAGCAATATGCAAATAATAGCAATGTTAACAACGTACACCCACTATACGCGCACGTATGAGGGGAACTAGTTGTAACAAAAAACAAACCCCGCCCGCTGCGGACAGCGTGGCACCAGGGGTAACAATAGCAATATGCAAAATAATAGCAATATTAATCAAGTATATACTCCCCATACGCGAACGTATGAGAGGGGGATTAGCAACACCAAACACCACCCTGTAGGCTGCGGACAACACCAGTTGTATCAATGGCAGCAGAGTATAACAATCCAACTCAGTGACTGAGGGGATTAAACAGCTTCTTCTCCCCCACTTAAAATACACTCAGTATGAAGGGAGGACAAGTTAAGAAATCTCACTTAGTGACTCTACTAGAATCAACTAATGTGGATACCTACAGTCTACATCGCATGTGAACCCATGCGGAATTGACCGGAATGCCACCAACTTGGATGGAACTTGTCAGTAAGTATTCGACTCACTTAAACCATGGTTACTAAAGTAACCTTAATGTTTCCCCCCGCAGCTGCAAACAGCGCAGCGACGGGTACAAACAACAACATAAAATCGCCGTATCACGGCCGTTCCGTAACAACGGAACTCTTAAGGTAGCCTAACTGACGGGAAAACCCTGTAGGCAAACCCACAAGTATACCACAACGTGTTACAGTTTAGCATTAGTAAACAAACACAGTCGGCTATAAAGTCACACAAACACTGCAACCCACAGGGACGCCAGGCGCCTGCACCGAAGTGTACGGGTT
Organism: Protomyctophum bolini; assembly: GCF_963924005.1. Taxonomy (NCBI): domain Eukaryota; kingdom Metazoa; phylum Chordata; class Actinopteri; order Myctophiformes; family Myctophidae; genus Protomyctophum; species Protomyctophum bolini. Next base: position 41,460,650 of record NC_137875.1, read on the forward strand.
TCCGAAGCAGTGAGTGTGAATAAAGACTACTAGCGAAAGCCAAGCAGTCAGCATTAACAGTAGATCTTAAAGATACAATACCATTAATACTTACCTTCCAGATCTCATGAGGCGAGAGAGGCAAAGAGGCGGAGCCGGCCGCACTGGTCGTAATTTATACGGTGAGACCGCCTCCTGCGGGTCATGTGGGCATGACTTTGTTGATATATTGATCTCGAAAAGAGGAAGATGAGGGCATCTATTCGTTGTTCTGACCGAGTGAGGTCGATATAGATTGTATATTCTTCCAGATAAAACGTTTTCAACTCAAATCTTTGCTTCTGGGGGGGTTCCTGGAGCAACATATGTTCAGATGGGGGTTGGTGGCCAATAACATATAATTGTTGGGGTCCTTGACATGAAATATTGAGAACCACTGATATAGAAACATGAGGTATTTCAGAAAACTTTTAGAAGACATTTTTTTTATTTCAACGTCAGGCCTAAATAGTCTATATTTAAGATTATACCACCTTCTCCATCATTATTCATATGGGGAATCACATCTCGCATTGTGCATATTATATCTTCTATATGCCTGTGTAGAAGATATAATGCTACCCAATACCCTTTTAATCCTATTTGCCAGAATCTTATAGCAAAAGTCATTGTTCAAGAGACTGATTGGTCTGTAGTTCTCTACTTTCAGTTTTCTACCCTTATTTCTTATACAAAATTGTGATTACACCAGTCGACATGGATTGTGACACCAGCTGCATCCTCCATATGCCTGTAAAGCCTTACCTTTAGCCTTAACCTGAAAAGGTTTTATAAAAGTCCCCTGTATAGCCAGTCTGACCCTGCGGGCTCTTGTTAGGCTGAATAATCTATAGCTGCATCAATCAATATAATATCATCACATACAGTAGCTGTTTCTCAGATTCACTTATTTTCACCTTGTTCAAAGCATTCTCAACACACTCATTGTCAACGTCCCTAACATTTTTGGCACTACTTTCCCCAATTTAATTGTGTAATAATTGTGAACACAATGGTCAATACAACTATAGTGTCATTGGGCCTGATTCATTAAAAAGAAATACGCCACCGTTGCACTGTGGCGGAAACAGATATCGTATTTATCCGTCCGATCAAGCTACGTTGAGATGACGTGTTATTCAGAGAAGCTGGTGTAATCACTTCATTTATGCGGATCGCTGAGTGTATCCTTTCCGCATTTTCCCCAAGCGATTCGCCTGTTGTCGCCTGGTTAGTTGGAACATCCACGCCCATTCTACACCATATAAGGCAACAGGGAATCTCGAAATACGTCATCATAGCCGGCACAGAGGATTCCCAAACTTTAAATTCTATACAACAGCGCGATGAGCTTGTAGAGTAGTTAATTTTGACAGGAGGTTCTCTGCACGGACAGATCTTCAAGCAAACAGCGCGAGTTATATGTATAAAAATAATTATAAACGAAACTTGCCAACTTGGCACGCATTGCTTCACTCGATCCTTAAATGTCAGAGTTAACTGATATGTTACAGTTACTTTCACATAATGAGAAAGAAGTTAATTTGTACTGTTCACCACACGACCAAATGCTATATACAACTCGGCAATGATACTGATGAATGCACTGCAGGGTTATAAAAAAAGAAAGAACACTCGCCTGCAGAAGTAAAATAGATATCAGATGTAAATTCATTTCATGATGTCGTCATATTAAAATGATTCGCGGGACACGGCAAACTTGAATACTTGATTCATCTCATGATGAGATCAATGTAGCCTAGTAGCTAGCCTACAGCATATAGCCTACACAGCTACAACGTTGCCCATATTATAATTAATTAAGGTGAGCTGGCTTAAAACTGACTGGCCAAATTGCACGCGCTGATGCCATAATGTGGATTTATAGCCCTCGTCGTGACTGCTGTCTGTCTGTCAGACCGGCATGTCTGTGAACCATAGAATGCCATAGATAGACCATATAACAGTCGGGCCGGGCCGTGTTCTGTCCTTGCCGGGCTCACCGCGCCGTTATATTAATTTTCCAATGTAAATTTCACCCAGATTGGACTCTGTTCAGCGGCCGCATGCTGCTGTCCGCCCCACACACACGCACACACACACACACACCGACAGTCAGAGAACTGACTCACTAAATAACACTAACACACACTAAACATGTTGGATTCGTACAGTGCAGAATGCAGATAAGTGTAGGCCTATGTTCTTATTATAATTGTGAGTTTGTTTTTTAACATGCAGCGTGAGTCCACGGGAGCCGATCTACAAGCTCACAACACGTTGCACTGCGAGTAGCCTAGAGAAGGCTGTCAAGTGAGCAGCGCAATCGCGCATGCTATAGAAATATCCTAATAAATAAATAAAAATGTGTCGCTTGCAGGGGCAGTTTCCTTATGGGACTTGCCTCTAGAATGCATGCATAGGCATACAAGTGCAAGTTTTATATATCATTTGTTTATGTGCTGAACAATGTTATAGGGTCGGGACACATGCCTACATATTTTATCTGTGATTTGGGAACTATTTATTGATTCAGCATGAAGACTAAAGCCTTCTGAATATATCCGTAAATTCGTCCGCCACCTAAAGAGGTCCCGTGGGATTTTACGGAGTTTCCGACCAACCTACGTGAGCGTCAAGTTCACGGCCATTTCCATGAATTCCAAATTAATGTGGGAAATCCACGTAAATGCCTTTCCGCTAGCTTCACGTCATTATATCAGCGTAAACGCGTTGAAGAATCAGGCCCATTGTGTGTACTTTGGGAGCTGTCAGAAGAAGGAGGTTACAACTCCCGAAGCACCGCCCATTCACCTCGGAAAGTGACGAGTCAATATGGCGCGTCATCACGGGGGGATCTGGTCGGGCCCCCATAGGATTACATTGAAAAGTGGCTGTGGGAATTACCATATTAAACACTCTACTAAGGGAGTAAAAATATAACTTTGTTAACGACCATGAACGGGGATATTTCGGCTATCACACGTTGTGTTTTGTTAATAATTGAGCAGACCGTTTTTGCAATATTCATAGTGAAACAGGGCTAGCGTCGGTGGCTAGTTGCGAGGGGCGTGTCTTAACTCTTCTCCAGGCTGGTTACAGCGGGCCACTGAGAGGCAGCTATCCCAGAATGAGTGCTTCTCTGTGGGTACTAGTAGGCTATAAGCGGGGTGACTTGGCATGATTATTATGGAGGGTTTTTTTCTAGACAAATGTTAACATAGGATTAATACGGGACATGAAGCATATTCATGAGGGAAAGTTGATAATTAAAAGAAAGACTTTAATAACATAACGGTCCGTTTGGTTCCATTTTCCTTTACATGAAAACTTTTATATATTGCAGTCACATATGCTTGCTTAATAATATCAACGTTCCCATCTTTTATCATCTACATGCGTCGGTCTTGGTTCAAATTATACCTACTGTTGGTTCCAAGGTATAATTTGAACCAAGACCGAATATCATTACGTCGGATATGAATTGCAAAAGCAGATTGAACGCTGGCGAGCCATAGTCTCTCTAGACAGACTGCATGTTGACTCGTGCAGATTATACATTATATACAGTATAATTGCGGGGGTGGGGGTATTGTATAATATAGGCATACTGTTAATTCAGTCAATTTCTGCAAACATAACTACTTTTAGCTGATAAAAGTTCACCAACCAACACCTCGTTCCTTTTGTTTGTCTGCTCCATTGAAGTGCAATGAAGTCCACTCCTCAGCGTGTCCTTTTTCATCAGATGATTGATTCACACACCTACCAACTGGCTGCGTTCCTAATGTTATTAATTTATCATACAATGGTAATTCTAACCATTCTATCAACGCAGTTAAAATATTTAGCTATAGGCTACAACATGAACATGATTTATGATGTACAGTAGTAGAAATAGACGACCTAGACTATAATTATGCAAGGAATAGGCTAGCTTGAAATGCCTGGTTGTTGTGCAGTGATTCTCAACATCATAGAATGTCATATACATTATTATATTCATATAGGCATTTATAGTTATGTAGGCATACGCATACCTCTTCAAGTAGAGAAATGTACATTGCTCAATGCTCAGCTTCAAATGATATTGCAACAAAATGTGAAGTATCACTTTTATTTAAAATACAAAAATATATGACGGACAATATTCTGCAGTCTCCCCGGAATCCACAGAGCTCTGGACCATGCAGGTGGCGGCGTTCATGACACAGGCAATGTCCCCCTAAATGACAAAAGACTTGATTAGAACGGTAGACTAGCCCACTGTTGGACTGGAATATATCCCACTAAATATTAATTTCATTTATGCAAAATAATCCATGTTTGGGTTGAATGAATGCATGTTATCATACACGAATGCCCCCGTCCCTACCACAATATTCCCTTTTGATTATTCAATTCTTACAGTAAATACACACTTACAGTAGCCTGATAGACATGTAAAAGGAACGCTGCATAGAATAAATTATTATCAAACCGATGCAATCGCATAACGTGCGATGCTCCACCATGTATCGGCTGGTTAGCATAGCCAAGTTGGCAACAGCTAATACTAGCAAAGTTTACTTACACGTGAAACAGTCCCGCTGGTGGCTGGAGTCTGGACAGTTACAGGAATCGGTGGCCCTTGTGTATGGAAGACTCAGCTTTTTCTTCTCCTGGCTAATCTTTATTATTTGTGCTTGTTATTAGAATAACAAGCTGCTTTCGTCCACATAATGTTGCTGCATACAGCCGTGTGTGGCACTGTCTAGTGAGCTAATCTAGTGAGCTAATTTAAGGCTTCCGGTGGACGATCTCTTCAAAATAAGAGTACCTCTAGAGTATTGAAAAAAAGTTTAATTTGCACATTAAAACTACAAATTAAGCATTTAAATGATGCTATAAGACACACATTATGTTTCTGTGTAAAAACAAGTAATTAAATAATAATAATAATAATAATAAAGTTATCTAAATGGATAAATGCTATTCACTGGAGTGCATGGACTTCATAAAGTGGACACTGGACAAAAGACGGCTCCGCGAGGCAACTATCTGGACATACCCACGCGTCCGGGGAGATGTCCTCTACCACACCCCACTCTCCGCTAAGCGGGAGAGGTGTAAAATTCACAGCAGCAGAGCTTCTACTGGGGTCAATGCAAAAAAATGTACCGTTTCCGGACCCAGAATGGACACTGGACAAAGAGGCCTCCGCGAGGCAACTATCTGGACATACCCACGCGTCCGGGGAGATGTCCTCTACCACCCTACAGTCTCCGCTAAGCGGAAGAGGTGTAAAATTCACAGCAGCATAGCTTCTACTGGGGTCAATGCAAAAAAATTACCGTTTCCGGACCCAGAATGGACACTGGACAAAAGACGGCTCCGCGAGGCAACTATCTGGACATACCCACGCGTCCGGGGAGATGTCCTCTACCACCCCACAGTCTCCGCTAAGCGGGAGAGGTGTAAAATTCACAGCAGCAGAGCTTCTACTGTGGTCAATGCAAAATAATTACCGTTTCCGGACCCAGAATGGACACTGGACAAAAGACGGCTCCGCGAGGCAACTATCTGGACATACCCACGTGTTCAGGGAGATGTCCTGTACCACACCCCAGTCTCCGCTAAGCGGGAGAGGTGTAAAATTCACAGCAGCAGAGCTTCTACTGTGGTCAATGCAAAAAAAATACCGTTTCCGGACCCAGAATGGACACTGGACAAAAGACGGCTTCGCGAGGCAACTATCTGGACATACCCACGTGTTCAGGGAGATGTCCTGTACCACACCCCAGTCTCCGCTAAGCGGGAGAGGTGTAAAATTCACAGCAGCAGAGCTTCTACTGTGGTCAATGCAAAAAAATTACCGTTTCCGGACCCAGAATGGACACTGGACAAAAGACGGCTCCGCGAGGCAACTATCTGGACATACCCACGTGTTCAGGGAGATGTCCTGTACCACACCCCAGTCTCCGCTAAGCGGGAGAGGTGTAAAATTCACAGCAGCAGAGCTTCTACTGTGGTCAATGCAAAACAATGTACCGTTTCCGGACCCAGAATGGACACTGGACAAAAGACGGCTCCGCGAGGCAACTATCTGGACATACCCACGTGTTCAGGGAGATGTCCTGTACCACACCCCAGTCTCCGCTAAGCGGGAGAGGTGTAAAATTCACAGCAGCAGAGCTTCTACTGTGGTCAATGCAAAATAATTACCGTTTCCGGACCCAGAATGGACACTGGACAAAAGACGGCTCCGCGAGGCAACTATCTGGACATACCCACGTGTTCAGGGAGATGTCCTGTACCACACCCCAGTCTCCGCTAAGCGGGAGAGGTGTAAAATTCACAGCAGCAGAGCTTCTACTGTGGTCAATGCAAAAAAATGTACCGTTTCCGGACCCAGAATGGACACTGGACAAAAGACGGCTCCGCGAGGCAACTATCTGGACATACCCACGTGTTCAGGGAGATGTCCTGTACCACACCCCAGTCTCCGCTAAGCGGGAGAGGTGTAAAATTCACAGCAGCAGAGCTTCTACTGTGGTCAATGCAAAAAAATGTACCGTTTCCGGACCCAGAATGGACACTGGACAAAAGACGGCTCCGCGAGGCAACTATCTGGACATACCCACGTGTTCAGGGAGATGTCCTGTACCACACCCCAGTCTCCGCTAAGCGGGAGAGGTGTAAAATTCACAGCAGCAGAGCTTCTATTGGGGTCAACACTCAAAAAAGTGCCGTTTCCAGACCCAGAATGGACACTGGACAAAGAGGCCTCCGCGAGGCAACTATCTGGACATACCCACGCGTCCGGGGAGATGTCCTCTACCACCCCACAGTCTCCGCTAAGCGGGAGAGGTGTAAAATTCACAGCAGCAGAGCTTCTACTGGGGTCAATGCAAAAAAATGTACCGTTTACCGTTTTTATATACTGAAAAGAATAGCAGTGTTCATGTGCAGGAAGACAGCACTAGTGTAGATGAATCACATTTAAATCAAACCAGCAGTGTTCATGTGCAGCCGATAAAGCCTGAAAAGAATAGCAGTGTTCATGTGCAGGAAGACAGCACTAGTGTAGATGAATCACATTTAAATCAAACCAGCAGTGTTCATGTGCCTATAAAGCCAGTTGTTGTGCACCACGCATTTCATGAGAGCACTGTACATAATCAGTCTGTACAGACTCTGAGTCTAGATGCTGTAGAAATAGATCACTCGTATAGCACTGTACATAATCAGTCTGTACAGACTCTGAGTCTAGATGCTGTAGAAATAGATCACTCTTATAGCACTGTACATAATCAGTCTGTACAGACTCTGAGTCTAGATGATGGTACTGTTCAGAGTGTCATGGGACTATCTAGTGCTACATTAGGACCCTTCAAACACAGTGCCATTGAACCTACTACCTTTACTTTGAAGTCTTCAGAATGGGACACTGTAAACTCCTTAAGAGTCAAAGGAAATAAATATTTTAAGATGTATGAATGGCAAGAGCTGTTTGCCAGCAAAGTCAAGGAATCGAATCCATATTGTATAATCCGTTTTGTTAATCACTAATTTTCTACCGCTGTCGTTAGAAAATCAAGCAAGCCATGTCTGACAATCATCATGGGATGCCACAGGGGGGATCATTAAGACTAAACTAACAGAGAAAAGGATTTTGTATTATGAAATTATAGTAAGTTCATTTAATTCATCAACTCCTGTTGCATTCATGATCTCTGAAGAACATACTCAATCGGCTATAGAGGAACTACTCACACAATTGAGATGCAAAGAGAAGGAGATATTTGGTACAAACACAACACCGATTCAGATTAATAGTGACAGGTCCATAGTGCTTTTAAAAGCCAGTATGCGTATCTTCAATCAAGATAGCATGAGTATGTACTTGTTACGCTGCTGGAGAATAGTGGTAGGAAAGGCAGATAACAAAGATTTAGATTTCTGTACCATAAGGGCATGTAAAAGTCATTGATTTGATGAAACAGGCAAGTCACATTTGCAAACAACAATACATACACAGAGATAAGAGGTATAATTTGGCTATGTACATCTTCAGCACTTTAGTTAATGCCAAAACACTACAACAAACAAGTACAATAGTACAAGCTGCTTGTATTGTACTTGGTAGTAAAAGGAACTCTAGCGTGGTGCAAGCCAGTCTTGACACCATCATGTCTGAGACACAGAAACTAGCGCCACAGAAAGAAAATGTTGATACAAAGCATGATCGACAAGACAGTCCATATGACACTGTGATTGATCATGACTTCTTTGGTGATTTTGAGGATGTCAGTGAAAGTACATCTCCCTTCAAAAAACATTTTGAAACAGTAAGGACTGAAGCCAATAAAGCAATGAAAACCACCAATGACACAGGTGAAAATACCTACCATGGGGAACTGATTTTAAACAAGCTGTTCAAGATGCTCTCAACTATTCCAATATGGTCAGATCTCCTCTCAGGTGATTTGCAGAGATTCTCTGGAGCCTATGCTGCACAAATAAACCTGTGTAAGAAAAGCACAGCTATTTCTGAGGCCACATTCAAAAACACAAGTGTTGCTTTTACGAAATGAGAAACACAGACTTGACGAATGTGTACAGCACATGCGCTTATTTTACAACCAGTCAGCCATAGATTTCTGTGACAAAGCAGCATACAGAACAACACAGGTAGAGTGCGTAAACCCAGCACCATGCACCTGTAGAAAATTGGAACAAAAAACGAAAATTGCCTAAACATCTTAGGGGCTCTTATCAACACCGGCCATCCCGACATTCAAAGATGTTCTTACAAAATCAAAGCTCAGCAAGTGTGCCAGACAAAACAAAGCCACAAATCAGAGGCACAGAGACAGGATTTTGCAATAGTATATGCAGGTTTGCAAATAATGAAAATAATTGTTGGCTAAATGCAACTCTACAATCTATACTGCAGTAGAAGCTCTGCTGCTGTGAATTTTACACCTCTCCCGCTTAGCGGAGACTGTGGGGTGGTAGAGGACATCTCCCCGGACGCGTGGGTATGTCCAGATAGTTGCCTCGCGGAGGCCTCTTTGTCCAGTGTCCATTCTGGGTCTGGAAACGGCACTTTTTTGAGTGTTGACCCCAATAGAAGGTCTGCTGCTGTGAATTTTACACCTCTCCCGCTTAGCGGAGACTGGGGTGTGGTACAGGACATCTCCCTGAACACGTGGGTATGTCCAGATAGTTGCCTCGCGGAGCCGTCTTTTGTCCAGTGTCCATTCTGGGTCCGGAAACGGTAATTTTTTTGCATTGACCCCAGTAGAAGGGCTCCAGCTGTGAATTTTACACCTCTCCCGCTTAGCGGAGACTGGGGTGTGGTACAGGACATCTCCCTGAACACGTGGGTATGTCCAGATAGTTGCCTCGCGGAGCCGTCTTTTGTCCAGTGTCCATTCTGGGTCCGGAAACGGTATTTTTTTTGCATTGACCCCAGTAGAAGCTCTGCTGCTGTGAATTTTACACCTCTCCCGCTTAGCGGAGACTGGGGTGTGGTACAGGACATCTCCCTGAACATGTGGGTATGTCCAGATAGTTGCCTGGCGGAGCCGTCTTTTTTCCAGTGTCCATTCTGGGTCCGGAAACGGTAATTTCTTTGCATTGACCCCAGTAGAAGGGCTCCAGCTGTGAATTTTACACCTCTCCCGCTTAGCGGAGAGTGGGGTGTGGTACAGGACATCTCCCTGAACACGTGGGTATGTCCAGATAGTTGCCTCGCGGAGCCGTCTTTTGTCCAGTGTCCATTCTGGGTCCGGAAACTGTATTTTTTTTGCATTGACCCCAGTAGAAGCTCTGCTGCTGTGAATTTTACACCTCTCCCGCTTAGCGGAGACTGGGGTGTGGTACAGGACATCTCCCTGAACACGTGGGTATGTCCAGATAGTTGCCTCGCGGAGCCGTCTTTTGTCCAGTGTCCATTCTGGGTCCGGAAACGGTAATATTTTTGCATTGAATCCAGTAGAAGGGCTCCAGCTGTGAATTTTACACCTCTCCCGCTTAGCGGAGACTGGGGTGTGGTACAGGACATCTCCCTGAACACGTGGGTATGTCCAGATAGTTGCCTCGCGGAGCCGTCTTTTGTCCAGTGTCCATTCTGGGTCCGGAAACGGTCTTTTTTTTGCATTGACCCCAGTAGAAGCTCTGCTGCTGTGAATTTTACACCTCTCCCGCTTAGCGGAGACTGGGGTGTGGTACAGGACATCTCCCTGAACATGTGGGTATGTCCAGATAGTTGCCTCGCGGAGCCGTCTTTTGTCCAGTGTCCATTCTGGGTCCGGAAACGGTAATTTCTTTGCATTGACCCCAGTAGAAGGGCTCCAGCTGTGAATTTTACACCTCTCCCGCTTAGCGGAGAGTGGGGTGTGGTACAGGACATCTCCCTGAACACGTGGGTATGTCCAGATAGTTGCCTCGCGGAGCCGTCTTTTGTCCAGTGTCCATTCTGGGTCCGGAAACGGTATTTTTTTTGCATTGACCCCAGTAGAAGCTCTGCTGCTGTGAATTTTACACCTCTCCCGCTTAGCGGAGACTGGGGTGTGGTACAGGACATCTCCCTGAACATGTGGGTATGTCCAGATAGTTGCCTCGCGGAGCCGTCTTTTGTCCAGTGTCCATTCTGGGTCCGGAAACGGTAATTTTTTTGCATTGACCCCAGTAGAAGGGCTCCAGCTGTGAATTTTACACCTCTCCCGCTTAGCGGAGACTGGGGTGTGGTACAGGACATCTCCCTGAACACGTGGGTATGTCCAGATAGTTGCCTCGCGGAGCCGTCTTTTGTCCAGTGTCCATTCTGGGTCCGGAAACGGTAATTTTTTTGCATTGACCCCAGTAGAAGGGCTCCAGCTGTGAATTTTACACCTCTCCCGCTTAGCGGAGACTGGGGTGTGGTACAGGACATCTCCCTGAACACGTGGGTATGTCCAGATAGTTGCCTCGCGGAGCCGTCTTTTGTCCAGTGTCCATTCTGGGTCCGGAAACGGTAATTTTTTTGCATTGACCCCAGTAGAAGGGCTCCAGCTGTGAATTTTACACCTCTCCCGCTTAGCGGAGACTGTGGGGTGGTAGAGGACATCTCCCCGGACGCGTGGGTATGTCCAGATAGTTGCCTCGCGGAGCCGTCTTTTGTCCAGTGTCCATTCTGGGTCCGGAAACGGTAATTTTTTTGCATTGACCCCAGTAGAAGGGCTCCAGCTTTGAATTTTACACCTCTCCCGCTTAGCGGAGACTGTGGGGTGGTAGAGGACATCTCCCCGGACGCGTGGGTATGTCCAGATAGTTGCCTCGCGGAGCCGTCTTTTGTCCAGTGTCCATTCTGGGTCCGGAAACGGTACATTTTTTTGCATTGACCACAGTAGAAGCTCTGCTACTGTGAATTTTACACCTCTCCCGCTTAGCGGAGAGTGGGGTGTGGTAGAGGACATCTCCCCGGACGCGTGGGTATGTCCAGATAGTTGCCTCGCGGAGCCGTCTTTTGTCCAGTGTCCATTCTGGGTCCGGAAACGGTAATTTTTTTGCATTGACCCCAGTAGAAGGGCTCCAGCTGTGAATTTTACACCTCTCCCGCTTAGCGGAGACTGTGGGGTGGTAGAGGACATCTCCCCGGACGCGTGGGTATGTCCAGATAGTTGCCTCGCGGAGCCGTCTTTTGTCCAGTGTCCATTCTGGGCCCGGAAACGGTACATTTTTTTGCATTGACCACAGTAGAAGCTCTGCTGCTGTGAATTTTACACCTCTCCCGCTTAGCGGAGAGTGGGGTGTGGTAGAGGACATCTTCCCGAACGCGTGGGTATGTCCAGATAGTTGCCTCGCCGAGCCGTCTTTTGTCCAGTGTCCAGTCTGGGTCCGGAAACGGTACATTTTTTTGCATTGACCCCAGTAGAAGCTCTGCTGCTGTGAATTTTACACCTCTCCCGCTTAGCGGAGACTGTGGGGTGGTAGAGGACATCTCCCCGGACGCGTGGGTATGTCCAGATAGTTGCCTCGCGGAGGCCTCTTTGTCCAGTGTCCATTCTGGGTCCGGAAACGGTACATTTTTTTGCATTGACCCCAGTAGAAGCTCTGCTGCTGTGAATTTTACACCTCTCCCGCTTAGCGGAGAGTGGGGTGTGGTAGAGGACATCTCCCCGGACGCGTGGGTATGTCCAGATAGTTGCCTCGCCGAGCCGTCTTTTGTCCAGTGTCCAGTCTGGGTCCGGAAACGGTACATTTTTTTGCATTGACCCCAGTAGAAGCTCTGCTGCTGTGAATTTTACACCTCTCCCGCTTAGCGGAGACTGTGGGGTGGTAGAGGACATCTCCCCGGACGCGTGGGTATGTCCAGATAGTTGCCTCGCGGAGGCCTCTTTGTCCAGTGTCCATTCTGGGTCTGGAAACGGCACTTTTTTTAGTGTTGACCCCAATAGAAGGTCTGCTGCTCTGAATTTTACACCTCTCCCGCTTAGTGGAGACTGTGGGGTGGTAGAGGACATCTCCCCGGACGCGTGGGTATGTCCAGATAGTTGCCTCGCGGAGGCCTCTTTGTCCAGTGTCCATTCTGGGTCCGGAAACGGTACATTTTTTTGCATTGACCCCAGTAGAAGCTCTGCTGCTGTGAATTTTACACCTCTCCCGCTTAGCGGAGACTGTGGGGTGGTAGAGGACATCTTCCCGAACGCGTGGGTATGTCCAGATAGTTGCCTCGCGGAGCCGTCTTTTGTCCAGTGTCCACTTTATAAAGTCCATGCACTCCAGTGAATAGCATTGAATTGAATTGAATTGAATTGAATAGCATTTATCCATTTAGATAACTTTTTTATGTTATTTAATTACTTATTTTTACACAGAAACATAATGTGTGTCTTTACAATAACTGTAATGTAATAATAATACTAATAATGTAATGTAATAATTATTTAATTAACGAATTAAATAACCTTATCTTATTCTGAAGGCAACCGGATGTCTTAAATTAGCTAGCTCTCAGACAGGAAGTTCTAAATTAGCTCATCAGACAGAGCCCGTGTGTGTGCGCGCAGCGCCCGGCATCCTGGCAGTCGATGGGCGTGTCGAGTTAGCATTCCACCGAGACAAGATTTCGACCTCCCTTGATGACGCTGCGGTGCGCGTCATCAGGCAACCCAAAGTTTATTTCTCCAAAATGGCGGATGTCGATAATTTCAGTTGATAAAGCTAAAATATCAAATGTGGCTCCTCCCCAAAAATGTTTTTATATATAGTTTTTGATTGATTGAAATCTTTATTAACAGTTTGCAGAATTACAGTACATTTCAAGCACAAACTCAATACAAAGACTGTTAACTGTGAGTGGACGACCCAATTAAGCCTTACACTTGTTTACAACAGGGTCCACATTGTTCAATTCATCAAAACATTTAGAGACAAACAAATAGACACTTCTATGTAGTTAAAGAACAGAACAGGAATTCATCATATAGGAAGCGAAAAGGGAAAAAAAGTATATATACAGTGAGGGGAACAGGGGGATAAAAGAAAAGAAAACGAAAGACAGAGTGTAGGGCGCCTGCACACAACACCATGCGTTGATGCCATGTGTGCATATGTGCAGGCACCCAACACCACGTCCATACAAAAACATAGTACAATCCATAGTACAAAGACAGAGTGTAGGGCGCCTGCACACAACACCATGCGTTGATGCCATGTGTGCATATGTGCAGGCACCCAACACCACGTCCATACAAAAACATAGTACAATCCAGATACAAATTCAGCTTTTACAGAGGCCAGTTTCGAATTGCAGCCATCCGTAGGTGCCCTTTGAGAGCAGTTTTGAAGGAGCCAAGGGATTCACATGTCTTAATGACTGTTGGTAGGGCGTTCCACATTTTGGTCGCATAGGAGCGAAAAGAATTTAGTCCCTTGTTTGTGCCGAATCTGGGTTGTACATGGTTTGTTGCACTCCCTCTGGTGTTGTGGGTGTGGACTTCGTTTACATTAAGGAAGTATTTAGACAGGTACATGGGTATCTTGGTGGTGTATCTAATCTTGTGGACCAGACCCATTGCAAGATGCTGTACTCTGTCGTCGACCCTAAGCCATCCCAGCCTGTCAAAGTGGGCAGGGGTGAGGTGGGTTCGGGGGGTGAGGCCAAGTAGGAGCCTGACCAGTTTGTTTTGGGAGGTCTGGAGCCTTGTTTTAAGGGCCTTTGAGGTGCTGTGGTACCAGGAGGTGGATGCATAGTCAAAGAAACCTTGTACAAGGGCTCCTGTTAAGGTCTTCAAGGTGTTTTTGTCGACCAGTGAGGAGATCCTGTAGAGGAATCTTGTTCTTTGATTGACTTTTTTGATTACGTTGGTGGCCATCTTATCACCGGAAAGATTGGCCTCCAGGATGGAACCTAGGTAGGTAATTTGATCCTTCCGTGTGATAATATCATCACCAACTCTAACCAAGAAGCCATCTGCCTTTTTGAGATTACTATTTGATCCGAAGAGAATGGATTCAGTTTTTCCCAGGTGTAAGGATAGTTTGTTATCAGCGAGCCAGGTGCAGATTCTACCGAGTTCAGAGCTGAGGGTCTTTTCAACCTGCAGTTTGTTCCTGTCCGAGACCAGCAGTGCTGAGTCGTCTGCGAACAGTTGACATACTTAAGGGTTTTCTGAGAGACGTGTGTCAACAGTTTAGCAAATAAATAATATGTTACCCTCTCTTTAAATGATTCTACCGTTTCTAGAATACATTTACTTTTCACCATTTTTATTTTATTTTACAATTCATGAATATAATTTATCTTTTGCTTAGTTTTTTCAAGCACTAGGCTATAGGAAGAAGGAAGTACATGTTTCACCCTCTACAGAATATTGTGCCCTACTCCTCACAATTGCATGCATACATAGGCTACACTTGTTTTTCTCATATTCATCTAACGCAGGATTTATTTTCAAATATGTTTTAACATTGTAATTCATATTATTACCAGCACTTTCAATTTCCCTTGATAGCTTTTCCCTCAGTTCCTTTTCCTCCTGTTTCTTTCTGAAATGACTTTGTTTTGCATATAGGCCTATACTTTTCTTTTTCAGGGAAAAACCATTCACTATAGCAAGTTCCCAAACTTGTTCATGCCAAGGAAAGGACCCCCAAATTGACACTTATTAGCCCACGGACCCCCAATATGAAAAATATGCCAGGGACTAGCAGTGATTCTCAAACTGTTTCATTTCAAGGACCCCCCCCTCCCAGAGACACTCCTGTGCATGCTGACTTTCATTCTCCCTGGGTCACTCAAATACAGACCCTCCTGAGTCCCTTGCCCAAGGGAAACTATCCCTGTGGCAATTGTGCTCAGTGCAGCAATACCTTTAAGGGTGCTTTTTTCACTCATCCCCATACAGGCAAGAAGTTCAAATTTCAGAGTATAATCACTTGTATTTCCATGTGGTCTATATGATCCGTTGCCCATGTGGATTGGCCTATGTGGGCAAAACCACTAGACCGCTCAAGCAACGAATTAGTGAACATAAGAGCTCCATTCTGAGAAACGACCGTGATTACCCTATTGCTGTCCATTTTAATGACTCTAGACATGACATTTCTTCTTTTCGTTTTATGGGTATAGAACAAGTTCGCCTGCCCAACAGAGGCGGTAACCATGACCTGTTACTCAAACAACGTGAAGCATATTGGATCCATACCCTTCAAACCCTTCATCCAAAGGGGCTCAATGATGGACTGTTACTAAATGTGTCCCCCCCCCCCCTATACGCTATTTACTAATACGTAAAATATATAAGCACTTTAATTCAGAACTTCTTGCCTCGTTGAGTGAATTTGGTTTGTGTATATATATTCTATGTATTTTCCACTCTGTCTGTACGTCATGAGAGCAGGACCTGGTGACTTTTGTCTCTTATTGTTGACTATGTTGATTTCCTAATGTATTTGTACAACCATTAGTCTTTACATCTTTTCTCGTATAATGTAAAAGTTATTTGGGGTCCTTGTGCCTTTAAATGATGTCAGCAAATTGAGGATCATCACAAGCTGTACCTCTTCCTCTAATTAGACTCTGTCTATTGTGATTGGTTGATTCTTTTTAAAACGTTTGTATATTACAATTTACAATTTAGGCATTTAGCAGACGCTCTTAATCCAGAGCGACTTACATTAAGCACGAACAAAAAGCATGGGAATACATCACATAAAGACATTTATCATGAAACATGCGTAGCTAAGAAAGTAACAGTGGAATATCTATAATGAAACTATACATATAAGCTATACATCTATACTACTATGCTACACATATGTACTATAACGTGCTATGACTACATACAATGCACTTATGCTGTCTACATAACATGCTATAAGTCTGTATCAAATGCTATCTAAGTCTACAGAATTGCTATCTAAGGGGGTGGGGTAAGTGCTATGGGCCATGATGGAGTCTGAAAAGGTGGGTTTTCAGACTACGGCGGAAGATTGGGAGTGATGCTGCAGTTCTGACTGCAATGGGAAGTGCATTCCACAGTTTTGGAGCCAGAAGGGAGAAGAGTTTGGGACGTGTGGAGCGTTGTCCCGGCGTTTTTAGTGAGGGTACTTCCAGCTTCCCTGCGTTGGCTGATCTGAGTGAGCGGGAGGGTTTGTAGGGTTCGATCATACTTGCAAGATATGGGGGAGCCATACCTTTGGTTGCTTTGAATGCCAGCATCAGAGTTTTGTATTCTGTTATATAAGTAACTCTGTTAAAATGATGTGTTATGCCTGAGAAAGGTCCGGAGGGACCGAAACGTTGCTTCATTAAATAAGACAATACTCTTGTGCCGAGCAGGTACACAGTGTGCGGGTGTACCTTATTGCTTTCAAGGACCCCAAGTTTGACATGCATTACGGACCCCCATTTAATGGAATTTCTATCTCTGGGACCCCCAATTTATATTGTAAAATCGATGTTAGTTTAACTCTGACAGTGTACAAATGGAACTATGTCCCGTTAGTGGGTCCATTTGGTTCCATACACTATCAGAGTTACAGATGGGTTGGCTTTTATTTTGTATTTAATTTGAATTATGAAGTGAATCTCACTTCAATTCAAGTGAGATTTGAGTTTTGTTATTGTATATTTAGTTGTATTATGGTTAAAACTTTGAGAGCTTCTGCTCTGTCTGCACAGCAAACAAGACCTGCTGTGTTGTGGGGTAGCTGCATGTGGAAAGCCTGATCCAGTCTACAGCCCGCCATGGACAGTGACTATCCGAGGGGGGCCCTGAAATACAAAGGAACGTGATTAATATCTCATTTACTGGTATGTAGGCACTAGGCCTACACCACGTACGCACGCGCGCGCACACACACACACACACGTCACATTTATTAACGTCAGAACGAAATTAAGGAAGGATCAGCTGTTTGCGATCACTTTATAAATGCCGGGGCGACGTGGGTGTACTACGAAACCCACACTCGAATTTGGGGCAGATTTTACACTCAATTGATAAATGAGGGCCTTAGTGTCTTGCTCAAGGACACAGAATGGGAGACCTTCCATTACCCAGGTGGCCTACTCTACCGAGCTCCTGAGCCACTGCCGCCCAAAAACATGAATATTCTAAAATGAATGATGATCTGATAATTTAGTATAGCATACATAATGTCCTGTCATTTTATCATATATCATGCAACACAACATGCAGAGTTGTCAAAATATTAATATTACATTTACAGTTTCATATTGATATTTGATATTTTCACCTGGCCAACTTGTATAATTCCTGCATACGTTACTGGCGTGTCACTACAATGTTTTAATAGCCCGTTAGTAACAGCACGTCCTCAGCAGGACTTTTACATTCTTGTTGTGTTCATATAGTTTTAACCATGTTGCATTATGTGGTACTTTAGCTATTGAAAAATAGAGCTCTTCTATTTTTGAAAAATCATGAAAATGTTTGAATATATTCTTTCAGAGTGAATGTTTTTAACTAAAATCTTTTCTTCTGGGGGGTCCCTGGAACAACATATTTTCAGATGGGGGTCGGCGGCCAATTACATATATTTTTGGGGGTCCTTGACATAAAAAGCAAAGCTTTTGCACACCTACAGGCGACAGGTGCGTATAGGAGATGGTACGACGCCCGATAATGAAAAAGGAACAAACACTGTCTTCAAATGCAGTGAACCAACTTTAATAGGGAAACAGCAACGTTTCGGCCTATGCAGCCTTCATCAGGCTATCTTTGAGGTCCTTGACATGACATTTTTTGAGAACCACTGATATAGAAACATGGGTTTTCAGAAAACTGTCAGGATTTTGGAAGGCATTTGTAGAATCGATCTCAGGTCTAAATGGGTTAAGCAGACTTATTTCAAGATGCTCCACTGTTTGTGTTCATACAGTCTTATAGTAAAGTGTCACCTGCACTAACCATGCAGCCAAACCAGCCAAATCCAGATGAGCATGAAGAGACCACACGCCGCTCGAGCTGTGAAGATCAGAAGACAAGATAAGTGCTTCACGCCTTCCATTAGACCACACACACACACACACACACACACACACACACACACACACACACACACACACACACACACACGCGCGCACTGCAGACAGACACGCAGGCTGTCTGTCTGACAGTGAGGGAAGAGGACAGGGGGATAGTCACTGAGTAGAGGAATTATACAGAAGAGAGAGGGTAGACTACTAGACTGTATCGCCATTGTGTGATATATGGACCCTGAGTCTGTACTAAAGATAGAATAACAAATGTCTTGCCTATAATGACAAACCCGAGGCTATGTTCATTGGAGATTGACAGTAATGTTAGTATTAGTAAATAACTAAAAAGTAGTTTTGGAAAAATGGAAACTTGTCAACTGCAGGATGTGGTTAGAGACGTCATTTCTCATAGATCTGCTTGTTTTCCTGTAAGTGAAGATGTTATCTTCTGATTTAGAATGAGTGTGTTGGCCTAAAAATAAAAATAGGATCCTACAGATAAAGGCCAATGCACACCTCATAAGGTTGTTGACTGCAGGTGTGTACTGCGTAGGACAAAAGTGCATTTAGGGAATCTTTGAAAAGCAGAAAAGCACACTGTCGGAAACTTGGCAAAAATGTTGCCCTTTACTCCGTCCTGATGAAGGTCTGACGACCGAAACGTCGTTTAATAAGGAGCAACAAACAATGTGTCAAAAGTGGACCATCTATCCATAAATGCTTCAAATTAGACACGCGTTCCTCCACTCCACCACGGGGAGTGCAGTGCCCGGCCTTGAGTCGGTCTGACCCACAGTTTTCCAGAACCGCCACTAAAGGCTAGCTCTGCCCAGGCTCTGGACAGGGCCGCCGCCTATGCGTGTATATGCCTTTTTATCATCTGTCCAATCAGGTGTGTCTCTCTGTGCCGCGCTGTCAGCGGAAGCAGCCACACTCACACTGTACCACCACCAGGCCAGCCTCCCTCCACCTCCACTGGGCTCACAAAAACACTATCAACCTGAATTACCTCGAATTCACAATCCAGTGCCGGGTCCAGGGAGGGGGCATCCTGGCGCTGGGTGGGCTCCGGGTGGGAGAGTGGCGAGCCTGACGCCGGGAGGGCCTTGCCTGGGCAGGTGTGGGGGGAGGGTAGGGTGGCGGTCTCTGTGAGCCTGGCGGGCAGGGGGAGGAGACGGGGACGTGGGGGGGGGGGGGGGGGGAGTGTTTGCGGGCTGGTTGTCGAGAGGGACCACGGCGGGGGGGGGGGGGGGGGGCTGGGAGGGGGAAGGGGAGATGACGCAAGAATGTCGTGCTTAGAGACTGAAACAGTATCAAAGTGTTGTAATAGAGTTGACTCCCCTGTATGGTAGTGATGGCTGGAGGTGTTGTTCAGAAGAGCTTTTCGTCAGAGGCGTTTAGAGAGGAGGAGCTCAGAGAGAACTGCTTGAGGCGTTTAGAAAATGGCTGGAGCACTTGAACACTTGTACAACAGCTTTAGTAATATAGAGAACGATTCAAAGAAACGTGTGTAAGATTGGAACTACTGAGAGCATGATACTCACGGTAGTTAGACTGGAACATGACAAGTGTTAGTGGCACTTGATGAAATAATTAATCTCATACTCATCAAGCATAGTGTGGACAATGAATTGAAAGCAATGAATAGCAGAAGTAGCTGGTCTGCAAGCACACAACAATGATTTGATAAGCTGTTAAATAACAGTTCCTAGCAAGGAATAAAGTGATGGCGATTTTGAAGAATCGTGAAAATAGACGATCTACAAGTGCAGTACTCACAACCCATGTTTGGTCTGTCGTGGAGTAGAACAAACAACTTGGTTGAGAGATCGCAGGTGTATTTATGCTGTGGTGATTGCACCGGGGATTGGCCGGGTGATAATGAAAGGCAGGTGAGTTTGATGAGGAGGGAGGAGTTGTTGATAATGAGGGAGGAGTGGTTAAGGTCAAGCGGAAGGAGGTCTCTTCTCCCGAAACTACGTCGTATGAATACAACTTCTACTTCAAATACAAATTCTACTTCATTAAAAAAAATCAAACATACGTTTAGGACCCACTTAATTGACCAGATCACCTAATTATATTTCTTTGTATCTATTATTTTCTCTAATCATGTAAATAACCAAAAATTCTAATCATGTTCTTGTTGTGT
Source organism: Protomyctophum bolini (assembly GCF_963924005.1). Taxonomy (NCBI): domain Eukaryota; kingdom Metazoa; phylum Chordata; class Actinopteri; order Myctophiformes; family Myctophidae; genus Protomyctophum; species Protomyctophum bolini. The sequence continues at coordinate 41,481,298 of NC_137875.1, forward strand.
TTTTGTTTTGTTGTTTTGTTTATGTTTTATAATACTGCAATCATGTTTTCTGGATATTCTATATCTCATGTACAATGTTTCATTATAATCTATAGGTAGCCCCTTGGGCTTTTTTGCCTCAGCCTAGCACCTTACCCTTCTCATATTTATATGTTCACTGTGTTGTTTTTATACTGTGCTGAATAAATAAATACAAATACAACTTCCCAAAAATTTATATAATCCGATCTGAGTCTGTGAAATAATTCAGAGACCCACACGTCAGCGCTGCCGGGCCACTAAAACTATCTCAGTCTGTGGTGCTGAAGCAGTCCTGGAGCCCATGGGATAGCGTCCTCAGGCCACGTCCTGACAGACCTGACTTTGGGCCTACTAGATCTGATTTTTGGTGTGTACCTAAGGGTGCAGGAGGAGCGAAACATGATCAGAGAGACCTAGATGGGGGTACACCTGGGCTCATGGGCTATGTTGGTATAAACCTGATCAAGTATATTGCTCCCTCTGGGCAGCACATTTCACATTACGATGGAAAGAGTGTCTTTAAGTCAGCTTGATTGAAATCCCCCGCCGCTAGATGATGGGTGTGGATTGACATATTTTATTTGTCGACTTAAAATCTGATTAATAAAAAAAAACATTCACACATATTCACGAGCACGCACGCACGCACGCGCACACGCACGCACGCACACACACACACACACACACACACACACACACACACACACACACACACACACACACACACACACACACACACACACACTGTGATGACCCATCCTCTTTGTGTGATGTCACTGTTCTGATAGTGCTGTTCTCTGTCCATGTGTAGGAGGAGGAGACCAGCCTGCAGGGGTGTGCCTAGTGACTCCAGTTTGGCTAGGAGGTCAAGGCCATTCTCCGGGCTCCCTCTCACTCCTTCCCAGGAAACCTTGTTTGGTTTTGGTTATTTTGGTCCTTGGTTAATGCACCTGCACATACACTACATTCTCACACATCCATACATGCACTACACTACTGATACAACTGATGACTCACACCCCACTTTAACCGTTACATATGCTTTGGTTTGACTAGTTTAAAATAAATACATGTTTTTTTGGCTGTTACTCCTGTGTGTCGTCTCCCATATTTGTCATGGTTAAGTTCGTTCATGACAACACACACACACACACACACACACACACACACACACACACACACACACACACACACACACACACACACACACACACACACACACACACACACACACACACACACACACACACACACACCAGCCAGGCTGTCTGACACTGAAGGAAGAGGACAGAGGGATAGACACTGATAGAGGTGTTTTACAGAAGAGAGAGGGTAGACTACTGGACTGTATCATTGCCATTGAAGATTGAATAACAAATGTCTTGACAAACCCGAGGCTATATTCATTGGAGATTGACAGTAATGTTAGTATTAGTAAATAACAAAAAAGTAGTTTTGGAGAAAAGCATTTAAATGGAAACTTGTCAACCGCAGGATGTGGTTAGAGACGTCATTTCTCATAGATCTGCTGTGTAGCATTTGGGTTTTCCTGAAAGTGAAGATGTTATCTTCTGATCTAGAATGAGTGTATTGGCTTAAAAATGAAATGAAGATCATATAGATAAAGGCCAAAATGCACACCTCATAAGGTTGGTGACAAAAATGTTGCTCTTTACTCCGTCCTGATGAAGGTCTAACGACCGAAACCCGGCCTTGAGTTGGTTTTACCCACAGTTGACCAGAACCGCCACAAAGACTCCACATTTGGGCAGAAAAGGGACGCAGACATAATGGATGGGGCATCCATTTCCAACTTGCATCGTTCCAAGTAGGCCAGGCTGACTGGCGTTCATTAATTTGTTTAAGCAGTGCAGGTTTAGTCAGTGTACTGAGGTTTTTTCATGTCTCTTTGGTGTCATGTAGTCTGTGACACAAACTTAGCATCCACATTATGGTCATTTAAACATAAAATCCTTTGAGAAATGAACAAAAGTTGACCAGTTAGACACTGCTCAGAGCACTTTTCCTGCAGGCTGAGCAGAGTTCTTTTAAAAGTTGAGAATAGTTTAACCTTTTTTCAGAAATGTGATCTGTCCAATCAGGATTTAGCGTCTCTCTGTGGCGTGCTGTGAGCCTCCGTCACAGAAGCACACTACCACCACCAGGCCAGCCTTCAACCTGAATGACCTAATATTCACCATCCAGTTGTCTTAAAGGCATTCATTAATATATCTCAATTAATAAGTGAGCTCTGTTCCAGCTGCAGCAGTGTGAGGCCCAGTCAGGTGAAAAGTAAAAATCACCAAATAATTCATAATTGGTATAACATTTTTCTATATCAATGCATTGCTGAATTTAAATTTAATTAGTTTGTTCTTGTTTCACAGCTTGTGCTTGTATAGAGCTTGATGATTGGTTACTTTTAAATGGCTGTACAAAAGTATAGAAATCACACCCGTGTGAAGTGAGGGGCGCTCATCATCGTGCATCATCATGACGTAAAATAGACTATTATATTCATGTGTGGCTACCAGAGGCCTCATTTCACTATTATAGTCCTGTGTGGCAGAGGCCTCATTTCACTATTATAGTCCTGTGTGACTACCAGAGGCCTCATTTCACTATTTTCTTTTATATTTTTTATTTTTTATATTTTATATTTTATATTTTATATTTTATATTTTATATTTTATATTTTATATTTTATATTATATTTTATATTTAAGATTATACCACCTTCTCCATCATTATTCATATGGGGAATCACATCTCGCATTGTGCATATTATATATTCTATATCTCTGTATGCCTGTGTAGAAGATATAATGCTACCCAATACCTTTTTAATCCTATTTGCCAGAATCTTATAGCAATAAAGTCATTGTTCAAGAGACTGATTGGTCTGTAGTTCTCTACTTTCAGTTTTCTACCCTTATTCTTATACAAAATTGTGATTACACCAGTCGACATGGATTGTGACACCAGCTGCATCCTCCATATGCCTGAAAAGCCTTAGGTGCCACCGTGCCAGCACCTCTGAAAAGGTTTTTATAAAAGTCCCCTGTTAGCCAGTCTGACCCAGCTGGGCTGAATAATATAGCCTCTCTAAGCTGCATCAATCAATATATCATCATCACATACAGTAGCTGTTTCTCAGATTCACTTATTTTCACCTTGTTCAAAGCATTCTCAAGTCTCAACACACTCATTGTCAACGTCACTTTTCCCGAATAAGTCCCTATAAAATGATTCTACCGTTTCTAGAATACATTTCCTTTTCAACATTTTTATTGAATGAATATAATTTCTCTTTTGCTTAGGTTTTTCAAGCACTATAGGAAGAAGGAAGTACATGTTTCACCCTTTACAGAATATTGTAGAGACTTTTGTCTCTTATTGTTAACTATGTTGATTTCCTAATGTATTTGTACAACCATTAGTCTTTACATCTTTTCTCGTATAATGATTTTTAGAAAGTAACTGAAATGATAGAAGTTATTTGGGGTTAGTAACAGCACGTCCCTAGCAGGACTTTTACATTCTTGTTGTGTTCATATAGTTTTAAGCAGACTTATTTCAAGACGCTCCACTGTTTGTGTTCATACAGTCTCCATATAGTAAAGTGTCACTACCTGCACTAACCGTGCAGCCAAACCAGCCAAATCCAGATGAGCATGAAGAGACCACACGCTGCTAAAGCTGTGAAGATCAGAAGAAAAGATAGGCTTCACGCCTTCCATTAGACTGGTAGAGAGCACACACACACACACACACACACACGTGTACACACACGCACGCACACACACACACACACACACACACACACACACACACACACACACACACACACCACAGAGGCAGTAACTGTCGATCAGCACTCCCTGTGCGGTTTATTTTAGGGGTTTTTTCTTCAGGTTTAAAGTAAACATTTGTGTGTGTGTGTGTGTGTGTGTGTGTGTGTGTGTGTGTGTGTGTGTGTGTGTGTGTGTGTGTGTGTGTGTGTGTGTGTGTGTGCGCGCGCGCGTGTGTGTAAGTTCAGCACAGTTCATTTGGTCTCACTCCATGTCTCGGCTCAGTAAAGCGAAAACAGCTAACTCCACCACCTCTCCCCCTCTCATGCACATCATTTGGAATATATAAAGCCACACAACCAACATCGATGAGGCAGTATTGCTTTGTTTTCAAAATATAAGGTTTTCTTAATTTCCTGAAAAATGACCATTTTGGAGTTAGGTGGTTTCTTCCCCGATAGCAGAGATATGCTACACAACCACAATGTTGCACATAGACATACAACAAATCCCCATGAAAAGCAACACTAAAGGCCCTGGCACATTCAAAGTGTCAGAAGCCCTCAAGCCCCTGCAGTCCAAATGCACTCATTCAGGGACGCTGCTGACCATGTGGTTGCTGCGCATGATATGTTTGTGCTGAGGCCAAATTGGCATTTGATGCGTGGCACAGCTGAGCACCATAACACACTACTTACCCAACAGGTCCCAACAGGGTTCAAGAGAACTTTACCAGTGGTCAGACTTTTCAGAGTGCATGTGAGAACGGAGAGAAGAGAGCAGTATAGAGCCCTGCACTGCATGCACGCTCACTCTCGCTGTCTCAGTGTGATACACACGCCACATAATGTACACTGCTTGGTACTTTTTGTAGTTAGTGTGGTTGCCTATGGCGACCAATGCTATTGTTCCCCTACTTTGGAATACTTTGATTCGCTACTCCTCCCACAGTTTCTGCCTCACGCACTCGAGCCATAGGCCCTTAATCAAATCGACCGGCTTCATCGGGAATGGTGTGCTTGCATTGCATCGCTAAGAGATCCGTTGTATAGTTTAATTGATATTAATTAATTAGTTCTCCATAGACTTATAATGGGAAGATCGAAGAGTAATTAAGGCTCCAATTTAAGTATTCTTTCCCATGGAGACGGTAAGCGCCATATTTACAAGACTTAGGAGGGAGGTTCATAATAATCTCTCTCTAGGTCGTCCTCAGACGAGCCCTCCATCGTCGTTTCCAGTCATCCCGATTCTCCATACATCTGGCCAGTTCGTTGGTACTTTGCACTCCTGCATCGTTCTTGAGTACATCCACGTATGTTAGCGTGGGGCGTCCTCGTGATCGATGCCCGTGTGTTGGTTCCCACCAGAGCACCAGTTTGCTGGCTGGCAGTTCTTGATGCCTTTGGCAGTGTCCTGCTATAGTCTCATTCTCCTGGCTGCTATTTTCTGGCTCACCCTTGGTAATCCCTCACACAGAGTCTTGTTAGTGACATGTACAGTCTTGCTGATGTTAAGTACTGCACGCAGCATTCTGGTGTAGCAGCCGTCAAGGGACTTCTGCAGCGTTGGCTTCAGGGTCCAGCATTCACTGCCGTATAGGAGAACAGACTCCACTGAGTCCACAAGCTGAGTTTGATTTTGTCGGGGGGGATTGGAGTTCCATACACTGGTCATGCCATTCAGGGCCCTCCATGCAAGTGCCTTCCTCACTTTCAGATCTTGCTCGGTTGAGTTGACCCATGAGCCCAGGTACTTGAAGTCCTCGACTTCCTTCAGCACAGTGCCTCCTGTTGTTGTGAGAGGTGGATGTTCCGGTGGGATGTTGTAGGTGATAACCTCAGTTTTCTAATTATGAAAATTAATTGAAAATAAATGACATCACTCAGAATCATGGTGGCACTATAACAGCCCACTTCACGTTTTTCCCTATAACTCTAGAACCTTAAGTCATAAAATCTAAATTTCCTTTTCCATGGATTCCTTGGATCATGACGGATCTCCCCACATAGACCACGCCCATTTCTGTCTAGAATGAAATTGCACCAAATTTGCATTTTCTTCAAAACACACTTTTTGCTCCACCTCCAACAGATTTTGTCCAAATCTCACACAAATTGGTACACAACATCTCTGGCGCTATCCGATTACTTGAACACTGGCAGAAGTTTGATAGTCCATACCGTTCGACCGTAATCGGTTTCCGAAGTTAGTAGGAGGGGCCTATTTTACAAAGAATGCCACAAATAATGAACGGAACGTTCAATTCACACAGAATTTCAATCACATATCGAGAGTGGTTCAATCAATGTAGCCAAAAGCAATTCCATTTTCACCCATGGGGGCGCTAAAAAAAATGCCAAAAATGTCACCGTTTGTTGAAAAAACAATGTGTTGGGGGGCTCAATCCCCACCAAAATACTTACATATAATCTCAGGGGTGATGTGACCATTTAATTGACTCGTAACATTAGTGGGAGGGGCCAGGCTGTCTCTGAGGGAAGAGGAGAGGGGGATAGACACTGAGTAGAGGGCTTATACAGAAGAGAGAGGGTAGACTACTAGACTGTATCGCCATTGTGTTTGTGATATATGGACCCCGAGTCTGCACTAAAGATAGAATAACAAATGTCTTGCCTATAATGACAAACCCGACGCTATGTTCATTGGAGATTGACAGTAATGTTAGTATTAGTAAATAACTAAAAAGTAGTTTTGGAAAAATGGAAACTTGTCAACTGCAGGATGTGGTTAGAGACGTCATTTCTCATAGATCTGCTGTGTTTTCCTGTAAGTGAAGATGTTATCTTCTGTGTTGGCCTAAAAATAAAAATAAGATCCTACAGATAAAGGCCAATGCACACCTCATAAGGTTGTTGACTGCAGGTGTGTACTGCGTAGGACAAAAGTGCATTTAGGGAATCATTGAAAAGCAGAAAAGCACACTGTCGGAAACTTGGCAAAAATGTTGCTCTTTACTCCGTCCTGATGAAGGTCTGATGACCGAAACGTCGTTTAAGGAGCAACAAAGAATGTGTCAAAAGTGGACCATCTATCCATAAATGCTTCAAATTAGACACACGCGTTCCTCCACTCCACCACGGGGAGTGCAGTGCCCGGCCTTGAGTCGGTCTGACCCACAGGTTTCCAGAACCGCCACTAAAGGCTAGCTCTGCCCAGGCTCTGGACAGGGCCGCCGCCTATGCGTGTATATGCTTTTTTATCATCTGTCCAATCAGGTGTGTCTCTCTGTGCCGTGCTGTCAGCGGAAGCAGCCACTCTCACACTGTACCACCACCAGGCCAGCCTCCCTCCACCTCCACTGGGCTCACTTAAACACTATCAACCTGAATTACCTCGAATTCACAATCCAGTCAGGTGAAAAGTAAAATGGTATAGCCTACCTTTTTCCTATATATCAATGTATTGCTGTATTGAAATTGAGATTCGTTTTGTTCTAATTTTACAGCTTGTGCTTAAGTATTGATGATTGCTTACTTTTAAATGGCTGTACAAAAGTATAAATGTACAACAAGTAAAACATGAGGTCAAAGTGGTTATACTGGTTGTGTTAATAAATGTGTGGACCCCCTGGAAGCCCCTTCAAGGACCACTGGCGCGCACGCACGCGCGCACAGTGGGGTTTGACTGCATGGGATCTTTTTTTAAAGACTGTAAGCACATCCTGTGGTTTAAACCTTTCAGGTAAACACTTTTTGAAGACAAGTTTTTGATGAGACATGATCAATAGTGCATGATAGTGGTGTGTGTGTGTGTGTGTGTGTGTGTGTGTGTGTGTGTGTGTGTGTGTGTGTGTGTGTGTGTGTGTGTGTGTGTGTGTGTGCACGCGTGTGCCTGCCTGCCTGCCTGCCCTCAGGTAGCACATTTCACATTACGATGGAAAGAGTGTCTTTAAGTCAGCTTGATTGAAATCCCCCGCCGCTAGATGATGGGTGTGGATTGACATATTTTATTTGTCGACTTAAAATCTGATTAATAAAAAAAAACATTCACACATATTCACGCGCAGGCACGCAGCACACGCATGCACGCACGCACGCACGCCAGCCAGGCTGTCTGACACTGAGGGAAGAGGACAGAGGGATAGACACTGATAGAGGTGTTTTACAGAAGAGAGAGGGTAGACTGGACTGTATCATTGCCATTGTGTTTGTGATATATGGACCCAGAGTCTGAAATAAAGATTGAATAACAAATGTCTTGACAAACCCAAGGCTATATTCATTGGAGATTGACAGTAATGTTAGTATTAGTAAATAAGAAAAAAGTAGTTTTGGAGAAAAGCATTTTAAATGGAAACTTGTCAACCGCAGGATGTGGTTAGAGACGTCATTTCTCATAGATCTGCTGTGTAGCATTTGGGTTTTCCTGAAAGTGAAGATGTTATCTTCTGATCTGGAATGAGTGTATTGGCTTAAAAATAAAATAAAGATCCTATAGATAAAGGCCAATTGGTGAAACTTAGCATCCACATTATGGTCATTTAAACATTAAATCCTTTGAGAAATGAACAAAAGTTGACCAGTTAGACACTGCTCAGAGAACTTTTCCTGCAGGCTGAGCAGAGTTCTTTTAAAAATTGAGAATAGTTTAACCTTTTTTCAGAAATGTGATCTGTCCAATCAGGATTTAGTGTCTCTCTGTGGCGCGCTGTGAGCCTCCGTCACAGAAGCACACTACCACCACCAGGCCAGCCTTCAACCTGAATGACCTAATATTCACCATCCAGTTGTCTTAAAGGCATTCATTAATATATCTAAATTAATAAGTGAGCTCTGTTCCAGCTGCAGCAGTGTGAGGCCAAGTCAGGTGAAAAGTAAAAAATCACCAAATAATTCATAATTGGTATTGATGTATATATTTTGTGTCAAATGACCCTTGTCTGGTAGCGGCGATGGTTGAATGAGTGGGAAGAAACGGAGGCAGGCAACAAGTTCCAGTCTTACGAATCCTTCAGCTTTATTGATAGGATTCACTCAGTATAACAAGGCAGCAGGCACGGGCTAAAGGCCCCGTGCCCAGGATGTCACATTCGTAGCCAATCTATGTGAACACACAACAGTGGTTCCAACATTGCAGTTTATTCAATTCAAAGTCCCTCCTCCGGATACAAACAGGCTACCTCCGCTATTATGAGAGCCAATCAAAACGTTATACTCACAGGATGTTCCTGTGAGTAGGAGGGACACATTTGCATGTAGTTTCATGTGGCACACAGTGACTATACTTAACTATACGGTTTATATCAATAGGACTAACTAAATATCTATACTATATGAAGTATTGCAGAACCTTATTTAACAAATAATGTCACAAAGGTAGAATGTAATGTATTAGTAACAGGTCTAACTGATTCAATCACAAATACATTTTAGGCTAGAGAACAGAGAGCAGGAAGCTCCCTGAACACACACACACACAGCTGTTGGATTGCCTGTTGAGATTAGAACTGTCCCGCGACCCCTGGGGTCTTGACAGCTTCTCACAGAGACAGGCCCGATTGTAAATAACTCTACGCAGTTTACTCTTGGTATGAAGTCACCACAGTCACCATGTCCTGTGGGTCAGCCTGTGTACTTAATCTGATCCATATTCATCAGTATAACATTTTTTTCTATATCAATGCATTGCAGAATTTAAATTTAATTCGTTTGTTCTTGTTTCACAGCTTGTGCTTGTATAGAGCTTAATGACTGGTTACTTTTAAATGGCTGTACAAAAGTATAGAAATCACACCTGTGTGAAGTGAGGGGCGCTCTCATCATCGTGCATCATCATTCATGACGTAAAATAGACTATAATAGTCCGGTGTGGCTACCAGAGGCCTCATTTCACTATTATAGTCCTGTGTGGCTATACCAGAGGCCTCATTTCAAAAACAATTTTTAAAGAAATGTTTTGGGCTTTCATGCCTTTTTTCGATTGTATGTATAGTGGAGACATGCAGACAGGAAACAGGGAGGGAGAGAGTATAGTACAGACATACACACAAAGCCACACATTAGCAGTGCTCAAAAAAAGTGAAAATTGCTGATGGATCACATTGTAACTATTGAGCTATTTTTGACAATAATATAATAAATGACATGCATGCAGTTTTCCAACTGCCGCGTTGATAAGCATTTCCTGTCAGAGTGTCAGTAAGAGCAGCGTGACGTCACAGAGAAACCACATGACTGATGAAGAAAACATGATAAAACACGAAGTGCCGACCCCAAAGAGACCAGACCACACTGCTTCTTGTTGACTGAATGCCCATTTAAAGACTAAAGTCTGATTGAACGTCCATGTATCTGTTTTGACAGCTAGAAACAGATATGAATTTTTACCAAATGTTGGTGCTGTTCACCTTTTTCTGGACCTCAGGTAGGACTCTGTTTTAACTTGTTGATTGTTTTAATGCGTTGATTGATTACTAAACTCACTCAATGGTTTTTGGCTAAAATGCATACCTCTGACTTGCTTTTACATTGTGAATCCTTAAGTGTCCTGTCATCGAGGACTAGTTTGAACACATTCCTGTATATGTACTGGGAAATATATAGGTTTATTCCTGTCAGGGTCGTAGTCTAGATGCGTTCATGTTAAAATATCTCACCAGGTTTGGTGAGTCATGTTTTGATTGTGATGTAACAAGCAGAGCGGTCAGTTTACGCGGCCTGCAGGCAGCAGCACAAGTCATGTTTATACTTAGTCGTAAGACAGTGTCACGTGACGAACGTAGCAGATCTACAAGCCCACATGTCATGGATTTGTTGTGTTTTGTTGTGAATTAGTTTGAATTTTGTTGTGAATTTGTTGTGAATCAATAATCAAGTTTTTATTTGCCAGTAACTTGTACTTGTAGGAGCAGTGGAATGCTTTTGTTCCGCAAATTGTGCTACAATATTATATTAAAGCAGAAGTGGCAAAAGTTTTTTTTTCTTTTTACACACATAATGTTCTTATTTTTATCATAAGACCCAATTACTGAAAGTCAGTCGGGGTGCGACTAGTTATTGGTTAGACATGGGTTAAGGTTAGGTTTAGGTGTGCTGCCCTGTGGGAGGTTAGGGTTAGGGTGAGGGTTTGAGATAGGTTGTAGTCGACAATATGTCATATTAGGAGTCCTACTAACTAAACCATACATGGTAAATGGCGGCCCGGGGGCCACATGCGGCCCCCACCTTCACTTAATGTGGCCCGCAGGTTAATAGCAGAATACTCCTATATTATTGATTTCAGCTAATTACTACAATTCAAATGCTATTGTCTTTTTTAAATTAAAAGGTTACTTTTCAGGATTCCAATTCAGAAATAGCAAAAATAAATGAATAAATCAGGATTTCAATTAAAATATAGCAAACATAGCTGATCTACAAGCTCAAAATGCATTATCAGTTCCTCCAGATCTGCCATGTCCGCCGCGTCACGCCGTTGACCGTTGTACGACAAAGCATAAACTGCTGCCTGTCTGTCTGTCAGAATGCTGAAGCACTGAGAAAGCACTGTTACGCCTTTTGTCTTCGTCCTTTTTTCCGCAACTTGACTACAGGAGCAGTGGTCTCAAATACATAGAGGAAAACTTGACAGAAAAAGACTCGCTCACTAATATATAAAAAAACAGACCGAGACTTAAGAAAACATTTTTTTCTTTTATTATAACATAAAAGTACATTAAAAGTAGCAAATATTTCCGTCCTAAGACCTCAGTGCTATATATACCGGTAGTCTTTTTCTGTCAAGTTTTCCTGCCTGTCAGAATGACCTCTACTTTTAATCATTTGAGGGAAACAAAGAACACATGTGAGAAACACATCAGAAAAGATAAGAGTCAAGAAGAGAAAAATGCCGGTGCGAGATAATGTTAGATGTGTGAAAAGTGTGTGAAACAGTGCATCTGTAAAAGAACTGCAATTTCTGTGGTGAAAGAAGTGCAACTCCTTTCCTTTCCAACATGCTGGAATGCATGAGAATTGCTTTTCTTTTACGAAGTCTCCTGAACTTGAACATATAACACTCTCTGCATGTCCCTGGGGTATGCAGGACGCATGTTCATGACGTCTAGATATTAGATCTATAGGACATTTATTATGATATCTCTGCTGTCGGGGAGAAACCAACTCCAAAATGTTCATTAAAAAAACAATTTTAAATAATGCACACTGCCTCATCAAAATTGATATTGTGACTATTCCCGACAGTGACGATAGATACATTATTTGGTGACACTTTACAATAATATGGCCACAAATCATTAGCAGTGACTCATTAAAGGGGCATTTCAAACATGTGAGATGCTCGATTCATAATTAGATTTTATCAGACACGCCCCCTCAATAATTACAAACACTAATTGTAATTTCAAACTCAAATTTGAATACCATGATGGATTCATCTAAAACATCCGTCCTTGGTTCAGGTGACTGAATACTGTAACACGTCAGGGGCCATGCATTTTCTTTCTATAAATAAATAAAAAAGGTATAATTGAAAAAACACAGCCCCTCATGAACTAGAATTAGAGGGACAATTAATTGTTGTTTTTATCTTATTGAAGTAATAAGGATAAAATGCACATCAAATATCAAAATATAGGTTAAATACTGTCTGGGGTAGACCTATGTTTGAAAGTGAAATATCCCTTTAAACATCCTGCAGTGTTCACTTTTCTCATGCCAATGAAGCCAATTGAATTGAATTGAATTGTCATGATGAATTGTGCATAAACCTTCTCTCCGTCGCAGCCCTTTTTACTACGGGAGAACCTACACTACAACGCCATGTCATAACCATGTTTATTGAAATGATAGCTGTCATACATTTACGCCGATTGCTCCATCACCTCTCTTATGCTGTGTCCGTCCTGAAAACAGTCGTTGCTTAAAGTCCCTATATTGACTGGCTGAATGGCTGATGTTGAACTGCACTGTGGCAGAGAAGTAACAGATAGAAGCGTGCAAACTTTATCCCCAGACTATAGACCCCCCCCCCCCCACACACACACCTCCTTGCTGATGCAGTGACTGTCCTGTTTCTGGTTTAGCTTTACGCACGGGACGCATGAACCTCTCCCTCTCCGGTCAGAGTGGGTTGTTGTTTATTTTCATGGCTCAGTCAGAAAATAAGTAACATGAGAACGTTATCGAGTTGTATAGGAGGAGGAGGAGAAGGAATACATGTTCACGTCGTGAATGTGGAAGGTCAGCAGATTGTATTCTGGTGTTGTGCTGCTGGCTGCTATAAATGTTAATATAGACCTATGTCTTCTATTGTGTTCTGAAGGTCAGGCTGCTGTACTGCCACTAGTGTTAATGTTATATTTTGTATTGTGTTCTCGGCTGCGCTGCGCCGCGCTGCCTGGGTACATATACTGTATGTGTCATGCAACCCATTCTGGACCGGAACCCCTTTTGGTGAATTAAGCATTATGTTATTCTTTAGCTGTTGAAAAATAGCAGATCTACAAGCTCATATAGCACAGCACCGAGCTTGTAGATCTGCTATTTTCTTTATAGTGAAAATGTGGCGCAAATCTTTGAATATATATATTCTTTCAGAACGAACGTTTTTTTAACTCAAAACTTTGCTACTGGGGGGGGGGGGGTCCCTGGAGCAACATATTTTCAGATGGGGGTCAGCGGCCAGTTACATATATTTTTGGGGGTCCTTGACATGAAAATGTTTGAGAACGACTGACAGCTCTCCCCTGGAGTTGTCTCCTTTGTTTAGTCTCAAACAAAACTCAGGATTCCCTCCCAAACATTTCCACAAGCCTCCCTTATATACCAGGTGAGACCCCACCCACAATGATTAGTAATTGGACCAATCTACTCAAACAAGGTAAACCATGACCCATGAGTTAGACCCACTATACAATTACACATTTCCTTCATAGAGTCTGAATGTTTTCCATGGCATCACATCAAACACAAAACAATTATGATAGCATTAGGCAACACAGATAAGTAGTATATGATGCTACACACAGCCACACCTCCAAGAAGCTTGAAGACAGTCAATTAATGGAAGCAGCTGTGCAGTGTGTGTTTGTAATGTTCAGTTTCACATTGTGGAGTCTTCTAGTGTCTATAGGGCATGGGTTGCCCCGTGACACCATACATGGTAAATGGCGGCCCGGGGGCCACATGCGGCCCCCACCTTCACTTAATGCGGCCCGCAGGTTAATAGCAGAATACTCCTATATTATTGATTTCAGCTAATTACTACAATTCAAATGCTATTTTCTTTTTTAAATTAAAAGGTTACTTTTCAGGATTCCAATTCAGAAATAGCAAAAATAAATGAATAAATCAGGATTTCAATTAAAATATAGCAAACATAGCTGATCTACAAGCTCAAAATGCATTATCAGTTCCTCCAGATCTGCCATGTCCGCCGCGTCACGCCGTTGACCGTTGTACGACAAAGCATAGACTGCTGCCTGTCTGTCTGTCAGAATGCTGAAGCACTGAGAAAGCACTGTTACGCCTTTTGTCTTCGTCCTTTTTTCCCCAACTTGACTACAGGAGCAGTGGTCTCAAAAACATAGAGGAAAACTTGACAGAAAAAGACTCGCTCACTAATATATAAAAAATGAAAGAAAACTCTAACAGACCGAGACTTAAGATTTTTTTTTCTTTTATTATAACATAAAAGTACATTAAAAGTAGCAAATATTTCGGTCCTAAGACCTTCATCAGTGCTATATATACACCGGTAGTCTTTTTCTGTCAAGTTTTCCTGCCTGTCAGAATGACCTCTACTTTTAATCATTTGAGGGAAACAAAGAATGTTGTAACTTAATTTAGGTTACAGTTCATTTGTGTAATATTTATATTGCATAACAGTCAAATGTGCTCATTGCATATTGTTATTATTATTACATTTAAAAGGAGAATTGATTATAATCAAAAGAAGTCGATTTAATTCACAGTATGATTTATTTGATTGATATTGCTTACTAAGAAACGAATTATAAGTTGAACTGCATATCCCATGATGCATTTGTGTTTAGCACCGGATATCCGGGGAACCAAGGCGGGCTTTGTTGTTGTTGTATTTACATTGAGAAAAAGAAAGGCTCAGCCTAGTATGGCCGTATGTGCCAAATTGACTAACCAAACTAATTTATTGCATTATTCTGTACCATTTTATGCCTATATAAAATGCAAGCATTCTAGTACCAGCCGACGTCCTCTTATGTTCATTTTGACCGTAGTTTAATCTACAAAGAACACATGTGGGAAACACATCAGAAAAGATAAGAGTCAAGAAGAGAAAAATGCCGGTGCGAGATCATGTTAGATGTGTGAAAAGTGACAATACTATTGACAATATCCTAAGGTGGAAGGGCCAAGGAGGATGCTGTGACCACTAACCCAGCCTTAGCCACTGAAGAGGCAGGACTCAGCAGCCAGGTGGACACCACAGGTGGGTCTGGCATGGAACGTGCACACATAGACATCAAAGGGGGCTTCAGCCCCTGCCCTTTTGCCCGTCTGTAAAATAACTGCCCTTTCTGTGGTGAAAGAAATGCGAATGCAACTACTTTCCTTTCCAACATGCTGGAATTGGAAGGCAGCGCATTCAGGAGAATTGCTTTTCTTTTACGAAGTCTCCTGAACTTGAACATATTTGTTTTGAAATCCACTAGCTAAAGAGTGCTGGGTTGCGCCCCCCAAAAAGATCTGATCTACAAGCTCTCAACGTGTCGCGGTGCGACGCGTTGTGAGCTTGTAGATCTGCTATTTTCGCTATTTTTGTCCAAAAGTGCCCTCTTACGGGATTGCAGCCCCTGCCCCTCTAACACTCTCTGCATGTCCCTGGGGTATGCAGGACGCATGTTCATGACGTCTAGATATTAGATCTATAGGACATTTATTATGATATCTCTGCTGTGGGGGAGAAACCAACTCCAAAAGGTTCATTAAAAAAACAATTTTAAATAATGCACACTGCCTCATCAAAATAGATCAAAAAGATATTGTGACTTTATATATTGTATTCCCGACATTGACGATAGATACATTATTTGGTGACACTTTACAATAATATGGCCACAAATCATTAACAGTCATTAGCATGACTCATTAAAGGGGCATTTCAAACTGTGAGATGCTCGATTCATAATTTGATTTTATCAGATTACAAACACTAATTGAATACCATGATGGATTCATCTAAAACATCCGTCCTTGGTTGAGGTGACTGAATACTGTAATACGTCAGGGGCTATGCATTTTCTTTCTATAAATAAATAAAAAGGTATAATTGAAAAAACACAGCCCCTCATGAACTAGAATTAGAGGGACAATTAATCGTTGTTTTTATCTTGTTTGAAGTAATAAGGATAAAATACACATCAAATATCAAAATATTGAATGAATCATTAACAGGTTAAATACTGTCTGGGGTAGACCTATGTTTGAAAGTGAAATATCCCTTTAAACATCCTGCAGTGTTCACTTTTCTCTCATGCCAATGCATTGAATTGAATTGAATTGAATTGAATTGAATTGAATTGAATTGAATTGAATTGAATTGAATTGTGCACGCATGCACGAGCGCACGCATTTGTAAAATACAAATAAAACGTCTCATTCATTTAAAAATCGATGCATTGTTGCATCGATTTCATTAACACAAGTCGATTCAAATTAGAATTAGAATGAAAAATAATATCCCCATTTCCCCATATCATATTTTTTGCTCTGTGTGCGTGTGTAGCCTACATAATTCAAACTGTAGGATTGGTTATTGTGACGGACAGAAGTCATTCCTAATTCCCTTTGCATAGCATACCGGAGCGCACTCAGAACGCGCCCTTAATTAAGAACCTAACTGCATCTGTGTGTGGCTCTCAGCGGTGTCCCACTATTAGCGACTTTAAGCAACGACGGATACGACCGGAAATGGATCAGTGCTCGATACATAAACCTGCTCTCCGTCGCAGCCCTTTTTACTACGGGAGAACCTACACTACAACGCCATGTCATAACCATGTTTATTGAAATTATAGCTGTCATACATTTACGCCGATTGCTCCATCACCTCTCTTATGCTGTGTTCGTCCTGAAAACAGTGGTTGCTTAAAGTCCATATTGACTGGCTGAATGGCTGATGTTAAACTGCAGTTACTGCAATGTGGCTGTTGTGGCAGAGAAGTAACAGAAGCGCGCAAACTTTATCCCCAGACTATAGATCCCCCCCACCACCCACGAGCTTGTAGATCTGCTATTTTCTTTTAATCGTGAAAATGTGGCGCAAATTTTTGAATATATATATTCTTTCAGAACGAACGTTTTTTGGGGGTCCTTCGTCCTTGACATGAAAATGTTTGAGAACGACTGACAGAAAAATGTCAGGATTTAGAAGGCATTTGTAGAATCGTCCTCAGGTCTAAATGCGTTAAGCATTATGTTATTATTTAGCTGTTGAAAAATAGCAGATCTACAAGCTCGCTGAATATATTCTTTCAGAGCGAATGTTCTTTAACTCAAATCTTTGCTTTCGCTGGAACAACATATTTTCAGATAGGTGTCCGCTCCGCAGCCAAATACAGATAATTCTGGGGGTCCTTGACATGAAAAAGGTTGCACCACTGACATAGAAACATAGATTTTCAGAAAACTGTCATGATTTAGAAGATATTTTGTAGAATCTAAATGGGTTAAAATGGCCAGGGTCCACTTACTGAAATTAATTAATAGTTACCGTCCGTATGCAATAAAGAGGTTTTCTTCTAAACCAGTGTTTCCCAAACCTTTTTAGCCTGTGACCCAAAAATAAAAATATGATGTCTCCCCTCCCCGACACCCAAACTATAGCCTAGTTAAAATAGCCGATCTACAAGCTCACAACATGTGGCTTCGCGCCGCATTGTGAGCTTGTAGATTGGCTATTTTCACTACTACCTAAACACTTGTTTTCTAATTTATGGAATTTCTTTGATTTTCTTTCTTTGATTTCTTCATGACATTACTTTAAAAAAAAAATGTTTTTAATTCATGAAACTTTTTGCTTTTTGGGGATTTTCTTTTTTTTATGTCCTGAACTAGTAATAATTAAAAACAAAATGTAGGAAACAAAACATAAAGGGACCCATAACAATGTGTCCATGACCCACAAATGGGTCCCGACCCTCTATTTGGGAAACAGTGTTCTAAAGAACAAGTCTAAAGTTCTAAATTTTAGGAAACACAGAAAACAGACTTAAATGAGGACATTTTGATCTGTAAGGGCAAACCTTACAGTATACAGTATACAAAAATCAATTGCAATACTTAATATAATATTCAAATTGTGAAATCTTACCTGAAATATAGGTTCAAAAGTAGGTCATAATGTAGGCAAGTAGGCATAATGCATGGCTGCCAAATGAACTACTTTTCTCCAGTGCATTTGGTGCAACAGATAAACCACAACTAGACCCAAGCAGAATGTATTAGTAGAGACGATCCATGTTCTCTGTTACAGTGGAACTCATTTATTCTGATATTTGTCTCCTCAGCTCTCCAGACTGAATCACACAACACAACAGGTAAACAAAGAACACATTATTATTATTATTGTTGTTGTTGTTGTTGTTGTTGTTGTTGTCCAATGGATCCACTGTAGTTATTATTCATTCACAATATATTGTTAATACATTTGCATTGGTTGGTTAGATATTCATAAAACTTTCACTCATATATGTTTATTTTGATTTATTTTTAAATAGCTAAAATAGCCGATCTACATGCGATGCGATGTTGCGATGCGTTACAGAGACCAAAACTTACAAGCCCTAATAGATAGGAAAATAGTAGATCCACAAGCTCACGTTGTGGGCTTGTAGATCTGCTATTTTCACTGTCTTACTTTATTGCGTTGTGTGCTTGTAGATCGGATATATAGGAACAAGCAGGGAAAAAAGTTGAAATATGGAAATAAGAGGTTAACGATATTATATCCCAGGTGTGGTATTGACAATAATAAACACAGACATTCATAAATGAACTTCACGCATAACTGTCGATAGAACTGTTGCTTTTTCCTCTTATTGTGTAATGATATCCCAACAACTATACTTCCTGTGCCTCAGTGTTCAACAGCACGTGTGACAGCGAAGAGTTCCTGTGTCAAAACAAAATATGTGTCCCCAAGAGCTTTGTGTGCGACCATGACGACGACTGTGGTGACGGCTCAGATGAGCCCAAGGAGTGTGGTGAGTGGACGCTTCTCATACTGAATGAATATGGATATGAATTAATTTGGTCTCAGACGGATAGGAAAATATGTTGTGCCTAATGCGAGATCTTGTTCAAACGTTTCAAACATATTCACAATGTCAAGCTCTATACTTCCTGTTCCAGAGTATCCACCATGTGGCTCCAACCAGTTCCGCTGTGCCAACGGCCGCTGTCTCATCCAGAGAGCGTGGGAGTGTGACGGAGAGCTCGACTGTCACGACCACTCAGATGAAGCTCCCAAGAATACTCGCTGCAAAGACCCAAGTAAGAAATGCACACGCATCTTTCCCTTTCCCTTTTCTGCGTTTTTTTTTCTCTTTTCTTTTTTCCCTTTGTAATCTTCCCCTTTTCCAGCTGTATTGTCTCTGCATCGGGGAAGAGTGGGTGGGCATAATGGGTGGACGGGAGGTAAATGAGGGGTACCTTAAGACATATGTACTGTACCATGAAATGTATATGCTGATCATGAACAAGGACCCCACATGGGAGGGGAAAAAAATGTAAAAAACCCAATAAAAAAAATGCACACGCACGTACACGCACACACACACACACACACACACACACACACACACACACACACACACGCTCTCTTTGCTGCTCAGTGTAGTGGAATAGATGGCTGTCAAACTCCTGTCTCTTACAGTATATACTGTACATACTGTACCTGTGCATGTCAGAACTACTGGTGTGTCTTAAAGAAATACTCTCATGTGAGGTGCATGGGGTCATTCCCTATACATATTATACGTTGTGGAGAGATATATCAATATTGATTGATTGATTGATTGATTGATTGATTGATTGATTGAATATAATATTAGACAGAAATGCAAACAGCACGAGTACAGTCAAACACAAAAAGTGGTGTGGACTGGATGGATTGTTTCCATCAAGGTCTTATGTAAACAATAGAGAATACACTATTCTATATTACTAGGATATTGAAGATATCAGTCACACATTTAATTTACAATTAATAAACAGATACATTAATAAGAGAACGTCAAACATCATCCATAGACATAACTATAGAACTGGCTTTTTGCTCTTATTCTATAATAATGGATTGACCTAAACAACTACTTCCTGTGTCTCAGCAAACCGGTGCCGCAGCTTCCAGTTCATGTGTCAAAATAAACGATGCATCTACAAGTTTTATGAGTGTGACGGAGTCAATGACTGTTGGGACAACTCAGATGAGGCTCACTGTAATAACCCAGGTAAGACGCACACACGCACGCACGCACGCACGCACGCACGCACGCACGCACGCACGCACGCACGCACGCACGCACACACACGCGCTCTCTTTGCTGCTCAGTGTAGTGGAATAGATGGCTGTCAAACTCCAGTCTCTTACAGTATATACTGTACATACTGTACCTGTGCATGTCAGAACTACTGGTGTGTCTTAAAGAAATACTCTCATGTGAGGTGCATGGGGTCATTCCCTATACATATTATACGTTGTGGAGAGATATATCAATATTGATTGATTGGTTGAGTGATCAAGGTCAAGGTCTTATGTAAACAATAGAGAATACACTATTCTATATTACAAGGTAGGATATTGAAGATATCAGTCACACATTAAATTAATAAACAGATACATTAATAAGACATCATCCATAGACATAACTATAGAAATGGTGTAAACTTTTACACGATCAGAATCACATTCATCTAAACCTCCTCTGCTTCCATTGCTCTTCCACTCCAACAGAGAAGAAATGTGATCATCACCCAGCCTATGTCTGTCACAACGGGAACTGTGTCCAGGAGACATTGCTGTGTGACGGCAAGGACGACTGTGGCGACGGCTCTGATGAGCTCAGCAGCTGCTCTGTTAACGAGTGTCTGAACAGCGAGCTGAGTGGCTGCTCCTCCCAGCTCAGCTGTAAAGACCTCAAGATAGGCTTCAAGGTATGGAATCAACAGCGCCATTTGACACAGATTCCACCAAGACACTGATGAAACACCTGGTCAGCATCACGCTCTGTTCCTGTCTCCTTACAGTGCACTTGTCCCAGCGGCTTCCGTCTGAAGGACGATGGGAAGACGTGTGTGGACGCAGATGAGTGTAGCAGCTATACCTGCACCCAGCACTGCAACAACACACAGGGCAGCTTCCACTGTCTCTGTGTGGAGGGGTACCAGCTCAGCCCTGAAGACCCCACCATCTGCAGGTCCACATCTGGTAGGAAACAGTGGAGCTCAAAGCACTGAAAGCACATTGGTTGTCTATTCCAAGAATAGCAGATATACAGTACGTACATTATACAAGCTCACAGCGCGGCACTACTGTATGTGCCGAGCTATGAGATCGTATAGCCCCCGACTAGGGTGGCCCCCGAAAAATATTAAAAAGTTTTTATTATAAAATTGTAAAGTATTGAAATCCAATTCAAGTGAAATGTGTACCTGCCTCTCTTTTTAGGGGCCTGGGTACTATAAGCATTGGTTTCATGTTGCGCTGCTGTCTCTGTCAGATCAATAACCTGTCGACATCAGTATCAGTGGGTAACACCCTTCGCTACGAAGGGTAGCGTCCCAGATCGTCCCAGATCCCTCTTACAAACTGCTGCGTACGACAGTAGACTGAAGCTAAGAAGGCTTTCAGGAAATTGTTTTGCTTCTAAGTTCATTCATCCAGGAGGTGTTTTCCCGAAGCCAGATAAGAAGACTCGTAATGTGCTCTTGAGAACCAACTTAAGTAGTGCTTCCTGAAAGCAGTTAGGTAGCACGTAATGCTGTGCTCTTGAGAACCAGCTGCTATACTACTGAAGATACTGCATAAACTCAAAACCTTTTGGGGAAACGGGTTTGCTGCTAGTACCTTAGGAGGCCTCAGTCTGACGTCTCTCTGAGTTGGTTATTTTAATTAATTCATGAATCTTTTTGTTGTCTCTTTTTGTCAATCTCTTTGTAACTGTTATTTTTGTCTATTTTAACTCATTCAGCACGAGAACCCCTTTTGGTGTTTTAAGCATAATTTTGAACTTCTATTGAAAAAATAGCAGATCTATAAGCTCATAGCGCGGCACCGAGTGCCACGCTAAGACATTGCAGATCTGCTATTTTTGAAAAATCATGAAAATCTGGCGCACATCTTTGAATATGTATTATTTGAGAGCGAACATTTTGAAGTAATATCTTTGCTTCTGGGGGGGGGGGGGGGTCCCTGGAACAACATATTTTCAGATGTGGTTCGGCGGCCAATAACATATAATTGTTGGGGTCCTTGACATGAAGTAATTTGAAAACCACTGACATAGAAACCTTTTTTTTCCAGAAAACTGTCATGATTTAAAAGAATCTGGTCTCAGTCCTAAATGGGTTAACATACATAGATACAGAGTTTGGTTTTATTTGCATTTTCTATTGTTGTATTGGCTTATTGTTTGTTTGTCTGATGTCACATGGCAGGAACAGGTATCTGTTTCTTTCTGTACTAATATTGTGTGTTATTGGTCTAATACAATCTACGGTTGTAAATTATCATTCATGGTAACTCTAATATTTACATTGCTTTCTCATCTCTACTGTATGTAGTTTTATAAATGATGCTGTGTTCATGAATATGTTCTGTCTCTCCCAAACAAACAAATTAAGCATTGCATTTTACGCTAAATAAATGTGATGTCAAATTTTCTCTAGATGTGGAGCCCTTCCTCATCTTCACCACCGACAACGGACTGAATAAGATGAACTTGAACGGCTCCAACCACACTGTGCTCAAACAGGTGAAAACCATTGAACATACTGTAACAACACATCCTATACACGCTTACATCCACCAACAATAACACATTTGAGCCCCTAATTAACTGACGATATTAAAACCTGGATGGATGAAAACCTCTTATATCTCAATGACAATAAAAGGGAAATCATCATCTTTGGACAACGCTCCAGTGGCTCCACCCCTCCTGTCAACAACCTCGGCCCCCTCACTTCCAATATCAACACAGGCGCAAAAGAATCTTGCTGTTATTTTCGATAATATTTTTTAAATTTGATAAGCTCTGTTGTCAAAACAAGCTTTTATCACCTACGCCTCCTCACCAAGGTTAAACCCTGCCTCCCCCACAAACAATTTGAAATGGTCATTCACTCCTTCATCTCCTCAAGGCTGGACTATTGTACTAATACTATGGCATCAACCAATCCTCACTCCGAAGACTCCAATTAGTCCAAAATGCTGCTGTCCGCCTTCTCACCGGACCTAAAAAGTTTGACCACATCACACCAGTCCTGATATCACGCCATTGGCTCCCGATAAAACAAATAATTTATCTTTTAGATCCTACTTTTTTACTTTTAACCCATTCAGGACAGGAACCCCTTTTGGTGTTTCTAAGGATTATCATGTTATACTAGCTATTGAATAGCAGATCTACAAGCTCATAGCGCGGCACCGAGTGCCGCGCTACAAGCTTGTAGATCTGCTATATTTTTTTTATTGTGAAAATGTGGCACAAATCTTGAATATATTGTGGGCACCACTGAACAACGATAGGCAGGAGACACAGCAAGGTTTGCCTACTCGGGCATTTATTGAGAGGATTATGTTAAAGTTCAAATCAGATCCAGCACACACACTTGGTTAACTTAGGTTCTTCCTATTTCCAGGGCAAAACAGTCTATAATTCCTCTCACTCCTATTCCTTCAGGAGTGTTATTTCCATCTGGGTTAATCCTCTTCAGGATTCCTCCATCCTGGGGTTGCCTGTGTAATGAGAAACACTATTAGCACAGAGTCTGAACAAGTGGCAACAGTGAGGGGATGTGTGTTTGTGGAGACCTACCGCCAGATTGCCACGTCAGTTCTCCCTCCGTGAGTCAGTGGAGAATTTCAAACATTACGCGCGCAGCGCGGCTGTTGCGTAATTGCTCTGATTGAGGAGGAAGACGGGTAGATACGTGTGGTCAATCACGTGACCCAGGGCGGGTCGCTGTCTTCTGAGCTGGGCTCCGCCTCTGACGCTCCACTGACTCTCGTTGGGGTGGCGCTCTGACGGCCCGCTGTCATGTGACATCCCACAATATATTCTTTCACAGTGAATGTTTTTAACTCATAACTTTGCTTCTGGGAGGACCCTGGAACTACATATTTTCAGATGGGGGTCCTTGCCATGAAAAAGGTTGAGCACCACTGAGAGACAATGAGAGGTCTATAAGGTCTAAATGGGTTCAATCTCTTGCCCTATCTGGCTGAACGTATACAGCGCTACAACCCTCCCAGAGCTCTGAGGTCTGCTGACCAATCACTGCTGACCGTGCCAACCACCTGAACCCTCAGAACAAGAGGTGGCCGCGCTTTAGCGGTGGCGGCCCCAGAGCTGTGGAACAACCTCCCCCACTTTATTAGAGCCGCCCAATCCATCGAGATTATTAAATCCTTACTTAAAAAGTACGTGGATTTTAATGTAATCTGATTTTAATGTGCTCATATATTCCTATATTGTCCATGTATGCCTCATTTGCCATGTATCTGGTTCTACTTGATGTAAATTGCTTTAAATGTTATTTGCTCTAAATGTTTTTTCTTTCCTGTGAAGCACTTTGGTCAATTTCGGTTGTGTTAAATGTGCTATAAATAAAGGATGATTTGATTTGATACAATTCACACACTGCTTTTGACATGTCGGAATGTATTCGACCTGTCAGAGACTAACTGCTAACTAACTAACTGCTGTGCTGTGACAGGACTTGAATGAAGCGTGGGCTCTGGACTTTGACTACAAGCAGCAGATGGTCTATTGGACAGACACCAAGACGATCAGTCGTATGCACATCAATGGCAGTGACGTCCAGGTCAGTGTGACAAATACACAGATGGGAAGTGAAATAATGTCAGAAAATGGTTATTGTATTCAAAATGCTTTGTAATATCACTGTTGTTAGACAGTGTGGTGGTAACTAAGTATTTTTACTCAAGTACTGTACATATTAAACACTGTAAGGTACGTGTAATTTCCCAAGTATTTATATTTCCTAATACATACTGGCCTGGTACTCCACTATATCTCAGAGGCATATTTGTACGTTTTACTTTAGTTACTTGCAGTGGTGGACAGTAATGAATGAGGTACTTTGTTTTAGTAGTGTTCTTAAGTACATTTATGAGTATGTGTGGTTTACTTTAGTATTTCAATCCACTGCATTCCAAAGACGTAATATTGTACTTTTGACTCCACTACATTTCTAGGAAGGTAAAAGGTACATTCTGAATTAACGATCTATAAGCTCACACCGCGTCGCATCAGGACACGTTGTGATAGTTGTAGATCAGCTATTTTCACTACCATTGATATTGTTTTGAAGGTGGTTGTGGATTGGGCCGGATGGGGGAGTGTGTGTGTGTGTGTGTGTGTGTGTGTGTGTGTGTGGGGGGTCTAAATACAGCAATACATTGATACAAATTATTTATGTACAAATTATACAGTAGGCTACAAGTACGCCAGTACTTTAGCTCAAGTACACATTTATAGAGAAATGTATACTTGCTATACTTAGTTGAGTAATATATACTCAACTACGTATCTATAGTATACGTAGTTGAGTATCTATACTTTGACTCAAGTATACTGGGCTTGAGTACTTTGTCCACCACTGCTTACTAGTTACTTTGTAGATTTAGATTGTTATGATGTTATAAATAATAACATTCATTATTGAAAATATTCAACATAGTTAGAAAATAGCAGATCTACAAGCTCACAACGCATCATGTCACAATGCATTGTGAGCTTTATAGCATGTGTAGACCTGCTATTTTCAAAAAGCCAAATTATGAAATAAGGCTTAAGTGCTGAGAGTTTGTGCAAACAAGCAGAAAGGTTGAGTAGTGGCAGTTAGAACACTTTTTTACAATACCCTGTGATATTAATATGTTGAACAAATGACTTACAAATAGAACAATAAAACGTGGTGAGCACTGCGTGAAAAGAGGAGTTAACGGGCAATTACGGGAACTGTATTTTGCCCGTAGACCTCAAGTTTAGCGGGCATATACATGTAATGTACGGTAATATACAGGTGTGATGGTACAATACGGGAGTTTATGGGTTTTTTTGCGCAGTGGAGTATATCCAGAGTGAATGTATGTCTCATTGACAGGTCCTCCACACGTCACTCAGTTCACCACGCGGTCTGGCTGTTGATTGGGTGGGAGGAAACCTCTACTGGAGTGACGCTGAGCAGGCCACCATAGAGGTGTCCAAACTAAACGGGGCGTACCGAACAGTCCTGGTCAACACCGGCCTGGATAGGCCACGCTCCATGGCTGTGGATGTACGCTACGGGTAAGTGTACTGTGGTGTGGTGATCATGAACCTTACACTGACTTTATCAACCGTCCTGTGAAACACCACAGATACAAGAAGACTGAATTTACATCTAAGAGCTAAACGGATGACATTGCATCATATTTATTTGTTGTACCTCTTGCAGCACTGTTAATTTTGACAGCAAATTCTGATTTAGTCTTAGTCTTTTGAATAACACCATTTAGTTGTAGTCCTATTTTAGCCTTCTGAAATTGTTTAGTCTTAGTCGACTAAATATCAAAATATTGTGGTCTTCTATTATTTTAATCTTAGTCTTACTCTTAATGCAGTGTACATTTTTAAAGATTTAGTCTTAGTCTTTTGAACAACACGGCATTTTGTTTTAGTCCTATTTCAGTCATCTGAGTCCTATTTTAGTTTACTACACAACATAATTAACAGTCTTGCAGATCTAGTTAAATAAAAATCACATTAGTTCTTTTTTTGTATAAGACTAGGATGTATCACATGAGTATGAGTATATATATATCCGATCTACAAGCTCACACAACGCGTCTCACAGAGACGTGTTGTGTGAGCTTGTAGATCAGCTATTTTTGGTGTATGTTCCCCCCAGAATAGGGATGCTGAAGTGTTTACAGTAAACGTCAAGTATGAAGTTATTTGCATGGAAATGACTAGTTTACGTACCGTGAAATGACATAAAGGTTCTATAAAGTAACAATGCAATTCAGGGGTGCGGTTGACGAAAACGTTATTTTGCCGATCGAGGTGCACTGAGACAAAAATGTTTGAGAACCACTGCTGTACAGACAGTACTGAATGTGTGATTTGTTGTGAATAGTGACCTGACACAGTGTCTCCTCTGACAGCTACTTGTACTGGACAGACGAGGGCAGCAACGCCCACATAGGGAGGATAGGGATGGACGGCACCAACAGGAGCATCATAATGAAGGATGGGATCACCGTGCCCGAGGCCCTGACGTTAGACTACATCAATGATCACATATACTGGATCACCATAATGGGGTGGAGCACCATAATGGGGCGGAGCATTGAGTTTGCCAACCTGGATGGAACCAACAGACACACAGGTTACACGCACGCACGCACGCACGCACGCACACACACACACACACACACACACACACACACACACACACACACACACACACACACACACACACACACACACACACACACACACACACACACACAGACAGATTTTAGTATGGGGATTCATGGATGCCATTTTTACAAATATTTTGGTCAACACAAATCATAGAGAGCCAAATATATAGCTGATCGACAGGCTCACAATTCGACGCGTTGTGAGCTTGTAGATCTGCTATTCTTGGTGAGTGACACCGGTGTGCAGTTATGTATGTAAGGCATAATTCATCAATGCGCACACACACACACACACACACACACACACACACACACACACGCACACACACATACACACGCGTACACACACGTACACACACATGCACACAAACGCACACACATGCACACACACACACACACACACAGGCAGCCACACACTCACGCACTCACGCATGCAAGCATGCAGCCACGTATGTAAGCACGCAGCCACACACGCAAGCACGCACATACGCTCACATGCACACACACACAACATTTTGATAAGACACTGTAATTACACGATTCCAGGTCCATTTTACACTCTGTGTTATTTGTAAATGTTGTCCATGAGTATAGTGGAAGAAAAAGTAATTAAAGCAGTAAGAACATGATTTACTTCAGAGTACACTTTACTAAAACATTGTATATCTTATTGTAAATAGTCTTATTGCTATTTCATAATATTCGGACACTTTTGGTTTTGTGTGTCTGTAGTTCTGCGTCAGCACAGCAGTATCTATGGTATTACCCTGTTTGAGGAGTACATCTACTGGGGCTCCTACTCCTACCCTGGCTCCATCTCCAGAGCTCACAAGACTCAGGGAACCAACCCCACCACACTCATCAGAAACCTGAAGAGTCCTCCAAGGGACATCAAGATCTACCACCCATATCAACAACCTGAGGGTCTGTACCACCTACTGTACACAACACTCTCATTATGACTCTGCATAATGTTTTATGACTTCTATTAACTGTCTATCATTGTATTATTATCTGATCTGTTTTGAAAAGCATTACGTATACATTATAAATACACCCTATAATAATAACAACAACAACAACAGCAACAACAATAATAGTCATATTGTGACATAGTAGTAGTAATAGTATTAGTATAGTATAATCGGAATTGGCCACATCGGCCATAAAAATGCCATATTGGTATCGGATCGGTCTCAAAATAATCCAGATTATTTCATCGGTTTACACCAGCAAAATAAATTAAAAATTCTACATTGAATTCATTCACACTTGGAAAAAGAGTATAGGCTATGTATTGATTGGCTTTGGGCCAAGCAGTGTTGTTTTCGTCGACTAAAACTAAGACGAAGAATGTTCGTCGACTACCTATTTTCACTGACAAAAACAAATGGAAACTAAATGAAAACTAAGCTATGATGACTAAAACTAAGACTAAATATACTGACAATTTCGTTGACAAATAAAAACTAGACTAAAATGTTAGGAAGGGACTAGTGGACAAGAGATCCAGTATAAGTCATTTTACACTTGGTTGCATGCTGAAAATAGCCGATCTACAAGCTCACAGCGCGTCGCGTTGCGACGCGTTGTGAGCTTGTAGATCGGCTATTTTCAAGTGTAAAAACACTCATTAAGACGCCATCAAGACCCGCCAAAATACATTTTAGTCGACTAAATCAACTATAGATTTAGTCGACTAAAATCTTATGACATTTAGTCGACTAAAACTAGACACTATAACACTAAGACATTCCAGGTGACTAAAATGTGACTAAAACTAAATGAAGTTTCAGTCCAAAGACTATGACTAGACTAAAATAGAAATTTGCTGCCAAAAACAACACTGGGGCCAAGCCCCTAGAGGACCTATAGGCTTGTTTCCATTGTGGCCCTCTGTATAATATCGGAATTGGTCAGATTTGGTATCGGCAGATATGACCCTGCAAATAATGGGAGATCGGATATCGGTCATTATAATTTCATAACTGTGCACCCCTAAACAGCATTGTAACATAATAGTAGTAGTAGTAATATTGTATCATAGTAGTACAGTAGTAGTATTCAGGGCTCTCATATTCATTACATGTTTTCCTGCAGTGTTTGCTCATCCGTGTCAGACCAACAATGGAGGATGCAGTAACCTGTGTCTGCTCTCACCTGGAGGAGGCTACAAGTGTTCCTGTCCAACCTACTTCTACTTGGCAGCGGACAACAAGCAGTGCATGTCCAGCTGCACTACCAGCCAGGTGATTCACCTCCAGTTCACTTGTGTTATACGCGTTTATGTCTTTATAGGTCTCGTGTCTGCTGTCGATAGTCATTCTAAAGATGTGTGTCGTCTCTCCCGTCAGTTTGCTTGTAAGAACTACAAGTGCATTCCGTTGTGGTGGAAGTGTGACACGGCAGATGACTGTGGGGACGGCTCAGACGAACCTGCAGACTGCTGTGAGTAGAGACTCAGAGACTAAAACACATCTTATACATGTGTTTACACTGATTACACTTATTACTTTGTACTCCAATGTCCTTTAACTGTTTCTGACACCTGCATTAAATATATAACTACAAATGTCTTCTAATTCATGACAGTTTCTTAAAATCCTGTTTCTGTATGTCAGTAGTGCTCAAACCTTTTCATGTCAAGGACCCCAGAATAATATGCATTTGGCCGTGGACCCCCATCTGAAAATATGTTGTTCCAAATATTTGAATTAAAAATGTTCACTTTGAAAGAATATAATTATAGTTAAAGATTTGCACCACATTTTCACGATTTTTCAAAAATAGCAGATCTACAAGCTCATAGCGCGCGGCACTCTGTGTCGTGCTATGAGTCCTTTTTGAGTACAATATATTGGTAAAAATGAAATGGAGGTCCATTTTAAAACAACCAACATCCAACAGACCATACAAACAATGTAAAAAAAACAAAAAACGAATTAATAAAATAGCCTACTAATGTAAACAATTAAAAACAAATGGCTTCTAAATCCTAAAAGTTTTCTGTAAAACCTGTGTTTCTATGTCAGTCATGGTGCTCAACATTTTTCAGGTCAAGGACCCCCAGAATTATCTGTATTTCGCCATGTACCCCCATCTGAAAATATGTCTTTCCAGGGACCCCCCAGAAGCAAAGATTTGAGTTAAAAACGGTCTGAAAGAATATATATTCAAAGATTTGCGCCACATTTTCACGATTTTTCAAAATTAGCAGATTTACAAGCTCGTAGCCCAGCATTCGGTGCCGCGCTATGAGCTTGTAGATATGCTATTTTTCAATAGCTAAAGTACAACATAATGCTTGAAATACCAAAAGGGGTTCCCTCGTCCTGAATTAATAGGCCTATTTAATAGGCATACCATATATATAGGCATTTAATTGGTATTTGTTTATAAACATTTGGGATTTGTTTATAAACATTTGGGATTTGTTTACAAATATTTTGGTATTTGTTTATAAACTATTTGTAATTTGTTTATAAACTATTTGTAATTTGTTTACAAACATTTGTAAACAAGCTGTCAAGATGAGTTAGTTAGTTATGTATTTATTTAAAGCAGTGGCTCTCAAAGGTGTGATCCAGGGACCCTCATGGTACCTTGAGGGGGTTCCAAATGGACCCATTATAGGTCTGTAACTCTGAGAGTGTAACATATGGACCCAAATGGACCCTTACAGGTCTGTAACTCTGAGAGTGTACGAATGGAACCAAATCATGGACCCTTACAGGTCTGTAACTCTGAGAGTGTACTAGTAGGCCTAGAAAAGGAACCAAATGGACCCTTTTATAACTTTTAACTCTGATACTGTACAAATGGAATCAAATGGGACTCTTATGGGTCCATCTGGTTTTACTCTCAGAGTTATGGGGGTCCTTGAAATTAAAAAGTTTAAGAACCTGTATGCAATGGCTTATCTCTTGTAAAAAGAGAGACCAGCCTATTCTCCAAACCATTATCTTATGCTTTGCTACTGTAGGTTGTACAAAATAATATTGGGTCAATTTAATTTGCAGGACTCACCTCGCGCACAGCTGCCTTGTCTGTGTTGTTGACATGACATGGGCTTGCAGGACAGAACTTTTATTTGTGACAGACACTATAGTTCCTTTGCAGACAATACAATCTGCTTCTCATTGGTCAGTCACAAAGCTAAGAAAACAGTAGCCTACTTTTTCTGCATGTCAATGATGATGAGATAGTTCTTTGGCATGTCAAGCTTTCCTCACGGAGAGCACAACAGTCTATCTGCAGCCAGCGAGCCTTTCTCTGCTCTGCTCTGCGGTCGGGACCAGTGCTGTCAGACTCAGCGCGCAGCGCATGCAGAGTTATGAATAATACACATTCCGGGGTTCGAGCTGAAAGTCCACCTCTCACAGTGTTTTTACACTACGAACCATTGAACGTGCATTTTAATACACATTGGTCTGAATGGTCTGTGAGCGTAGCGATACATATACAGGCGATACGTGGTGTAAAACCCCGGACATTTGAAGGAATTTATAAAACCCCCCCGGACTGCCCGGACAGCCCCCCAAAAGAGGACGTATGGTAAGCCTAGGTTTAAGGCCACATTTCGGTCAAGTCCATGCACAGTGCACACACACATTTAGAACTGATGGGCAATTACTGTTGGGCAATTACAAAATAACTTTACACACAGTGTTATGAAATGTCCTGTGACTTGTAATGTTTGGACTAAACAATTCATTATAGTCAGTGCATTTGTAGAAAAAAAGCAGAGATCCGGGAACACTTAATTTTATTAAACCGACATGCTTCGACTGAGTTTATTGATGATTGGTCCAACAACAGTGGTGACCTAGCACAGCAGCTGGCCTCATGCCATCACGGTTTATCTGGTAAGACATCAGTTTATGTAGGATACTTCTGTCTGAAAGCCAGGTGATAATAAATGTCCTTTAACGACACACAGCAGAGATTTTTCTTACTCACTGTAGCCTATACTGTTTGATGGTGGCCGTTTGAGGTTTTGAACTATAGGCTATACATGCAATGAAGTAATACTATACCGTAATGTACCGTGAACAATCCTCAAATATGAAGTGTGGCAGGAACTTCGTGAAACAAAATGTGTCGTCCGTCCATAGCTATATTCCAGGAACAGGCACAAAGCAGATATCCACCAATACAAATATACACATAGTTTGGGGAGTGGGACAACGTCGCTGCATTGAAACACATGTATTTTAGTGGTGGGCCGTCAGGGCCAGCAAGGCCTTCTCTGCTGGCCTTGCACTTTCCTGATGCAGATTTCCTTCGCCAATCAGATTTCAAGTTTTCCCTGCTGGGCGTGTTCTTTCAAGTGCCAGGGCCAGCTAGCTGGCCTTTGGTGACGTTAACGTCTTGCGTGGAGCCCATCGCTGGGGGAAAATATTGTCCAATGAGAAAAGAGAACTGGGTGTTTCCATCTGATTCTGATACTCATTCTGAGGTGGGCATTGACTGTGTGGGTAGTTGTCATGATCCAAGGAATCCAGGGAATGTCAGTGATTGTACAACCTTTGATTCAAGAGTTACGGGTCGAAATGTAACGCCCGACCTGGTGGAGACAATGTAGTAATAGAGACAATCCACGTTCTCTGTTGTGAAGCTAATTGATTGTGTTATTTGTTTCCCTTCAGCTCTCCAGGCTGAACAAACACACAACACAGTAACAACAACAACAGGTAAACAAAGATTACAAATCATCATAGATTATAGATAGACAAAGAGCTTCTTTTAATTAAATCTCTCTCTCTCTCTCTCTCTCTCTCTCTCTCTCTCTCTCTCTCTCTCTCTCTCTCCAGAGTCTGTGAGGTTGGTGAACGGGACCAGTGTGTGTTCAGGCAGAGTGGAGGTGCAGTCTAACCACTCGTGGGTCTCAGTGTGTGAAGATGACTTTGACCAGAAGGACGCAAAGGTGCTGTGTAGGGAGATTGACTGCGGGGCTCCTTCAGTCCTCCAGGGGGCGCTCTATGGAGAAGTTAACGCTTCAATGTGGACCAAAGAGTTCCAGTGTAAAGGCAGTGAGTCTGTTCTCCTGGACTGTAGAACCTCAGACTCGACTAGAAACACCACCTGCTCACCTGACAAGACTGTTGGACTCACCTGCTCAGGTAAATTTATATATATATATATATATATATATATATATATATATATATATATATATATATATATATACAGTATATATATTCAGCTTTAATATTCTCCCCTCATCCCTTCTCGTAACCTATAATGGAAAAAGGACCATGCATGAAATAAACCTTAGTTAAGTTCATAAATTGCCACAATGACCACTTCATAATTTGCTGTTAAAAAGAAAATGGTTGCATCTGTCATCACAGTTCATTACGCTAGGTATGGAGGGCTCTGCAAATAACACACAGCCCACAGGCCCACAGCCTACGCACAGACAGATGAGAAACGAGGGTTTATGCACAGATGAGAGAGAGGGAGAGTTTTCCACGTTCATAAATAAATCGTTTAAAGCGTTCCTCATGCAGTTATATTGGCCTTTTTGTGACTGTTATTATGGTTAAATCAATTTATTTCATGTCATGACACATTGGGCTTGACAAAACAAGATACATATTTTACTATAATATAACACAAACGAGATACATGAGAAATAAATCACACCCGTGTGAACTGAGTGGTGCAACTCCCCCCCCCCCCCCCCCCCCCCCTCTTTCTCTCATTAGCAGGCAACTGCAGCACTCTCTCTCTGTTTCTGGCACAACAGCGCCCCTACTGGTACTCATTCTCGTGCTCATTAATGTCATTGCTGGTTGTCTCAAAAAGTATCAACTTAAATATATTGAAGATATTCAAAAAGACACTGAACTCTCTGAGATAACGACACCTTTAGTTTTTGATGAAATAAAACGTTGTTGTACTACTTACTCCCTTGTCTCTGTACAGAGCCTGTCAGGCTGGTGGGAGGAAGCAGTAAGTGTACTGGTAGACTTGAGACGCAACACCAGGGAGACTGGAAACCTGTGGATGGTCGGTCTGACTGGAACCTGCAGTCGTCCTCTGTAGTGTGTAGGCAGATGGAGTGTGGCTCTGCTGTTTCAACACGATGGAGTTATGCTTCAACACTTCAACCGGTATGGAAGATGACAGTGTCCTGTGATGGATCTGAATCTTCACTGAGGGAGTGTGGAACAAAGACGTCTGATACTTCCAAAATGGTCCTGGAGGTATTCTGTTCAGGTAACACTAACAATCACTTCAGCAATGACTGTAATCTGTACAGTTCATTTAATTGGTCTGTCTGTCTGTCTGTCTGTCTGTCTGTCTGTCTGTCTGTCTGTCTGTCTGTCTGTCTGTCTGTCTGTCTGTCTGTCTGTCTGTCTGTCTGTCTTTGTTGAAACTCATGTCCGTGTCTGTTATGCACAGTGGTGGACAGTAGCAAAGTATGTTTACTTGTATTGAGTACTATTACTTAAGTACTTCTATTTTTGTATACTTTTACTCCACTACATTTCAAAGACATCTCTAGGAAGGGAAAAGTTTAACCACTTAAATGCACTTTCAAATACAGTGAAAATAGCAGATCTACAAGTTCACAACATGTTCCGATGTGACACATTGTGAGCTTGTAGATCTGCTACCTTCACTATCCTATCCTACTATAATAAGGAAACCGGTCAGTGAGTCAGTCACTCCTGTCTGTTCTGGATGGTTCTCCTCAGTGGCTTGAGCAATTGCTCTGCACACGGGCATTGACCATTAGCATATACACACAACCACAACGCCTGTTTTTAACATTTAAGTTGTTTATTAGCGTTTCTGTGTAAACACCAGAGATTCGGATCGTAGCTGCTGGCCAGACACTGGCACACAGTGAACACCACAACAAACACACACACACACACACACACACACACACACACACACACACACACACATGCTGCAAACTTATAAAGGGCTTTAATTTACGGCCCGGGTCCAACATATGTTTTATGAGCGGGAGGGCGCTTTGGGATATCATCCTCATAGCACTAGCACGTAACTTAACACAGCACGCCGGTCAGTTGACTTAACTCACAAAAACACATTTATCATCCTGTTTAACCTTCAAATAAAAATCATCTGACAATGCAAACAACGACACGTTCGTACTGCATGTATGCACGTTCTGGCGCGTGGCTATATGGAAAGCTCACTCCTCCGTTCTTCACTTGACGTGTAGATTTATGAACGAACTTGACCACTGAATGTACCGCTATTGTTGACGGCTGCTGTCTTGTGTCAAAAGCATTTTTACACAGTTTTAAATTGAGTGACTGGCTGTAGGCTATTTATGTAATCACGGGTAAGAGGGCTTACAACGGGTCCCTAATTTGACGGGTGGGGCGGGTCTGGTTTGTATTCTGATATAATCGCTGGTGACTGGACGGTCTATGGACCGTGCAGGGCACGGGTTGTCAAAATTGGAGCCCATTCACTGCAGGGGTCTGCGACAACCTGCCTCACAAAAGTGATATTTATTTCATCTTAGACTGTGCCCATCAAAAGCTGATTTCCCACTGCATGGTTACTGCTTTGCCTAGCTGATAACAGATCAATAGCCTCCTGTAACAATGGCATACTTCGTTCACGCCTTCATTCTATTCAAATGATTCTCAATAATGTTCTTGATTAAAATGATCTCTCTCTCTCTCTCTCTCTCTCTCTCTCTCTCTCTCTCTCTCTCTCTCTCTCTTTCTCTCTCTGTCTCTCTCTCTCCAGAGTCTGTGAGGTTGGTGAATGGGACCAGTGTGTGTTCAGGCAGAGTGGAGGTGCAGTCTAACCAGTCGTGGGTCTCAGTGTGTGAAGATGACTTTGACCAGCAGGATGCAGAGGTGGTCTGTAGGGAGCTTGACTGTGGGCCTCCTTCAGTCCTCCAGGGGGCGCTCTATGGAGAAGTGAACGCTTCAATGTGGACCACAGAGTTCCTGTGTCAAGGCAACGAGTCTGTTCTCCTGGACTGTAGAACCTCAGACTCAACTAGAAACACCACCTGTTCACCTGACAAGACTGTTGGACTCACCTGCTCAGGTAATAATAAAAAATCACACCCGTGTGTAAGTGAGGGGCGCTCTCATCATCATACATCATCACATTCCGGCCAATTACAATTTGCGTCCTCACATTTGTCCTCAATGTTTGTGTTTACACACTTTTGTCCTCAATGTTTTGTTTTACACACTTTTGTATCCAATGTTTGTGTAAACACTGAAAGCTGGACATAGCTGGACAAAAATAGGACAGCTTTACAAACCAAAATCTTATTTGAAAAATCACACCCATGTGAAGTGAGGGGCACATCAGCATGACGTAAAATTTGACACATTGTCTATTTGCTCAGACACTATGACACGACTATGGACACAGACACAGGGAGGGGCTAGAATGTGTTAAAACAGAAAACAAACACAAGGATATGGTTTCGATAGCCTGACATCTACAGTTCTACACTCTTTGTTAGGATCTTTTTGTAAGGAAAAGTAATAGTACTTTGTGTAACTGTACTTACGGTATTCTCACTTGTCTCTGTACAGGGCCTGATGATGTTAGGTTGGTGGGAGGAAGCAGTAAATGTACTGGTGGACTGGAGATCAAACACCAGAGAGAATGGAGACGAGGGGTTGATCAGTCGACTGTCTGGAACCTGAAGGCAGCATCTGTAGTGTGTCGGCAGATAGACTGTGGCTCTGCTCTGTCGACACAAAGTAGATCTGCTGATGATCATACTGATGTATGGTCGATTATATCTTCCTGTGATGGTACTGAGTCTTCACTGAGGGAGTGTGGAGCAATGGGGTCTGACGTGTCCTCTGACAGTCTGGAGGTGATCTGTTCAGGTAACACAAACAATACTTCAACAATAACAGTAATCTGTACAGTCTGCTATTAAATTGATCTGGCTTGTCTGTCTGTCTGTCCCCATACGTCTGTCCATCCGTTGATTCATGTCTATCTGTGTGCGTCCGTGCGTGCGTGCGTGCGTGCGTGCGTGCGTGCGTGCGTGCGTGCGTGCGTGTGTGTGTGTGTGTGTGTGTGTGTGTTATGTATTTGCTGTATCACCGTGTTGTTCTTGCTTACTGTAAATCGCTCTGGATTAATTTAACCCAATTAGACCTGATGACTATTTTACAAATGAAAAACCTACGTTTCTAGTATGTCAGTGGTTCTCAAACTATTTCATGTCAAGGACCCCCAGAATTATATGTATGTGGCTGGCATATCTGAAAATATGTTGTTCCAGGGACCCCCCCAGAAGCGAACATATGAAATGAAAACGTTTGCTCTGAAATAATTTAAATCCAATGATTTGCACACGTTTTCACGATTAAAAAAAAAAGCAGATCTACAAGCTAGTGCTGCGCTTTTCAATAACTAAAGTATAACACAATGCTTAAAACACCAAAAGGGTTCCCGTCCTGAATGGGTTAAGAGCGTCTGCTAAATGCCTACATTATAAATTGTGTGTGTGTGTGTGTGTGTGTGTGTGTGTGTGTGTGTGTGTGTGTGTGTGTGTGTGTGTGTGTGTGTGTGTGTGTGTGTGTGTGTGTCCTCATGTTTTCATCTGTTGTGAATAATGAATAAAAATGTTGAACACACTTTGTCTCTCTCTCTCCAGAGTCAGTGAGGTTGGTGAATGGGACCAGTCTGTATTCAGGCAGAGTGGAGGTGAAATCTAACCAGTCGTGGGTCTCAGTGTGTGAAGATGACTTTGACCAGCAGGATGCAGAGGTGGTCTGTAGGGAGCTTGACTATGGGCCTCCTTCAGTCCTCCAGGGGGCGCTCTATGGGGAAGTGAACGCTTCGATGTGGACCAAAGAGTTCCAGTGTGAAGGCAACGAGTCTGTTCTCCTGGACTGTAGAACCTCAGACTCATCTAGAAACACCACCTGCTCACCCGACAAGACTGTTGGACTCACCTGCTCAGGTAATCAGGGACGTGCAGAGGGACCAGGAGAGCCAGGGCTGTGGCCTGATTCTTTTCTTTTTTTACTACCCAGATTTAGAGGAATATCTCATTTTAAATGAACACTAGGATCTAGAACAAATTGTAACCAGTGCAATGATGCAGTAAAGCCAATATATACTCTAACAAAAAGAATACTTAAATACATTAATGAAACGAACAACATCAAATAGAATAGAACAGATACCAGGTCACTTTCCTATATCAGCTGAATCTCATCACGATTGCAAATGCTTTCCCCACACTGAAAGTACAAAAACTATCATTTCATTGGCATGACCACGATGGGCCGCAGAGACATGAAGCATCATTCCAATCACTTTAATTAGCATTCTTTTCAACATGCGTGTGATTTGCTTTAAATGGTAAATGGTGCTTTTATCCAGAGTGCTTTACATAGATTGTGCATTACATTCACCCATTCACACACACATTCACACACCGATGGCAGAGTTAAGGTCCCCACACACCGACCGTGTTTTTCGGATTTTTAGCTGCGTTTCTATCGATTTTCCGAAAAACGCGGCCGGTGTGCAACCACCTTTAGTGTCTAACCTACTTAGAACCTACACTAACTCTGGGGGAACCCGGCATCGAACCGGCTACTCTACCGGCCACTCTACCCCTGATCCACTGCCCCTTTACTTACTCTGATTTAGGTTGACAGATAGTTTTGAAGACTCGGCCACAGTTTTCACAAACTTATCCGGTATCCTATATGATCCGACTACGAGTATGTGTAGCATCTTTTGTGTCGATTACTTAAAATGAAAGTAATGCATTTTCTAATTTTGTTTTTGTTTTTACTGCTTACTTTCGTCTCTGTACAGATGTCAGGTTGGTGGAAGGAACCAGTAACTGTGCTGGAAAACTTGAGATGAAACTCCATGATGAGTGGAGACCAGTGCATGATTCTGACTGGACCCTGCAGTCATCATCTGTAGTGTGTAGACAGCTAGCCTGTGGTTCTGCTGTTTCATCACTAAGACTGGTTGGTTCTACAAATCAACCTGTATGGTGGATAACATCTCCCTGTGTTGGCTCTGAGTCTTCACTGAAGGACTGTGGAACAAATGCGTCTTATACTTCAGCCCACAGACTGGAGGTGATCTGTTCAGGTAACACCTGTTCAGGTGTCTGTCTGTCTGTCTGTCTGTCTGTCTGTCTGTCACACAGAACACACACCTCCCTTGCCACTGAGGTCTACACGTTCTTTAGTTGTATTAACCTAAAGTACAAAATAAAGTACCACCAACAAAATAATCACATATTAATAGGTTACCGAGTCCTGACTGTCCATTACAGAGACATGTTAGGAATTATGAATACACAAAAGTTAGTTATTACATTTAGACAACTCCTTATTTGTGCGCAGTGATGTTGGATTTTTTTTTCTTGAATGATCTCAACTAAGATCCCCACTCTTTAAAAAATGGCATTTCAGAGATGAGCGGAGCAGTCCTGGAAAAGTGTAATGTTCTATGATTAAAATGATCTCTCTCTCTCTCAGACTCAACTAGAAACACCACCTGCTCACCAGACAAGACTGTTGGACTCGCCTGCTCAGGTAATAATAATCATAACTAGAAAAGGACATTTCACATCATGTGACTGGTTTGTGGTCACCTGCAGCCTGGCATCATTCACTTCCCTGTGCAGTGAGTGGAATGTACTCTAGCTGCAGACACTGTCATGTCTGTGATTACTTTGATTCTGATGGGATGAGAAATCACATCTAATATAAGCATATGGTTGTGAATCACCAAGGTGGAAAAACTGGAGCTATTTAGGCTATTACCTTGTACTTCCTGCTGCCACCGTAGTCCAATTGAATTGTGGAATTGGTCGAATTGAAGAAGTAATCCAGCACCGCACCACAAAGCACAAGGCACCACAAATATGTTATGCTTAGGGCACCCAAATGGCCAGCAGCGGCCCTGATTACCTCTATAGTAATGTCATCAAGGGAGACTTGTCCAATATTTCACATGTCATCCTGATTGGCTAAGATTGACCTCTACTATATTGTCTCAGAGGAGCACATATTTCTAGTTTAAAACATGAAAATGACATTGCTAGCCTGAGATAAAACAGTATAATACCAACTATACTTGTAATTCGCATTCCTATTTAACAATGAAAGTAATAGTAGTTTATTTTCTTTTTTGCCACTGTACAGAGCCTGGTGACGTCATGTTGGAGGGAGGAACCAGTAACTGTTCTGGTATCCTGAAGGTGAAACACCAGGAAGAGTGGAGACCAGCGGGTTCTATTTATGACTGGAACCTGAAGTCATCATCTGTAGTGTGTAGACAGCTGAACTGCGGCTCTGCTGTTTCAACACAAAGGAGGTCTGATGCAACCGTTGAACCTGTGTGGAAGATTCCATGTGTTGGATCTCAATCTTCACTGAGGGAGTGTGGAGCAAAGGAGTCTCATAATTCCACTGAGAGACTGGAGGTGTTCTGTTCGGGTAAAACACATAAACAGTGACCTCCACTTCACCTCCACAACTCTGCGTGTGTGCGTGCGTGCATGCACATGCGTGTTTAATAAGATACATGTACATTGACACCCCCCTTCCCTCCCTCCTCCCCCCCTCTCTTTCTCTCTCTCTCTCTCTCTCTCTCTCTCTCTCTCTCCAGAGTCTGTGAGGTTGGTGAATGGGACCAGTGTGTGTTCAGGCAGAGTGGAGGTGAAATCTAACCAGTCGTGGGTCTCAGTGTGTGAAGATGACTTTGACCAGCAGGATGCAGAGGTGGTCTGTAGGGATCTTGGCTGCGGGGCTCCTTCAGTCCTCCAGGGGGCGCTCTATGGAGGCCTGAACGCTTCGATGTGGACCAAAGAGTTCCAGTGTGAAGGCAACGAGTCTGCTCTCCTGGACTGTAGAACCTCAGACTCAACTAGAAACACCACCTGCTCACCAGACAAGACTGTTGGACTCGCCTGCTCAGGTATAATCTAATAATCTTAGTAATGTCCTCAAAATATGAGGAGGGAAAATTACCATCTATGCCGCCAAAATTTGAGGACGGAATTGCAGCAAAATTAACCATGTATGGCGCCGACATTGGCGATGTGGTTGGCCGTTGTGATTGGCTGGAAGCTGTGCCGTTATTCCCATTATGCGCTGTGATTGGCTGAGCATGGCATAACGGGTGTGATATTCCGTGCTCAAACTTTGAGTTTTGAGTTTGACGTTTGGTCATTTCCGTTACAAGAAGTTCACCCGTTTGCCGTCTTGGGAGTGACAGCTCACCATGTGTTAGTGTTAAGACAGTGTTAGGAAAGTATGCTTTTCTGTATTTGGTTTTATGGGTCCTTCTTGAAAATGAGATGCTGCATCTCAAGAGGCTGTCCCTTCAATAAAAATCTGAAATCTGAATAGATCCCCACCATCTGTTAACAGAACGGGTGCATGCTTTTGGTTAGACATACCATTGGTCTCATATCTCAAACCCTCACCCTAACCTCCCACAGGGCAGCACACCTAGTAAGTAGCCTTGCCGATGGCCCATAGGGCAGGAGCTTAACTCCTGTTTCTGTAGCGTGAGGCAGCTTGATGTACACCCCCTGGACATGACGCTAGTATGTCGCAGGGACTTACCCCCTAATCCAACCCTTGATGCTGAGTGTCAAGCAGGGAGGCATTGGGTCCCATTTTTACAGACTTTGGTATGACCCGGCCGGGGATTGAACCCCGACCTCCCAGTTTCAGGGCGGACACTCTAACCACAAGGCCACTGAGCTGGTGCAGCACACATAAACCTAACCTTAACCCTCTCCCAACCCTTAACGCCCCCCTCACCAACTTTAATCCGGTCGTCTTAACGCACCCCTCACCAACCTTAACCAATGCTATGTCTAAGCAAAGTATGCGTCCCAACAGAACACCACCATCCATTAACATGGAGTGGGAGAACTGAACACTTTCGGCTCACAAGGCATGTCTGCTCTAAATGGTATGTAACGGTCTTGTCTCTGTACAGAGCCTGATGGCGTCAGGCTGGTGGGAGGAAGCAGTAACTGTAGTGGTGTACTGGAGATGCAACACCAGGGAGACTGGAGAGCCGTGGATGGTCAGTCCGACTGGAACCTGAAGTCATCCTCTGTCGTGTGTAGGCAGATGGACTGTGGCTCTGACGTTTCAACACAAAGGAGTCCTGCTTCAACGGTTCAACCTGTGTGGTGGATCACAGCTGACTGTGTTGGAACCGAGGCTTCACTGAGGGAGTGTGGAATGACACTGTCTGAGAATTCCACTGTCACATTGGAGGTGATCTGTTCAGGTAACACAAACAGTGACGTCCGTCTACTTGCCTACTCACTTAACCTATACCTATCTACAGCATAGAAACAGGATGTTTCTTTTTCTGAATGAATTTAAAATAACTTTTTTGCATCGTCTA
Organism: Protomyctophum bolini; assembly: GCF_963924005.1. NCBI lineage: Eukaryota > Metazoa > Chordata > Actinopteri > Myctophiformes > Myctophidae > Protomyctophum > Protomyctophum bolini. Next base: position 41,524,167 of record NC_137875.1, read on the forward strand.
ATTTCAGCAAAAGCCATACAATATGTTGGATCTCTAATCTTGGTTCCATCTCATTGGCTACTACTGTAAATATCTGCTGTACTATAATTCAATCACTCGTGTCTTGTTACAGATCTTCTGTTTAAGCCAAACATCAGCGTCTTCCCCACTCTAAACGGGGTTTCTGAGGGCCAGCTGCAGGGGCATCAGGTGTCTCTAAACGGGGTTTCTGAGGGCCAGCAGCAGGGGCAGCAGGTGTTGGAAGGTTCCAACTTCAGCATCATCTGCTCCATCCTGCCACAGTACCCAGACGGCTCCTTCTACCTCACCTTCACTGGAGCCAACAGCACACACAGCCACACCCAGCCAGCTGTCAATCACTCTGCCAACTTCCTGTTCTTCGAAGCAGGCCCCGGCCACCAAGGGAATTACAGCTGTGCTTATCACGTCGACGTTGTTATAAATCACACCAACGTGTTTTCTTACAATGTCTCCTCTGAGAGCGACATCCTCTCTCTCACCGTCACAGGTAACCTGAATGAAATTACCTTTAAACCATTCTGGGCGGGAACCCCTTTTGGGTGTTGAAAAATAGCAGACCTACAAGCTTGTAGCGCGTCACCGAGTGCCACGCTACGAGCTTGCAGGTCTGCTATTTTTGATGAATCTTGAAAATGTGGCTCAATTCTTTGAATATATATTCTTTCAGAGTGAATGTTTTTAACTCAAATCTTTGCTTCTGGTGGCAGGGGGAGGGGGGTCCTTGACATGAAAAAGGCTGAGCACCACTGACATAGAAACACAGGTTTTTCAGAAAACTGATTTAGAATCGGCCTCAGGTCTAAATGTGTTAAACTCACAATATGAATCTCCGTCAGGCATGATTCAATCAAACATGAAGGTTTATCAAATGTTCTTACATGATTTGATGATGTTTTATTTTTCACAGTCCCTCCTACAGTCCCTCCTACAGTCCCTCCTACAGTCCCTCCTACAGTCCCTCTGACACCTGAGGACAGCAGCAGAGTTACAGTCACTGTGGTGGTGCTGCTGTTGGTGCTGCTGTTGGTGCTGCTGGTACCCATCCATGCCCTCTATTGTCTCTGGCAGGTAATACATCTTTACACAACACAAGACTGGAATGTGTATAAATCACAGTTAAACCAGAGTTAGGAGAGAGATAGGAGGGTTTTCAGCCAGATGTGATTCAGTGACTTAACGTTGGGTGTTTCTGTGTTTCTCCAGGCCAGCAGAAGACATAATGCAGGAGTGTGGGACACTGCGACGGTTCATTATAATGTCGGAAATGAGAACATTGATATCGAGTATTATAATGTTGTTGGTTCTGATTCTGAAGCTGGCATCGAGTATGAAGTGATAGATGAACAAGTAGTTGTTGAATCTGGCTCCATTGAAGAGGCAGACGACTCAGACTATGAAGAGATAGATCAACAAGTAGTTGTTGAAGCTGCTGGACCCAGTGAGGAGACAGAATACCACCAGTATGAAGAGATAGATCAACAAGGAGTTGTTGAAGCTGGACTCAGTGCTGAGACAGGAGTCCAGGCCCCATAGACACTTGAGACGCTCGGGTGGCACAGTAAAGTAGCTGTGCCCGCCATTGCGGAGTCTAGGGGGGTTCGAATCCACCTCATCTGGCTTTGTCGAGCATCTACACGAACACATTTGGCCCATGTTCGGGGTAGAGAAGCCGGGCGGGGAGGGTGATATATACTGTATATAGTCACTGCACATAATCCTAAGTAGTAGTAAGATGAAGGCTCTACATCCTCCCGGTATGATCTCCATTCTCCAGGTGAGGTGACAATGTACAGATATGTGTGTGTGGGGGGCAAAAAAAGGGCAAAAAAAGAAAAGAAAACAAGATTGACAGGAACAGACAGACAGAAGTACTGTACTTTACCTGATGTTTGTGGTTGTAAATAGAAATTTGGGATAAAAAGGGGCAAAAAAATAAATAAATAAATGATTGACAGGAACAGACAGACAGAAGAACAAGTACTGTACTTTACCTGGTGTTTGTGGTTGTAAATAGAAATAATTCCTCCCAGTCCACACAGACCATAGCTAAACGAGGACAGACAGAAGATGTGATTTTGAAACGGAAGCCTTGTTGCGTTTTTATTTAGCTTGTTATGGGGGCATGGTTAAATGAATGTATTTAGTGTCACGGTCAGTCATCCATGCTGGCGCTGTATAATACTACAAATATTAGCCGTCCCAAACGTCAGGCCCAACCGCCGCCTATCCAGTCAGGATGCTCTCTGTGGTTCCTCTATGGAACCATGCCCCGAGAATTAATATCCCAAGCAGGCAACAGGAACACGTAAATAGTCGTGTAGGATAATTAAAATAGTCAACTTGATGAAGGGCTATAGTCAGTGGTTGCTATACAATTGTTACTTTTACATATTTTATGCGATTAGGGTATTAATATGAATAATCTTGCTTTGTCATTCAAGCTAATGTGTAATCCCTCCATTTTTTGCTTTGTGTTTTGTTTATATATATTTTTTACAGAACAGTGTTTGTTATGAGCAGTAAGCCATAGTGTAAATAGGAGGTTATTGTTCCAAAAAAAATTATGTATGTGATATATTACCATGTTTTTGTTCTTTTTTTTAAGATTTAAAGATTTAAAGATTTTTTTTAAATCACAGTTAAGCAACTTTACTTTGTATTGTATCCTTTTCTTTGTGTTACTTATCTCTATTGTTGGATGAACACCTCATTGAAGTTGGTATACTGTACATATAGTCCATTATGAAGGCATGAAACCCATTCAAAGCGCATTGGAACTGAATGCACCTTCATTACTGTAAAGTCGACGGCTGTCACTTAACTATAACTATTCATACAGTTTTAAACAGTTGAATTGATGAGATAATGTAATGTTTTTTTCTTTGTGCCTTTTGAAATAAAGACAAAAGTCCTGAAAATGAAGAATGTTCTCTCCACAATGTGTTGTGTGTAGTAGAGGAAGCTCCCATCGGTTACCATGAACACAAACGCATATCCAACAGCAGCAGCAGAAGACAAGCTGCTATGGTAACTAAACTGACATTTTAACAACATTTTACTTTATTGGCAAAAAAACGAACCCTTTTCAAGAGGGATTTGGCCATGAAAGAGCCTCGTCAAACACATTTTCATTCAAAGCAACACGGAAACAATGAATGCAGAGTGAAGACATCACAATAGCGCACACGTTACACCAGAGCAAATAACAACGAAGAATCATAAATAATCATAATACCTCTCCATCATCTTCAAGGGGGTTCCTGGCACTGAGGCCGGGGCCACTGGAAAATATATGCAAAACATGTGTTCATTCTATCTGATAATAAATGCATTTTGTTCTCAGTCCCCCTGGCCAAATGAGATATAGTCTTCTGGACTATAGACAGGGCTATTTGTGTCTATGTTATAATGTTAGTAGCCTATGCATGTGTTGGCATGTACAGTAGGTTCTGGTTCTATTTTATGTAGAAGTTAAACATCAGCAGGGTCACCACTGTCTCTGCTAACACAATCTGAGAACCCATCGTCAAACAATAAAGGAAAAACAGCACCCTCTTTGCCAGTCTGTTGAGAGACTACTGCTAGTGCTAACATGACAGCTAAACTGATCATGAGCAAAACCTAGAAGTGTGTTACATGACCATCCCCTGGTGGACAAACTTGTAAACAGCATGACATGCAGTATATAATGCATAATGAACTGTGAACAGACAAAGCAACAAGAGACATCCTCATCCTTACATAAGTAATAGGAAGAATATGAACATGAGGCGCAATCTGGTATCACCAGAGTAATCTAATAGGAGAGTAATGACACTCTGTTGACTCCCATTGTAAGTGTAACAATGGAATGCGGAAGTGCTCATCCTATCTCAATGGGATAGTTCCAGCCATAGGAGCAATGTTTGGAACTATATAGCATAGGCACCCGGGCTTTACGGCGAGATCAAAGCGTGTCGCCACTCTTACTAGATTACTCTGAGTATCACATGCATGCTAAACAGACTAGACTGAGGGACAGCTTCTGCTGCACATCTTTATTTATTCACTCATAATTAAATATATCTACCTGCTGCACTTTAGACCATGCTCTGCTTTTCCCCCCCACTTTTCTTCACTATTCACCAGTGGTAGAAGGTATTTTAACACGTGGTGATGTTGAAGCGTGGGCGGGGCTCTGCTGGAAATTACATACATCAAACATATCAGATATCCGTGATTCACTGCATGTGTTACATCGAACTTTATACTATGCTCTGCTCTCTACCTGTCCTCAAACGAGCATGACAGTGTAATCAAAATAATAATGGTCAGATCATCGCATACAGACAGATGTTTTATTTACTGCGGAGAGAACACATGTTTGACTGATCACTCGTCACTCTCGTGGTGTTTTTCCCCCTCTCCCTCATGGTTCCATAAGGATATGTAGGCTACAGGAGAAGGAGAAGTAGTCCGCACACTGTTTGTAGCTCCCACAGGAATTGTATTAGGTATAAGGATGACAACGTTTCGACCCCTTATGGGTCTTCGTCAGGTGGCCTTGGCCTCGTTTAACAGCCACGGCAATGTTATGATGATGAAGATCGTTGTCATTTTTTTGTTGTCATTTGCTCTCTTAATACCCTGACGTGTTCACTTGTTCCAGCTTATTGCTCCACCTTGCTTCAGGAATACACAAAATACACATTAAAGAAGCAGCCAAAACTGCAAATAAGTTTGCCATGGATAATGGTTGGTCACTGTCACATGAGACACACACTAGCTGTTTCAGTAGTCTTATGTCCTTCTTCTATATAGGTCCCTACGAATCCATTACACACTTTGTGTATATTATGTGTGAAATATTCCATTCCCCTTAACGCCCAGTCCACCACAATTCACAGTGCATCTACTGTACTAGTTGTAACAATTATCCCCAAAGGCACCCCGGGTCTGCAACTTGCATAGTTGTGGACTGGGCTTATATTAAAAAGTCCAAGGACTGATTGCTTGACTTATTGGTAGCTTCTTTACCTTCTCTAAGAGTTCGGGTGTCCATAATAAACTAACAGGAAATTGTCACAACAGTCCTGCTTATAATATATTTTGTATCTCTATGTCACTGGATTTCCACTAAATTCAGTCAGATTGCAGAATGTGTGATGAAGAATACAGTGGTCAGCTGGAAGTGCGAGACGTTCCGGGGTAAGTTTGCACTTCCTCCCCACATATTTGTGCGTTGTCACTGCTGTTGTATCCTACTAGCTCACCTACCAGTGATGAGCCCCCACCGGGGGGACGTTCGTAGTGCCTCTGTGACCGTCCTACTCCTAATCCTCCTGCCAACACTCCCTGCTTGATGGGGGTGACACAGCTCGGCCCGTAGGATCACCCTCCCCGCCTGGCTTCCCTTTCCTGAACATGCACCACAGTGGATTAGAACCCCCAGACTATGTGGTGGTGGTGGGCTTGTTGGTGTCCTTTCATTTTTCAATTGCATCTTTTATTTTTATATTTTGTTACAGAACAGATTTGCATGTTAAAAAACCCAAAGACAAAGTTGAAAATAAAATGCACATGAGTGAGTCTCCCTGGTTCCCCGATGGCTTACATTCTGTCTTTTTGCAGTGTTGTCAAGATATGCGTCAAATGCAAAGAAAACCCAGCGGCTCTGGTCATCAGGGCAGGAGATGCCTTCTGCAGGTAAGACTTTGAGTAAGAAGCTCTGGGGCCTGTACAATGATTGAAGGACGTCATCGCTGTAGGGCAGAGATGGTGTTTCTACTATCAGTAATATCACTACTACAGTCTTCACACAAAAATAGTGATATTAACTGATCTACAAGCTCACAATGCTAAGCTTGTAGAACTGCTATTTTTGTCTTCTACAATGACATGCCTAACACAGAAACACCTGGTTGAATGTGGATAAGTCTCTTTTTGTTTTTCATGAAAGGAAAACAATGTATACTGTACCAATTATATAATCATTGATAACCTGTTCTTAATAAATGCTTATTTGACAACAAAAAGAAGAAGAAAGTGGATAAGTCTCTGTTGGTTTTATACATATTTTTCCAATAAATAGTATTAACAGATTTAACAAGATACCACAATGAAGGAGACATATTCTATGAAATCTTTGTATTATTAAACATCAACCTTTTTTATAATAATGTTATTTTATGTTATTAGGGACTCCAATTTGTCTCAATCTCTCTGAGCATTTTTTTTTTACAGAGAGTGCATGGTCGGGAAAGTAACTTTTAAAAAAGGCATTTTATTAATTAATCATCGGCATGGTATGCTGCAGAGCAGAGATCACAACGTACACGTTTCAGTGTGTAGCCTTTGTCAGAGTGGTATGATATCATACAACACTACAGAACTGGTTGGAATAACGTGTTCCTTCCACGGGCTACGTCCAACCAAGGAAACTCCCCCCTGTCAGGTGTAAAGGAGCAACTTGGACACTCAGGCATGAAGGAAGCATGAGTTCAAGTCCGTTGCTCTCCCCTTGTCTCCCATATATGGGGACTAGGTTGGTGGAGGGTGTGTAGAGCCCAGGATCACATTAGATGATTGACACAGGGGTGAAAAATGGGTTACAAAATCATGGGATAAAAAAATATATATTAAAAAAATATATATATCATACAACACTGACCAAGGCTACACAGCTGTGGTGTCCATAGACTTGGCAGCCATATGACGTATTTCCGAAAGCCAGACGTTGGAGCGGCTAGTGCCCCTCAAAAAACATTGTTGAAATGAAAATATAGTCTGGGGCAGAGGTTCTGCTCTAGCAAGGAGTGTGTGCACAGTTTCACGTCAAACGGGCCAATATTGCAAAACATTAGCTGTTCACGGACGGACAGACAGGGGGAAAAACATAGTCAAAATAGACAATTAGGTTATAGGCTTTCATCAGTGATTCATCAGGTAGTAGCCTATGATTATGCATATCATATTACATATTCCAATGCAGTTGTTGTTGAGTGGTGACCAATTGTTGTTATATTCCAGGGTCCCACAAACACTGGAGCTGAAGAGCCTGTTGTGTTACAGTTGTTGTCTGACCATCAAAGATATGGTGAGTGAAACACAGCTTGTATGATGATCAGTGGAATCATTTAAAATATGTCACATCTGTCTGTCTAGTAGTCTACCCCCTTATTTATTATGATCTGTTGTTTTCTCCCCACATCTCTAAAAGCCTCTGATAAATTTGAAGTCACTCTGGATGAGTAATGCATGGCAAAACATATTCATTTTAGGTCTTCATTCAAAAAACAAATATTGACAATGTCAACCCTTCAAATGTAATGTCACTTACATAATGTACTCCTTTGTAGGTCTGTATTCAACTCAGTGAATGAGCAAAAACAGTTCAGTTTGATATCTGTGTGTGTGTGTGTGTGTGTGTGTGTGTGTGTGTGTGTGTGTGTGTGTGTGTGTGTGTGTGTGTGTGTGTGTGTGTGTGTGTGTGTGTGTTTGTGTGTGTGTGTGTGTGTGTGTGCGTTCAAAGCTTCACTAAGTTCACTTAATTTGGTGTGTGTGGCTGATGTACAGTATATGACATATACGTATGTCCTGATGAATATCTGATTTATTGAAACGTTGACGACGCAATAAAAATACAACAGAGCTTTTTCACCATCACCTGAGTGCAGACTTCTTTTTTTATGATACCTTTACTGTGCCACGGATGTCCATCCACTGTACTATAGTTTGTCCTCAAACCATGAAAAACAACATACTATAATGTCCTCGAAATCCATGAAAAACGACATACTATAGGCTATACATGGGCAACTGGCGGCCAGGGTGCCACATGCGGCCCCCACCTTCACTTAATGTGGCCCTCAGGTTAATATCAGAATACTGATATATTATTTATTTCAGTTGTTACAATTCCAAGGTTCATAAAGTTAACTATAATTAAGGACATTTGAAAGGCATTTGAAATAAAAATATATATTTCAGGATTCCAATTCAAAAATAGCAAAAAATAATTCAGGATATATAGCATATATTATATATATATATATTTTATAGCAAAAATAGAAGATCTACAATCTCAAAACGCGATGCAGTGTGACGCGTTTTGAGCTTGTAGGTCGGCTATTTTTGCTACGACAGTAACATGCAATGTGGCCCTCTGGAGCGAGTGTATAGAAACATAGTGGCACAAAGTTGCCCACCCCTGCTCTATTAAGACACTTGGCTCCATCTTGCGCCACCCTTATCCCTAAACGTATTTGCCATTTTTTACTATTTTTTAATTAGTTCAACTAGCCGATCTACATCGAGACATTTTGAGCTTGTAGATCAGTTCTTTTTATTTTAACTATATTTTAAAAGGTTTTTTAAGTAAAAAATGGCAAATTTGTTTAGGGATAAGGGTGGCGCAACATATAGCCCTGTGTATATGATCCTCAGGTTGTGGGTTCGAATCCAGACATGGATGACGATCAAATGACAATGTTTGAGAATCAATGTGTTGATAAGAAGAGGCAGCTGTGGGTAGAAAGGCTGCCTGGCAAGCCAAAGGTCCTGGGTTTGAATCCTGGTCCTGGCAAGGCCCTAACTGCTCTTCTGACAAACAGAGTTTTCCCTGTGGCATTAAAGCAGCACTACTTATTTGTCAATAGTCAATGGCAGATATTGGCACGTCAAAACAAATCACTTCCACCTAGAAACTCCATTCCAACTTTTTATAATTCAGCTTACTGTGGAGACACATGCTGGAACTTTTTACTTACTGTTTTGAAGTTTCTGAGTTATTTAACTTAATTAAACGCCCAATGCATTCTCAATGGCTATAGCACAAACTTTGGCATGCTACTAGTCCTATACTTACACCTAGAAACCCCATTGAAACCTATTTAGGTTCATCTAACGGTGGACATGTTTGCCTGAAAAGGAATCTTTGAAATGTTTCATAGTTTTAGAAAGATAGTGCTTCAAATTTGAGAAATGTATAATGGGGCTCAATGGCAGATATTGGCAAAAAAGAATCACTTTCACCTAGTGGTGGAAAATAACGAAGAGCGCCCGTCTCTTTCTCTCTCTTTCTCTGGTGCAATTGTGAGCCGGTGGAAATGTGTTTGGTTTATTATAATTTTTGTGCTTTTGCTGTGCTATACTTTTGCATGTTGTTTGAAATGTTTTTCTTTCTTTTGCTATATGAGTTTAATTAGAGTGAGATTATTGTCCAGTGATTTTGCTTTATAGTTTTGCTTATTGTGTGTGAATTGCATGAGTTATATATATTATTTTTCCACTGACTGACACAACCTACCCTGGCTAATCAAGGACCTACAGCTGGGTTGGGTGTGGCCCACCAATCAACAGCCATATAAGACTGAGGAGAATGTTTGGAGGACAGACAGAGTTTGGAGTGTGTGCGAGCTGAGCAGACCAGACCATATAGCTCCCATGGGCTGGGGCCAGCCAGGGGTCTGGACACTCCAGCTGGGGGCCAGTGGTAGCCGTGAGCGGGTTGACTTTTGATGGGCTGTAACCGCCAAGAGAGCCAGGCCTTCAACCCGCTCTAAGTGCCACGACCACGACTCCCGGCTGTTGTGTGCCCGGCCCGGCCCGGCCTGTGGGAGCGGTCGAGAAGAGGAACAGAGAGCGAGGTGTGCTAGACGGGAGACGGTTGTGAACTTGTGAATCGCTTGTAAACGTAGGGGATCGGGTTCCACAGCAGATGTTCGAGACCAGCAGAGGAGCTCGACTGTGACCTGTCTTGATACAGTGAGATCGGGAGTTGGATCATCAGAGACGGAGACGGAGAGAACAGCGAGGTCGCAATACTACACGCCGATAACGGAAGGGCTCAGGGTGACACCTGGGCTGGCCCGTAAGTACCCATACAAGTAGTATTGCCAACGTGTAGACCGACCTGTCACTCCCATCTTTAGAGCCGTAGGATTTTGTGAAACAGATGAACTGTGTCCAGTCCTCTTGTTGTGTGTTTCAGCGGCCAGAAGAGTAAAAGGCACCGATGAACTTTTTGGATCCTGACTGTCCCCGCAGCCCCGCACCTCCTCCTGCAGTTTGCACAATTGTAGCTTTGCACAAACACAGTATATTGTAGCTTTGCACATTGTGGGGAACCATATTTTAAAGTTGTTTGGTTTTGTTTATTTGGTTAAGTGTTTATTTTTAGTTAGTTAGGATTGTTATAGGGATTTTAGACTTAGGGCGTTTTTAATATTGTATTTTTCTACTGGCCATTTTAGCGTGCCCCCCTTGTCTAATTCAATAAAAAGTATGTTGTAATTCCTCCCCGACATCCTGCCTCGAATTCAGTCTTTTAACAGTTTTTCCTTTAACTCATATGCTCTTTTTAACTGGTTTTTAACTCGAACCTGGGTGTCCTTTTATTGTTGTTTTTAAGAGTATCTTTGAGGGCTTGCACCTCGAAAAAGCAAGTGGCGTAGTTGGCTACCTTTTACTTTAAATAAGTCTCACAGTATATGCACACCGCACTTTAAATAGTGCACTTTAATTAATTTTACTGTGTTTCTTGTTATAAGTATTTTATTTAACCGCCCCCGTCACACAATAACAGCGAGCCGCGGTGTGTGTGTGTGTGTGTGTGTGTGTGTGTGTAGGCCGGGCGCAATTGGGTGGGGGACGGGGGGACACGTCACACGTCTGCCAAGTGCCCCCTGGCTCCGTCACGTGCAATGTAGGCTATTCCGTAGGATTGCATAAAGAAGTGCATTTGTGTGACCGAACGCCGCATAGTACGCATAGCCCCGTAACTTCGGGAACGGTAAGACTATTCTACTCTACTACACTACAGTAATTGTATAAACTTGTGAAAACACAAAAACATACCAGGCCAGTCAGAGCAGCGTTATGGACGTACCGTAAACTAAATGCAGCTGTAGGCTAACGTTCGTCATTAGAAGAAAATCGTTCAATTGAGAGTATCAGTGTCAAGAATTGAAATGGCAGTGGAGTGTGAGGTAGCTAGGGTAGGGAGTCACCATAGACTAGTCTAAATATCTCCCTAGGGTTAGGGTTATCAATATCATTTTGGAACATGTTACCACATCACATTAACATAACACAAAATAAATTATCTTTCAAATTACCTCATCTGACTTCTCCTCTGCATGCTGTAGTGTTTAGATGGTTCTGTTATGACTTCTCCTCTGCATGTTGTAGTATTTAGATGGTTCTGTTATGACTGCATGCTGTCGTGTTTAAATGGTTCTGTTATGACTTCTCCTCTGCATGCTGTAGTATTTAGATGGTTCTGTTATGACTTCTCCTCTGCATGCTGTAGTGTTTAGATGGTTCTGTTATGACTGCATGCTGTAGTGTTTAGATGGTTCTGTTATGACTTCTGCTCTGCATGTTGTAGTATTTAGATGGTTCTGTTATGACTGCATGCTGTAGTGTTTAGATGGTTCTGTTATGACTTCTCCTCTGCATGTTGTAGTATTTAGATGGTTCTGTTATGACTTCTCCTCTGCATGTTGTAGTATTTAGATGGTTCTGTTATGACTTCTCCTCTGCATGTTGTAGTATTTAGATGGTTCTGTTATGACTTCTCCTCTGCATGCTGTAGTATTTAGATGGTTCTGTTATGACTTCTCCTCTGCATGTTGTAGTATTTAGATGGTTCTGTTATGACTTCTCCTCTGCATGCTGTAGTATTTAGATGGTTCTGTTATGACTTCTCCTCTGCATGTTGTAGTATTTAGATGGTTCTGTTATGACTTCTCCTCTGCATGTTGTAGTATTAAGATGGTTCTGTTATGACTTCTCCTCTGCATGTTGTAGTATTAAGATGGTTCTGTTATGACTTCTCCTCTGCATGTTGTAGTATTTCATTTCCCGACTTATGTCCCAGTAGCTACCCTCAATCAGTCCCACTAGGGAAAAACCAGGGGCACACAATCCGTTGGAACTACTCCAGAACTATACTCTGCCAGGGCTGGGAGATACACTTACTGACTACAGTAAGTTAAATACATTTTGTTTTAACGCACATTTAAAGATGTAGTGCTTTAACCTTTTGTTGTTTTTGTACAAATAATAGCATCTACCTTTAAAAACAACCAAAGGCTGTCCAAAGTGCTGCACAGCAAGACTACTACAACACAAATGCATAAAATTAAAGCATACAAAAAAAGAAACGTGAGTTTAACACAAACGTGCACAAAGAAGTGTCCAACCATCTCTCCATGAAGGCATGGAGTTTAAAAAAGAAGAGAAAATAAAAAGTACGGCTGGGGAGAACGCAGGTGTGTTTTAGGCCAGTGAAGCTGCTACAGTTGTTATGGCAACAGCTCTGAGTCACCAGCATCTCAAATGCTACCTGTATCACACACAGCTTGATCTTCACTCACACCACACAGTCTACGTCCAGCCAGGGCAGTGGTGGAAAGTAAGTACATTTACTTAAGTCAAATTTTGAGGTACTATTACTCTAAGGCCTCACTCACACCTTCGCAACAGACTGATGTATGCTTGTTGTATACAAAAGGGTGTGATACATCTTGCCCCAATGCATTTCCAATGGGAGTCACATGGTTTGACACAACATTTATGTTGTATGGGGGGGATGGGGGGGGGGGGGGGCAGTCGAAACACAGCCGAAAGCCATACAACGGCTTGTAGTCCAAAATGTTGTATCAAACCATGTGACTTCCATTGGAAATGCATTGGGGCGGCCATGACACTTACATCGAGCATGCATGAGGCCTACTTCTGTGACACAAGTATTGGTTAGGCTTCACTATACTTTTACTTCTACTCCATTTACTCCACTACTATTTACTCAGAGGCAAATATTATACTTTTTACACTATACAATTATTTGAAAGCCCTATAGTTACTGGTTACTTTGTAGATTTTGATTATTAAAATGCATGCATTAACCACTTCATCCCCATTTTGCATATGCTATACCGGTATATGTACTGTAGTTTTCCAGCTTTGTAATGCGTTGTGAGCTTCTAGAATCTCTAGATCTACTATTTTTCAAAGCATATTTTTATACATTTGGCAACTTGTGAAATAGGACATTCTGCAAAATGTGTACAATTTCAGTACTTAAAGGAGCATTCAGTGATTTGGGTGATTTGGAAAAAAAATCCCGGTCCGCCCCGGCCCCCGGTAACAAGATGTGCACGCAACAGGCCGCCCCCCCGCTATGTAAATATACTTTTGTACTATTGTGGTATTGCTACTTTTACTTAAGTACAAAATGTGAGTACCTCTTCCACCACTGTTCTAGGATTTCTACTTTTATGTTGCAATTGCGTTATTATAGGGTACATTGAGAGCTCATTATAATAACCCAGTGTTGTACAATGTTGCATTGCTTTGTCTTCTAGGGAAATACACCTTTGGGGAGGATCTTATTAAACCCTGTGAGTGCTGTACAGATACATCAATTATCAATCAATGGGTTGATCTGTCCATTCTTAAACCCTCATCACTTACAGTACATTGATTCTGTGACACAAGTATTGGTTAGGCTTTCTGGGCCGATGCAGAGTTAAAGGGCCATACAGCCATCATCAACGCCATTGTCTGTTCACAGCTTCGGCCATATATATATTATTCACAGACATAATTGTACAGTACATTTGTTCTGTTTGTGGCTTTATGTTTGGAGCGTGCACAGGCTATTGGCCATTGAAATGTTACCAAACGGCAAATGTACCTGAATACTGTAAGTAAATCAACGTTGGCGGTGTAGTCTATCATGCCATTACTATATATAGGAAGGCTCTGTTTTGTATGTTTTGTAAATAGACTAATGCCTGGCTGGGACAGACAAACGGACCCATGTTTAGTTTTTAGATTGACAGATAGCGGGGTTCGAGCTGGGGTGCCCGTCCTGATGATGGCTCAGCAAGTTATTGTACCGACCGTACGCTCCTTGTGAGTCCCGAGGACCTGAGTTCTGTGTCTGTCTTGCATGTCTTCCGTCTGTGTTGTCTGTTTATCCAAATAAAACATAAAATGCCAATAAAAGAAAATAAATACAAAAATAGATGTTCTTCAATGGTTGACAGACACCTCACATTGCTCCCATGACCCGATCTCTCACTGAGGTGTCCATATAATTGGATTTCTCCCGTGTCAGATGTGGATGGCCATAAAGCCATTTAGACGAATGCTGGACAACTCACCCCGGTGCTTGCCCGTTTTTCCTCCCGGAAATATAAAAAGATACTCCTGTGGAATTGACCCTATAAACAATTTAGTATTATTTAGTATATGTAAGGTTTTGCACACTCAAATGGTACCTCGTCAGATAATCCCCACATATCCTACAACAACTTCTGTGAACAGACTTCACTGTAGTAGCTTTTCATAAATTATATTTGTACTTAGGCTGTCTGCTGTCATGAAAGTTTATAGTTAGAGAAATACAAAGTCCAGCCGTCTGCTGTCCAGCCTCTCCCACCCCTCACTGGGGGAAATTCTGGGAGGAAAACAGAAACGGGGTGAGTTGTCTTGTTACCATTTAGACAGCTCACCATGACTTGAACTGGAAAGCATAACTGCCTTTGTTTGTCACCAATGTCGTAATTACCTTTTGTTGTATTGCCAGGTTCCGTTCCAAAATGACACATGGTGTTGGTAAAGTCTGTCAGGCAGTCTGCTGACAAAATCAATTCATTAATTCATACATCACATACACAACTTGAATGTAGATTTGACACAGTTGGCCTTATTGTTTGTTTATCAAGATATTAAGCACATTAAAGATTGGGGGAATGTGTTGAACAATTACAATTTACATTGAATTTAGGCATTTATTATCCAGAGCAAAATTGTAGTAGTGGCATGAACCGTAAGGGTAAATGGTCAAGTAAATATAGCACAAATAAGTTTGTTTTACGAATCCTAGCATCCATATTCTGGGGTGTACATTCTGTAAGAATCACACCCGTGTGAAGTGATGAGGGCGCTAATATATTAAAGTCTAAGTCACGTTCATTGATTAGGTGATGTAATGGTGACGAAAAACAAACTGACAAAACAAACATTACAAGATGACGTAAATTTTCCCTTCGTTGTCAATGGCGTCTTTTAAAACAAACATTAAACCTGTAGCCTATAGGAGGGGCTAGCTTAATAAAGTCTGTGAAAGCTGCTAGTCCAAAAGGACGAGGGGACCGACCTAGCCAAAGGCAAATATAATTTCCCTTCCGTTTTGAATCATACATCTTCCACTTTGTCAATTTGTGTTCAGTATGCTGTCAAAGAGCACAACCACCATATGACTTGAACATGTTTCTGTCATTTCTGTTCTAGTTTATAGCGTGCTGCGTGCCACATTATTCTGCCCACCAACTATTCAAAAAACAGCATGCGTTCATGATCAAATCAAGATGCTTGTGGTGACTTGTAAATACCAACACAATAACTAAGAGGAAACAGTCATACCCAAGAGACAAAAAAGAGAGGGATTCATCTGGGTTTATCTAGCATGTTTAGAAAATTGCTAATCTACAAGGTCACAAAATGCATCACGATTTGAAGAGTTAATTGTGATATTCTTAGATATATTTTATACAGTACTAAACTGTATAAAATACAGTTTAAGAGGTTAATGGTTGTTTTGTAATAGTAATCCAAATCTGCAAAGTAGGCCTACTGTAAGAACTACAGTGACTAGAGCGGTAGTAAGAAGTATCAAAAAATGTACATACTCAAGTCTATTGTCTAAGCATGTGATAAAATAATGATCACTGTGTTTACTCCCTTGTCCTGTGCTTCAGTAGAATCTATATAATCTGATTAAAGATTGATCAACAATGATTGATCACTGTTCATTGAGCAAGTACCCCGTGAAAGACAATGGCCCTGGTTATGTATAGGGATGGTGGAGTTCTCCCTCTTAAACCAAAAGCGGTTGTTCAGAATTCTATTGGAATTCAACGGTTGGTTTGGCTGCTTCGATGGCTGGCTGCTGCGAGCTTATATAATCTCTGAGTCACTGGGTGGAGGTTGGTGATGCTTTGTGACTAAACAGTGTGGATGCATCCTGGATAATTGACGAACATTGACGAGGAGAGGCATGAGTACTTTCCGTTCAATAGAAGGTCAATGAACCCCCTGCACATGCACGCACGCACGCACGCACGCACGCACGCACGCACACACACACACACACACACACACACACACACACACACACACACACACACACACACACACACACACACACACACACACACACACATCTCTCATTAACCCTACCTGTATCTCTCCCTCTCTCTCTCGCTCACACACGCATACACAAACACACACAAAATGCTACGCATCTGAACCCACCCAGTAGTTGAGTAGCTATACAGATTGTAGATTCTTCTCACCAGCAATTATGTTTCAGCTGATGTGAATAAGCAAGCTAGCACTCCTGGAGTTCTGAAAGGTATTCATTATCTGCCTGTGTTTAGTTAGACAGTTGAGCATGGAATGTCACTGTGTGTGGTCTTGTCAGTAATATCACTGTAACGTCCTCATATCAGCAGAGAATTCAAATGCATGTGTATGAGCCAAATGGGTAATTCACGGAGTAAAATAAATGCTGTGTAAACTGTAAACCGTAAAGCCTCTATTTTAGCTTTTCATTTACATTGTAAAATATATCTGATTGATTGTGGCATACAGGTGGCCTTTTACAAGTTGTGTTAACATGACATCATATATTATCTGTAAAAAGAAAACCCATCTTGAAGAGTTTAATGAGAGGCAGGATATCCATCCACCCATCCATCTTCAACCGCTTATCCGTAGTCGGGTCGCGGGGGCAACAGCTCCACCAGAGTGTTCCAGACTTCCCTCTCCAGAGCAACATTAGTGACTTCCTCCTGGGGGATCCCAGGACGTTCCAAGGCCAGTGAGTCAATGTGTTTCCTCCAACTGCGCCTTGGTCTACCCCGGGGTCTCCTCCCAGTGGGACCTGCCTCGAGGACCTCCCTAGGGAGACGCCCGAAAGGCATCCTAACCAGATACCCAAACCACCTAAGCTGGCTCCTTTCCAGGCGAAGAAGCAGCGACAGGATATCATGTGCAAATGAACAAAGTGTAAAACTCATATAATCTTTCCATATGTGGTTTTGAAGACCTCCAATCCAGCCACCTCCAATTGGCAATCTGCAGGTGGATTCAACACCTCTTTTCACATAATGCATCTCACTTATGGGCACATTTAATGATACATTTTAAGCACTGCTTTATTTAGATACAAGGGTGCAGAGAGAAACTGAGTATAGAACGGGAAAATGACACAAACACAGGCCTCTGGCGAGAACCACTGGCTTTTCCAATACCACCCCACAGTACACACCTATAGGGCAGTGGTTCTCAACCTGCGGTCGGGACCCCACATGATATATATATATATATATATAATATATATATATATATATATATATATATATATATATTGTTTTTAAGTGAAATATCCCTTTTAAGACTGTTTTACTTTCAAAAGTAATCAACAAACTATACTATAAAAACTGATCAAACATTGGCTAAATTATCACATAATTTAAGAAAGAGGGCAAAGATTGTGACATTCGGTGATCTACAAGCTCACAATATTTATCTGTGGAACAGAGTCAAATAAAATGTAATGCCTCGAGTCCTACATTCCAATCAGGGTTGGGCGGCCCAGTTGAAAATATTTTGGGGTGTCACGACAGTCACGTCACAAACAGGGCTTTCAGAAGGTAGCTCTCCACCACCCAGCTTAGACGTAATATAATATTGTCTAAGCTGGGTGACATAGACATATTGTATAGCGCTAGTGACCACATATTACATTCGAGCGTTTGCATAAAATGCAATGGCAAATGAGCTGAGCTATCACATACTCTGCTTATCTCCAAGTGCTGCTGAGAGTGAATTATGCTTAGCAGATGTTTTTTTCACGTATAATAATAATAATCCATTGATTTTCCCTGGGCCGCTTTGAGATGACCCATGTCCCCAATTCCCATTTCAGTGACTGTATTTTAATTAGGTATTTGGTTTTTCTGACCTCTAACCCCTGTTCACAAACACAGTCATTAATCAGTGGTTGATTGTCTGTCTCTTTATCTCCCTTACTCCCTTACTCGACTCGATGACTTTGGGTTTGTATAGGCCCTACTCTTCTGTCTCATTCCCTAACGTTAATGCATTTCTGCTGATAATCATAGATTTGTATTTATTGCTCGTATTAATTCCTCCTAAGAGCAACTACGTATTATCCTTCTACGTATTATTATTCACCTATTTGTTTTGTCTAAAAACAGTTTTGTATGGTAAAAAGTGGTCTCAATTCAATCCAATAGGCCCTATGTCCTGTCCAAATCAATCACACGTCACATTATTAACATTTACATGCTTACATGCGGAATTAGTAGTTGATTGTAGATGAAGCTGTGAATTGTAGCATATTTAATTTTCTTTTCTTCCTCCAGTGTCACCAAATCATGCTAGAACATGATATATCAGAATTTGTGTGAAAAATACTAGGCATTGATGGTGTGGTTGTCAACCTCTGAATGTAACTGTTAGACCTCTGGAGAACTTCATAATTTATCCACCAGGTGTCAGTGCTAGCCGTTTTGGTCGCAGTGCTGAAGCTGCAGTTTCTCTTCTAGGCACGCTGTTAGGCTACTACTAGATATGCTATCTATGACTATCACACATTTATTTAATTTTCGCAAAGTGTAGGTCGACAGCATTCAAACAGTCATAGACTATCTATAAATCAATTTAACTATCTTAAGAAATGTGTACCTATACTTGTCCAAATCTAAATGTCAGTGCCACACATTGTAATGATCTAGAAGAAAATGTTAAATAATGTATCGCCATAATCGCCAGTAAATCGGTGAGAGAGAGATCAGATAGAGCTACACAGAGAGTGCGGTGGAAAGCCTGGTGAGGCGAGGTTACACACACAGAGAGAGAGAGAGAGAGAGAGAGAGAGAGAGGCGGTTCTACACGTCTATCGTTCTGCCCCCAGTCATCATCTGAACTCAGTCAAATCTGCAGTAGCCGACTAGCCGTTGCGTTGGTCTCTTGGAAAGGAGACAGTGGAGGAAACGCGGACACAAGAATGAACACCGCATGAGGAATATCCAGCCGTTGGTCGTCATCGCCAGGGATTAAAACCATGGAGCTTTAATTAGAGCGATATCTTCTGATTCAATTCTAAAAGGATATATTTTTTATTTTTCCGCCCTGCTTGAATCTATAGTCTGCTAGATAGATTCTTCTTCCAGGATGTTGCCTGGTGGATTTCCTACTGTACCGCAATGGCTCCGCTTTTAGTTTAAATAAAACACCATTTCGGCAGGAGGTCTCTTGTTGTGTGGTCGAACCTTGTAGGTAGGTCAACCACGTTCGTGCAGCCGCAACGCTGGATTTGTAGAAGTCAATGGTGCTTTCAAGAAAAATGTGACTCCGTGCCCTTCATAATAATTGTACCTTTGGCACTGGGATCAACGAGAATATTGTGGATTACAACGTGGCTGCATTTGGAAGAAACAAAGCGGAGGTCCGTCAGTGATTATTAGCTTTTCCTGCTCTGTCAAAATGAGTGTGTGTTTAATTGAATCAAACACATGAGCGGATTTTAACCCAACGCCGTGCCCGGGGAGGAGGGGGACGCTACGGAGGGAAAAAAAAAGATCTCTGAGGATTTTTTCCCCCCATCTGTAATTCTGTACAAGAGGCTGCACTGGAGAATTATGGAGAACGAGGTTTTTACCCCTCTGCTGGAGCAGTTTATGCTCACACCGCTGGTCTCATGGGTAAGAGAGCCCCCATAACCATTTCAATGTGTTTTTAAGCCCACTAATTAACGACACGTGCCCCCTGAATACCCTCCATAGAGTATCGGGCTGATGCATATCTCCACTGTCCTTTTTATTTACAGGCGAAGACAGTCGGCCAGGTGACGGTAAACGATGGTAGCCATCTATCAGAATATATGGAATTAGTGGATGGGATTTACCTGAACGAGATGATGCTTGAGATGTAAGTATTTAAGAATTAATCTATTTTTCTATGTCTCTTTGTCATCTATTAGGTGTACTGACTGTACAGAAACAATGGACCTCATATTGGGGTCAGTGGTCAGGTCACACTGTCAGACACTTTTACACACTTATTGTTTGAAACCACTGGAGCTAAGACTACAGTCTACAAGACAGCCTGGGCCCAGTGACTGCAGAGTGCAGACTTCCACCTAAATGTCATATATAGAAATGATGTTATGTCAGAAGAACTCCATCCCGTTAGGGTTATTTGGAATATTGTTGGATTAGACATTATTTTAGTAGCCTAAAGCTTGTTGCTTTAATAACCTCTCTACCCATATGGGCTGCCATTGTATATGCTACTGCTAATAGCATTAGCTGGAAGGGAATTCGTCCAAAATCATCAAGATTGTGCACTTGGTGACAACCCTTAATACATGTTAGTTTACAGCCTGATCTTGTAGGCCTGATCTGAGCCTTGCACTGCAGCCATTTTCAGCAGGCAGCTCTGACAGCTTCCAGTTGATTGCATGGAGCAGTGTCATTGTCATCATCGCCTCTCCCCAGCCAGCTGGAATGTCACAATGTCAAGTGTCATTTGCAGAAAACTGACTCCCTGCCACTGGAAGATGCAGCTGCAGTCTTTTTGATTTACAAAGTGAGAGGGAGAGAAGCTGACATGCATGTTTTTATATGGCTTTAGTTTTAGATGATATCATTCTGGCTCTCCAGTGTGTGACTGACACTTGTATGTTGAATGGTGCCGGGTGGACAGTTTTCCATTCCTTTGTCTGGCTGCCGTTTGTCACAAGCACACCTCTGCTCACATTTTTCCCATATCGGCACTCCTGCTAAGGTTTATGCTGGCAGTCTCTCTGTTGTGGCAAGATAGCCCAATCATCAAGTCTTACTCCTCTCCCATTTGAATTTAAACAAATCTCATAAATTATTGTGTTTTCATAGGCCATGGGGTTAAAAGGCTACAACAATTGCATATGTGGTGAAAATCAAGGTTCTTGTGTTGATGCTTATCTCCATTTTGAATCTAAACATATATGGCAGTTTTGGCAGCCGGTCACTCTTTGGTACCGTTGTATTTCTGTCCATTCGGAGTCTACTGTCCTGAGAAATGTTTGTGAACCAATTGGGTCAGGGTTAAACAATATCAATTTAGGATATTGCGCTGTTTACTACAGTGTCTGACTTGACGATCAATGTAAAATTGGGGACCCAGTTGATGCTGTTTGAGAAGTATTGCCCATGTCACACCCGGTCAGGGTGTAGGATTCCCACACCAGAGTATGACATAATACCAAAATGTGTTCCATGTGATGAATGCCACAGACGAAAAACAGTCCAAGTCCACACTATTGATCCATAATGTATAAATGATAGATACGGGTTCAGGACAACGAGGCCTTTTCGTGGAGGGGTCAGAATGAAATTTGGACTTAAGACTGTTTTTCGTCTGTGGAACTCATTATTGCTCTACTATCCACTGGTCATCAAGTCAAAGGGCAGCCATAATATTGTCGAGACTCGAGAGGCTTAGGGTTTTCTTTTTGCAGCAAGGAAACTGTCTTCAGATTAGGCCTACTGAGATGAAACTGAAAACATATTAACACCTAGCACCGGTAGCTCTGATTATTGCACTGCACTGTTTGGAAAAGCAATTTACATCTTATGCTTTTAGAGAGAAAATGTTGGAATGGAAGAAGGCATGTGTATAGGCATGTTTTGTGATCCACTCATCGGCGGATGTGTGCCTCGTGAGATTACATGTCAAGTGTGTTCTAATCATCGTGTTGGACAAAACTAGTTAAATTGAACCCAACTTGAAGCATAAACATGGTTCCCCCCCCCCCCCCCCCCCCCCACCACACACACACACACACACACAGCTGTTCATGTCTAAACTCCCATTCAATAGGAGCTCTGTCTTTATCTTAAAAACACTAAAACAAATGGGGTTTGTGTGAGAACCTTCCTCTGTGGTCAAATTTAAGCTGTTGTGGGTGGACTGATGCTAAGAGAACAGCCAGCGTATAGCCCAAGTGAACTGTGCCTACTTTATTTGTCGCCTGGCAGGATGTTAGGGATTGCCAATCACTGTGCGTGTGCGTGCGTGCGTGCGTGTGTGTGTGTGTGTGCGTGAGAGACATTGGTATATGCAAGGTTTGTGTGTCAATGCGGCTGTGTGCTTGCGTGCCTGAATGCTGGTTTGGGGGTTTTGGTGTGTGTGTGTATGTGTGTGTGTTTCGGGCAGCTGTTGGCAGTCATCTTGCCCTGCCAGACTCTTAAACAGAAGGCTTATTGTCAGCTGTTTCTTTTTGGTTGGTTAGACTGTTCTCTGTCTGCCTTTCCCTGGTTTTACCAAGGTGACATAATGATCACCCACCTCTGACTTATTGAACTAAAATAGAACAATATTCACTACGTCCTCATAGTTAATTCGGTTAACATTTCTATTATTAACAATATAGCTTTATCAGTATGAATTGGAATTCAATCGGCATCATAAACTCTGCATTGTATGACGTTTAAATACAATTTATTTAATTATATCAGTGCAACATTACATTACAGAACCATATGTAAACAGCATTTTAAAATATACAAATACAAATATTCAATTCAATTCAATTCAATTTTATTATAGTGTCAAATCACAACAAGTTGTCTCAAGACACTTTACAACCAACAAAGATCCACCCAGAGCAAGCAACATTGCGACAATGGTAACGAAAAACTCCCCTTTAGGAAGAAACGTCAGGCAGAACCCGACTCTAGGGTGGGCGGCCATCTGCCTCGACCGTGTCGGGGGGGGGGGGGGGGGTAGAGGGAGAGAGAGAGAGAGAGATAGACAGAGAGAAAAGACAGAGAATAGGCAGGTGGGCTCCGTGGAGGGGTCTGGTCCACATCTGGTCCAGGTCGAGCTCTGTGAGGCCGGGTCCAGGTCACACTTCTGGTGGGCTCCATGAAGAGGCCTGATCCACGGTCACACTCGGCAGTCAGTTGGGGGTTAATATTAGAGGTCCACAGAACTGCGACGGGGAGGACGAAAAGAGACTCCGGGGAGAGATTCCCCGGATGCTGGATTAGTGGCAGGCCTTACTGGAGCCTATATAGTGTATATTACAAGTACTGCTGGGAGACAAACCCACACAACAATGTACGACCATGGTATCCAGCTAGACCCGGAGACAAGTCTGGCCATAGGCTTTGTCGTAGAGAAAGGTTTTCAACCTTGTCTTGAATGTGCAGAGCGTGTCAGCCCCACGGACCGAAGCCGGGAGAAGGTTCCACAGCTGCGGTGCCTGGGACCTAAACGCCCTGCCTCCTATTGTAACTTTTGATATTTTTGGAACAGTAAGCATGTTTGCATATTGCAAACGCACTGCTGTTCTATTTGGTTTGTAGGGATCAATGAGATCCTTGAGATATTGTGGTGCCTGACCATTGAGGGCTTTGTAAGTGAGAAGAAGAACTTTGAACTCTATTCTGTATTTGACCGGGAGCCAGTGTAGGGAGGCCAGTGAAGGAGTGATATGGTCTCTTCTTCTGGTACCTGTCAACACACGCGCCGCAGCATTTTGAACTAACTGTAGGCTTTTCAGAGACTTGCCTGGGCAGCCTGATAATAGCGAATTGCAGTAGTCCAGCCTTGAGGTGACGAAGGCGTGGACAAGTTTTTCTGCGTCATTTTTGGACAGGATGTGCCTGACCTTTGCAATATTTCGCAGGTGAAAGAAAGCATTCTTTGAGATTTGTTTGATATGAGATTTGAAAGACAAGTCTTGATCAAAGGTAACCCCCAGATTCCTCACAGTGGCCTTGGAGGCCAAAGTAATGCCATCTAATATTAAGTGTACTAAGTCTACAAACCACGTTAGTAGAACTGATGAGCCAGGTATATTCTTGAATT
The DNA here is from genome assembly GCF_963924005.1 of Protomyctophum bolini. Lineage (NCBI taxonomy): Eukaryota > Metazoa > Chordata > Actinopteri > Myctophiformes > Myctophidae > Protomyctophum > Protomyctophum bolini. The sequence continues at coordinate 41,548,128 of NC_137875.1, forward strand.
GGTGATGGGTTAGGATTATACACTGTTCTGCCTACCAAAAAGAATGTGTTTTGTCGGTTGTAATTCTATTACATTTTATTTACCATGTGCCAAGTGCTGACATTCAGCCTGCGTGTTGATTTAGTTCACTTGGGTTAAAATGATTATGCATTTATTCATGTTACCAGTTGATATGCAATTATGCATGATAGGGGGCTTTAGGGTTTAGAACATTCACTACGAAATTGTCCAAGTCTTCGCCAGAATAATAGTAGTTTTCAGTGATTGCATGACATTTAACATGTTCTTGTTCTTTTCGTGTAACCGGGAAACGCGAACAAAATGTATTGCGTGTCTGAATTCAATGCTGAGGCTGATGTTTGCCAATCAGTCGTCGCCTGTGTGCAACAGCTGTGCACGATGAACGTGAACATGACTTAGGGCCGATTCATACTCTTATTTTAGAGCCGAAGAAAAGTCGGTTCGGCTTTGTAGAGCCTACAATGTGACGTCATTTGAGGTTCGGGGGGGGGGGGGGGGGGGGGTGTACCGTCCTAAAGTCGGCTCTTCGATGCTACTGAAAATTTCTGACGAGCCGAAATCATTTCGGCACTACAGCGCCGAAACAGCTGGTAAAATAGGAGTATGAATCGGCACCTTAAGGGTCCCGGTTTGAGGGGCTGAATGTTTTGGTCACCCTATCCATGTTAGAATGAAAGCAGCATGCTGTGGTTGTACACCTACAACATCAAGACACAAGTGAACGCAGCAGCATTGAAATAACTCTCCAGCTCGGTGTAATTAAAAACAGCTTAGAAACTTGAGGCCATGTTTTTAAATCTCCACTTTGAGGAGTTGAACTGTAAAATCGCACTCATTCCAACGCATGCACGGCGTGCATTGTGCACGCCATGCAACACACTCGTTTTCAAACCACACTATCGTAGATTGTGTCTGTTGTGATAGTTGCCACCAAGCTTCTTCAGATCGATATGGTCTTCTTTAAAGGGCAAGACCACTTTGAGTTGTATATTTACCTTGCCATAATGTAACTCCAAATGTGTGGACAAGGAATACAACAATAATTGTGCCATTGATTAGAAATTGATCATTCAAAATATGCTCCTCATTGACTTACATTGTAGGTCCTATGCTGAAACGGCTCTCAAAGTCACTCTTAACATGTTGATTCAGACAATATAGATTATAGAACACCACCAAACCCAAAACATGTTTTATAATATATATTCTTTTAATAAAAATGTTAACTTCCTGAGATCTGGATCCGGTTCCACATATCCATTCCAGGGTTTCTTCCTAATAAAAATGGCAAAATCACACACACACACACACACACACGCACACGCACACGCGCACGCACACACACACACACACACACACACACACACACACATTATACTATACTATATATATATAAAACACCCCATAGGCAACTGGGTTTGGTGATGTTCCATATTGTCTGAATTCTGAACTACACAAGTTAACCAAACCTCTACCAAAGTGGTCTTGACCTTAAAATAAAATGAAGGTGCCAACTGCACTTAATTCCTTGAAAAAAGTTTTTCTATTGATGCCATTCATTAACAATAATGTCTGTGGCTAAGACATAGGCATTTCCCCCCCCAGAGAGACATACACACACACACACACACACACACACACACACACACACACACACACACACACACACACACTTACTTTCGTTCATTGACTAGCAGGGGAGGGGATGTTGTGTGTGGGCCATGTGTTCTATAGGGTTGTGCATCATGAATGTCTCTCTGGCTCTATCGGAGCCACTGACAGACCTGAGACGGACAGACTTGGCATCAGTTGTCCGAGAAACAGCAGGGAACGGGGAGACTCCAGGATTATCTAACGGTTTGCTGTGACCCAGATGGCACTACTACTACCCACCCCCACCCCCCCCCCCCATGACAAACCCAACCTAGCCAATTAGGTTGCCTCCCCCAACACTGTCGAGACAATTGGTTTCCAGCACGAGGGGATGCAATTAAGTTTCTGGTATGAGTGAAAAGTGTCTGGCTAATTCTCCGCTCTTCTGTCAAAATCCCCTGACCTTTTTTTGTGTGTACGGTCACTCAGAAACGCCGGTGTAACTCTAGACTCATAACGGCCATTGTGCATTTTAGAAAAAAAGCAATTCATCAGATCTGGATTAAATGTATCCTGGGTGGTGGTTTATCAAAAAGAGGTTATGAGAAAAGCCCTGCACACACTTTCTATGAGATTGGGTTTGAACTTAAGAGCAACTGCCCTCTGATAATGCAGGGCTCCTTCAGAACTAGAGACATTCCTATGTAGAGGAAAGCATGGCTTGTTACGAAGGTCTGTTTTAACGTTTTGTTGTCCTGTTTTGTTTGTTAATTGTCCCTTTGGTTGAGCCTTTTGCATACACGGAAGGAAAACTCCAGATTCACACTAATGATATACTGTATAGATGAAGCAATTTATTTAAAACAAATCAACTAAGCCAACACATGTATTGTTCAGCATAAGCTGTTGGTAAAAGCATATTCCCTTTTTTGTTCAGCTTCAGGAAGATGCATTTCAGTGTCAAGTTGAAAATGTTGTTCACATACAGATGAATGGACAACTACACAGAAAACAAATGGCAATGTAAAAATGTAGCTTAGTTCTAACCCATTCTGGACGGGAACCCCTTTTGGTGTTTTAACTATAAGCATTATGTTATACTTTAGCTATTGAAAAATAGCAGATCTACAAGCTCATAGCACGCCACCGAGTGGCGCGCTACGAGCTCGTATAGGTCTGCTATTTTTGAAAAACCTGTGAAAATGCGGCACAAATCTTTGAATATATATATACTTTCTGAAGACAGTTTTTTTTTCTTTGTGGCCTAAATGGGTTTTAAACATAAACGGGTGACAACATTTCTGTCACCCATTTTATGTTTTAGAAGCTACATTTTGCTGATGTAAGGTAAAAAAAAGTTGAATGTCCCAGAGAAGAGGGGCTTTACAGACGGTAGACAAACACAATACATACCCTACAATACATCATACACGATACCAGATCCCTATCTCCCTCACTGTCACAATGAATTATGGGAGACACGATGACCTCCAGTGGTTATAGTTTCTTTAAAAAAGCAATAGCAGAGGGAACGGACATTCTGTATCTACTGTCTATTAGCGCTACCATGGGGGAGACTAAACCTCTGCCCTGGATGGAACTATCTGGAACTCGCATGTAAAGGACCATAACGATGGTCTCTCCGTGCCATTGAGGTGACCCTCATGTCATACATGTACTTAAACCCCTTTTGGGGCGGGAACCCCTTTTGGTGTTATGCTTTAGCTATTGAAAAATAGCAGATCTACAAGCTCATAGCGCGGCACCGAGTGCCGCGCTACGAGCTTGTAGGTCTGCTATTTTTGGAAAAGAAAATCGAAGAACGACTGACATAGAAACATAGCTTTTTCAGAAAACTGTCATTTTCAAACGGACATTTTTAGAATCTGATCTCGGGTCAGTTTTGTTCTGTTTTTGTAATGTGGCTCCTATAGAGCGTCGCAGTCCCGCCCCCTTTCAGAACAACGAGTGGCCCAGGAAATGTTTCTCCATTCATTTTCTCCATAGGCGTTTCCTAAAGTATTTATTTAAAGACGGTTACGCCGCGGACAAAGCCAACTCGGATCGTGAAAAATCATGACAATGAACACAATGTTTTGGGCCGATCAAATAATTTATAAGAAGAAAAACAACAAAAAAAGTGTTGTAACCTGCCGTTTTTTCCTACTTTCTAATTATTTGTTTGGCCCAAAACATTGTGTTTATTGTCATGATTTGTCACGACAAGAGTTGGCTTTGTCCGCAGCGTAAACGTCTTTAAATAAATACTTTCTGAACATGTCGCGGAAGCGACGCGTTGTGAGCTTGTAGATCAGCCATTTTCAGCACACACTTTGTACGACGAAGAATAAATCAGGCATCAGTGCTCTTCACTCACTGGGAGGGAGATTAATGTCTTTTGTTGGCCGATCATCATGTATGGACACAGGCTACCTCCTCGATTCAAACATAACAAGCTTTGGAAGCTATTTTTCGTGGCACATTATATTTTTAATCAAACAACAAGTTTACCTCCTCACTCATTGTTTGGGTCGGGAGCTTACGGTCTATGGTCGGGAGTCGGCTGTCTGTGTAGATCATGACTGATCATCATGCAGTTAGATATGCGCGCTGCGCTCCAGTGAAATTGTACAGCTGAGAAAGATTAGTTCATTTGTGTCGGATAAGCTGCGTTCAGACCTGAATATATATATCCGCCTCGGTTCGTCCAGTTTGTACCGCGGCAGGTCGCGCTGCGCCCGTTTGCGCAATTCTCGTCTTTGCATTGACTTTGTATGTAATCGCGCCGCTCTGAGCATCCAAGTCTGAAGCGCTTATTGGTGGGTTTTCGTGAACGATCGTTCTTTGAACACCGGGGCGTCAGGCCAACGTCCAATGTTTTTATCAATGGAACGGTCAAGCACTGCGGATGGTTTTTTTCCCCCACCACTCATCCTTCCAGCAAGTCGCACCTGTGCGACCTCGTTAAATTTTAACTCGCACGTTAAAGAAATGAAGTATCATATGCGACCTATTAAGTCGCACGCTGGAGCCCTGCGCTACAATATTAACTCTTTAGAAGAGAAATAGACGGTCGGACAGACTAGGCTGTAAAAACGGCAACGGCAAAAGCTGGGTTGAAAACCCGGAGGTAAAGTGAGTGATGTCAGAGCACAGGCACAGCTTTAGGCGTGAAGGGAACTTCCGCATACGTCACGGTCTATGACTTGGCCACCCACGTCATAGACACCATGGCTCTGATAGACACGGAGGTAGGAACAGGCGCAAATTAAGAGGTTGAATGAATCATCATATCATATTAATTAATTAAGAGGATTGTAGGATACGCCATAGAGCAGCGAAGTCTGACGTCACTTTCAGTAGAGGGCGTCAGTCCCCAGGTTCATGTATTTGTTTAGTTGCATTGAAATCCCCATTGAAGCGATTTTAGATCGCCTCATATAACAACTGTGTTTGAAAAATAAACATGTCACCCCGGCCGCTTCACTCATATGGATATGAAGAATCAACTGACTGAGAGAAAACGCTAATGTTACTGCTTCTGAATTAGTTAGATTTTCGCTAGAAGCAGACTGTATCATATATGAGTGACTGACTGTTGCAAACGATACAGAGACACCTCCCTGACAATAACGCCGAGACAGCTTGTTTATTTTTGGACCACAACGCTTATAGTAGACGATATTAAGATCACCCCATGTTATTCTCCATAGAGAAATTACTTCCGCGAACCAGGGGAATCGTCGGGATGAGCGAGTTACGTCAGGACTTCGGTGCTCTATTGATATGCCATAGATGACTGATGTCACATGATGGATCTGATCATCAGCTCTGCAATCGAGATCCCACAAATATGGGACGATATTATGCCGACGACTGTATTTCCATATTTAGTTAGATAGATACGATACTACGATAGGTCATTATGTTAGTGGTCATCGCCATGGGTACTCTGAGAACGGGTACAACGGGTACTCTGACAAGATGTACAACGAGCACAACAGGGTTTGCATGAACGGCATTCCCAACCGGCATTGTTCCCTATACTTGCATTGCCCCGGGAGAGTTCAGAGTTCAGACAGACGTCCCCGGTCTAGTTGGTTTCATTTCCAAAATAGTGAAAATAGCCAGTCAGTTCACAAGTCGGATATATAGCAACGCAATTGGCATTATGAGCTGTTTTATATATATTTTTGTATTATTTGTCGTGTGACTCTTTCTGCTCCTCGTGTCACCTCCTGCACCTCTCCCGTCCTCTTTTCTCTCCATCTTTCACTTCGTTCCCAGTCGGCATTCTTCATCTCTTCACCCGTGCATCTCTTTCACGCGGCTGTGTTTTGTCCTCTATCTCAGTGGTTCTCAAATGTTTTAAATCCAAGGGACCCCCAGTTTGATATACATTGATATGCACAGACTCCAAATGTAATCCTTTTTAATGTGTGGGACCCCCCCAATCTGCACTATAATCCTAACTCTGTTTGTGTACAAATGGAACCAAATGCAGCCTTATGGTCCCATTTTATTTGGTTCAATTCTTGCCTCCTTTTGGTGTTAGCATTATGTTATGCTTTAGCTATTGGAAAATAGCAGATCTACAAGCTCACAGTCTACAAGCTACGAGCTTGTAGGTCTGCTATTTTTGAAAAATCGCTTTTTCAGAAAACTGTCAGGATGTAGAAGACATTTTTAGAATCTGAACTCGGGTCAAAATGGGTTTTAACCACCGTTCTAATCTTATTCCTCCCAATCTCTTGTTCTATCCGTCCATTCCTTACCTCCATAGCCCACCCCACTCCTCCTATATCTCCTACTGTTTTCTTTGAGCAGCATGCTGGTGTCTTTGTTGTCTTTTCTACATGGGACTATAGGTATTTACAACAGACCTATTTGGGATTCCGCAGCTTGAGAGAAGCAGCAGCTACTGTCTGCTGTGCTGCTCTCTCTCTCTCTCTCTCTCTCTCTCTCTCTCTCTCTCTCTCTCTCTCTCTCTCTGCCTCGGCCTTGTGGACCCCCAGTCTTTTAACGTCAAAGAATCAAACATTAAGCTCAAGGTCAAACATTAAGCTCAAGTTAAGTTGTTGTCAGCTGAAAAGGGTGATGTGGTTTATCATGTTTTCACATTTGAAATCCAGCCGTTTTTTACACCTCATCTACACACGGGCAAGGAACGAGTGTTCGGGACGGCCATTTTATTTTGGACCCCAAATTCGGTCCCCGACCCCCATGTTGAGAATCGATGATGTAATTCGATCTCGACTTGCATGTGATTATGCGTATGACCCCATAGGACCTCTTATCTAAACTGCTTTGTCATGCATGTGCAGTAAGTTACGGACTCAAAAGAATGATGTTCGCCTGAGACGATCTTAAAACCCCCGAACGCCCAGGGTTATTTAAATCCATTCAATCATATAGCACCCGGCGATTTATAGCCAGCGGAGCACTTTGACTGGATGTCATCCCGGATGTGGCTGAAGCAGCTAGATGTAGCCCAGACGCTCCCAGCCTGTTGAGCGATGCGATCGGTTTTGACATCGATAATATCCGTCCCGCGCTGGGTGTTATACTAATTGAAAGGGCGGAGAACATTGTCCCGTGTGCGCTCGGGGTGTTAACGGTACTGGTTACGGCTTATTGATTGATTGACATTTTTTATTTCACAGCATATTTCAAAATGAAACACAAACACTGCTACTTTGAGGACGGAACCATGAAAAGCACTAAGGCATGTTTACATCGGGGTCCTCCATTTTCAATTCATCAGAGCGTTTGGAAGACGTGCAAATCCCAAATATATCTATGGAGAAAAAAAAACCCCAGGAAAATCATCAGATTAAAATCTGCAGATAAAGTTCTGGTGACTGGAGAGGACGCACGGATACCACACGTGGTCGTCTTGCTCTCAGCCATTTGCGGGTCTATCTTTGTGTGAATTACAGGTCTCCCAACAATCCCCACATTCCTCTCTGCTATTCGGCCGTTTTCATCTCGGAAACACGCGCGCACTTACGCGTGCACGCACGCACGCACGCACACACACACAATCTCACACTCAAACCCACTCCACCCCCTGCTATGTTTGGACAGCATGGCTTGCAGCCTCTCTATCCCTAACGCGTGGCCAAACATGCTCCCTTATTGTGTGTGCGTGTGCGCGCCTGGGCACGCAAGCTGACCCTAATGTACCCTGTCATATATAGGTTAGTGCGACGCTTTTACTCAGTCCAGCCAATCGAGGACAAGAGAAACGCCCCTTTTTTAGCCGCGGGCCTCTGTATAGTAGCTTGCATTGACTATGGATGACAGCACTGTCTGACTGACTGCCGTTGCTGACTAATTGTCTGTGTGTGTGTCTGGCTCTCTCTCTGGTTTACAAGCTGACTCTGTCTATATAGTATTATCATATCATATATATCATCATTACATTGCTTGTTGTACAGCAATTCTTAAATGCTTATAACCCAGCATCCTTTTCCCGGGGGCAGAATATTTGCCACGTTACTTGTGACGTGTCGTGACCTTGAAGAGCTGCAGTTTTTTCCTGAAGCAATAGCAATTTGGTGTCTGAAAGGAAAGTGTCGTGTGCTCTGTGCGCGCGCGTGTGTTTATGTTGAGGGAAAATGAGCGAGACGTAGCCAATGGGAGGTGAAGGATTAGATTGTGTTGTTCTTCTTATGGCTGTGTTTTCTTGTGCGGCGGGCCGGCATGCAGCCATGCTATTGGCTCCCTTGCTGCATAGCAATGCGGCCGTGTGAATGGCTAACTCGTCTCTCTCAGTCTCATTCTTTCACGCTTTTAGCCCTCATCCTGTCAGGATTACAGCCCCCTTTTAGCTTTTTAATTGAGGGGTTAAATCAGACCCCCTGCGTGCGTACGTGCGTGCGTGCGTGTGTGTGTGTTTGTGTGTGTGTTCAACTCATTCTCAACGGTATAAAAAAAAATCAATTATTAGCTTTATTGTTTTATTAAGACTTGAGTTATTCGATCTGTTGCTATAGGCAATGCATCTATAGTTCCAATGGATTCCATGTAGATGGCTGCAGGGTTATCTGGTCCTGAGAGAAACCTAAAGGTGTTGTCAAACATACCATATAGTGCTAGAGCACAGATGCAGACACGCTATAGGCACGCACGCATGGCTGCACCTGCCCTACACACCGCATGCATGCTTGCGCGCACACACACACACACACACACACACACTCACACTCACACTCACACGCACACGCACACACACACACACACAGTGTAAGATTCCCTCCCCCCATGAGTTAAATGACCATGATATATAGGTCGGACTCATTGGATGTGTCTTGTAAGAAAGATACATACAATAAAGCAGGATTTCCACCCATCAGGGTGACCAAAAAATACCAAGTGATTTGACAAAAAAACCCTTAAAAATGGGAAAGTGACTGTAGAAATATACTAGTAACTTTCCTTTTTATGATCAGTACTTTATTTGGATTTTTTTTCAACATGTAAACAAATCAAAAACACGAGCAAAAACAACATCGACAGAATACGTATGCATGGACATCATGATGTATAATATGTCAGCACAAAAACACAATATAAAACAAGGATAGACGAGATAAACAAATGCATCTACCGGTAATTAAAAGTTTAAATTAGTTTACACGACCGTTCTTTTTCAGATGGTCCTACTGAGTGAAAATGAATTCAGACTCTAGCATCCATTCCCAATCCTAGACCACCGTTTCCCCAACACTGCGTCGGGACCCGTTGGTGGGTCGCAGACACATTGTCGTGGGTCCCCGCCCCCTTAGGCACAAAGCGACGCGTTGTGAGCTTGTAGATCGGCTATTTTCACTAGTTTGGGTTCCCAGGCGAATTTATCTTATCTCTGTTTTGGGTCACGGGCTAAAAGGTTTGGGAACCACTGCCCTAGACACTAGACGTGGTACTGAATAGGCCACTGTGCTCGTTTCCATAATGGGCCCGTTCAGTAAGGAGATGATCACAGGCCATTGCAGCCTTATTGGTTAGTTTGACTTTGAATGACCACTATTGCACTTAACTCTCTGAAGACGCTCAACCACAACCTTTAGCTATATACATTTAGCCCTGGTGTTCGTCTCGTTGGGGGCACGTCGTCATTACAGGCAGACGTTTAGGGTCTCTATGCTTAATTCATAGGCTACTCCATCGTGCAGTATGTTAACGGTGACTCGTTGTGAGCTTGTTGATCGATTGGCTGTGTTTGCAGAGCATCGGTGGTGTATGAAACGAGTGTAAGTGGTTCACTTATCACAACATTCCCCCATCAAGGCATATATTTTTTATGGAGGGACAGACAGTAAGGCTGACAGGAAATGGGGAGAGAGATGGGGGGGGGGGGGGGGGGGGAACGACACATGCAGTAAAGGCCGTCGGGATCGGGAGTCGAACCCGCGGCCACACTGCCAGACTGGGTTACCAGCCAAGGTGCCTGGACCGCTGAGCCACGGCCCGGGCCAATGTCCCTTTGCACTGGTTAATAACAGTCAATTATTAGGAGTGACGAGGGAGGACAGGATCAGAAATGACTATAAAGTTGAGATGGTTTCTTCTTTGGACGTGTGGAAAGGAACGATGCGGGGACGGGGTACACTGGGAGAAGGTTGCTGAAGAGGAAAGGAACGATGCGGGGACGGGGTACACTGGGAGAAGGTTGCTGAAGAGGAAAGGAACGATGCGGGGACGGGGTACACTGGGAGAAGGTTGCTGAAGAGGAAAGGAACGATGTGGGGACGGGGTACACTGGGAGAAGGTTGCTGAAGAGGAAAGGAACGATGCGGGGACGGGGTACACTGGGAGAAGGTTGCTGAAGAGGAAAGGAACGATGCGGGGACGGGGTACACTGGGAGAAGGTTGCTGAAGAGGAAAGGAACGATGCGGGGACGGGGTACACTGGGAGAAGGTTGCTGAAGAGGAAAGGAACGATGCGGGGACGGGGTACACTGGGAGAAGGTTGCTGAAGAGGAAAGGAACGATGCGGGGACGGGGTACACTGGGAGAAGGTTGCTGAAGAGGAAAGGAACGATGCGGGGACGGGGTACACTGGGAGAAGGTTGCTGAAGAGGAAAGGAACGATGCGGGGACGGGGTACACTGGGAGAAGGTTGCTGAAGAGGAAAGGCCAAATGTATGTACTGTATGTACAGTATGAATGCCGTTAGCATATTACAGTCGGCAGGAGTCGCCGAAAACGGAACCAGATGGAAATAGAAGCAGGAAGAGGAAGAATCGCAGTCGGGTCACAACATTAGGCAAAGCTATTTTATCATTGGAATATCAATACAGCAAGAATAAGAAAGGTTTGCAATGGATACACACTTAGTCACTTGCATGCAGTAAATATGTCTGCCCGGATTGCTTTGGATAGGAGAGAGTGGAGAGATTGTGATGTGTGCATTTTGGAATGTCTCACTGCAGGGCTCAGTACAACATGTTGACACCCGCGCAACGGCATCAGTAGTCACGCCACACTCCCCAGAGACACCTAGGGCGATGCAGTTATACAGTACAATGTTCTAGTAGGAGGACATCTCTCTGAATCTGACAAACCGGTACAAATAGGAGATCATATTCATCCAGGTTCTTTCCAGCGGGCTGTGATGGGGGGGGGGGGTGACATGCAGTGAAGGCCGTCAGGATCGGGATGCAATTCATTATTATCATTATTATTATTATGTACTTTCATGTTTGATGCATCTATATTTACTGAATTTCGACCTTTTGGATGTCTCGGGTTAGATGGGACCCAGCACAGAGTTTATTCATGCACCACCAAATCAAGCTATCTATTAACCGTTTAAATCCCAGCAGGCCATCACGTATTCTGGCCTGGGGAAAACCTTGGCAGAAAAGACCTGATCTACAAGGCTCACATCAGGTCGCAGCGCTCAGCAAAGATGTCTCATGAAGCATGAAAACTGAAAATACTCTAAAATAGAGGGATTCTGGTAAACTTAGTATATTGGTTAACCCATTTTGGGGGCGGGAAAACCCTTTTGGTGTTTTAAACATTATGTTATAATTTAGCTATTGAAAAATAGCAGATCTACAAGCTCGTGCCGCGCTACGAGCTTGTAGGTCTGCTAATATACTGTATATTCTTTCAGAGCAAACGTTTTTAACTCAATTCTTTGCTTCTGGGGGGGGGGGGACTATTTTCCGATGATGGTCGGTGGCCAATTACATATAATGTTTGGGGTCCTTGACATGAAATATTGAGAACCACTGATATAGAAACATGAGGTTTTTCAGAAAAAAATACATTTTTTAATTTCGAAGTCAGGCCTAAATGGGTTAAGTGATTGAAGTACACAGTTCAGTTCCATTTTTATTCAAGCTGGTTCCAAATAACATTTGGAATGTACTTCTGTACAATATCACCACTGAATGGTGCAATCTCGTTGTGCTTCCTGTATGCTTTCTGGTTATGAGATAATCATTATGGGAACCCATTTGGTAAAAACAAAACATTCATTTCTTTTCATTTTTTTTTTGCCTCTGAGGGCACCACCTTTTTTTGTGTAGAGACAGGAAGTGTGGATTATCGGGTGTGGATAATCGTGAGATTTCCAACGAAAGCCAGCCAATCGGAATCAAGTATTGGAACTAGCCGTTTTAGGAATATAAATCTACATGCAGTCATGCACTAGCAATGGATCTGGCATTGCCCATGTTAAATAGGCATACAAATATGTACAGTACGTGTATGAATGACGGTACAGATGCCATCGTGTCTATTGAAGAAAATACGGCATGTTTTTTTTGCCAGGTGCTTGAAATGTACCTCTTTCTTTTTTTTTACCGGGGCCACCCGCGTGCTTTCGCCTTGTTTTTGGAGCTTTTTGCGCCTTGCAGTTGTTTTTTCTTTTTACATGCAGACTTACTAACGGACATACCAAATAATATTATGACGTTATTTACTCTGGATAGAAAATGGTGGTCATGGTGTTGCCATCTGGAGACTGACTGTACTGTGACAGTTACTATTTCCAGTGCTGGAGAACATCCAACCTAGATCTGTCCTGGAGTGAGCAACATTTTGTTTTTGCGCAGAAAATGTATGGCGTACACACTAGTATACCGTATATACCGCATGGTTGGGGTCGGGGAATAGGGGACATGGAGAACAGGAGTGCTTGGTTCTTTAGGGACGTTGACGGATGCACATGGGCATAGGCTGTATATGGACGTGGCGTGCCATCGTGTTTAGGCTGTTTTTCCGCATTGGCGTATGGGTGTGCCATGCTGCGTTTTGTCCATTTTTGGCATGGGCGTGTGTGTGTGTGTGGATTGTGGAAGGCCATGTTTGGTCGGTTTTGCCATAGACTCAAGGCTCATACATACATAGTCTGGATTTTCGGTGGTGAGGTGACCACCGAACTACTACAACATGACGTCACGAGCCGCGGTGAAGAGCAAACCACCGCCCACCGCTCCAGCCCTTCTCTCTGTTTTTACTCACCACCACCACCGCTCAACGTTATTTCAGCTCCAGGTGGTCAGCTCGCCACCGGAGCGGTGGTGGTCACCTCACCACCGGAGCGGTGGTGGTCACCTCGCCACCGGAGCGGTGGTGGTCACCTCGCCACCGGAGCGGTGGTGGTCACCTCACCACCGGAGCGGTGGTGGTCACCTCACCACCGTGAATTCCAGACTATGAATAGGCCTTTAGAAAGGTTAGACGCCTCCTCCAGCTCTGGGGCGTGTGTGTCTTATGGAGGCCGTCCACTACTGGCCAATCACGCGTCAAGCGTGTCTTTTCCAGGACTTGTCAGAATCACCACTTCCTCCTCAGTGACATCACTTTACAAGTCCCAGAAAAGACGTGCTGTGATATTTGGCTAGTGGATAATTGGCCAGTAGTAATTGGCCAGTAGATAATTGGCCAGTAGTCACTTTGAGTGCGGCCTCCAGTGTGGTATAGGCCTCCATAAGATACATGGTGTCTCCAATGAACTGCTGTGGGGGTATGACATGGCATCTTTAGGGTGGCACAATCCGACCTGGGATGTGTGGACAATGAATGAACATGCCATTTGAAATCATTTTGGGGCGGGAACCCCTTTTGGTGTTTCAAGCATCATGTCATGCTTTAGCTATAGAAAAATAGCAGATCTACAAGCTCATAGCGTGCCACCAACTTCACATAGAAACATAGCTTTCTCAGAAAACTGTCAGGTTGTAGAAGACATTTTTAGAATCTGATCTCGGGTCAAATTTAAGGGGGTGTGCATAGCGTTTTATTGCCTTTCATGCCGGTGCGCATGCAGCCTGGGTTTTGTGGCCAATCCAACCAGTAGGATTTGCTCACTTCGGGTGAAAATATATTCTTTCCTACGTGGAACGTGATTGCCATTTGCCAGAGACTTCCACAGTGGCAGTATACCTTGTACCATGATCTCCATCCCTCCCAGAAACCCTGCTGGTGACTGTAACTGTATTGATATAGCACTGACGGATGTACAGTATGCCATCTAGAAATACAGCATGAATTCAGAACTGTTCATATCCATTTTCTCTATGCTGCGTCACAAAACAGTTTTGTTAACAATATTCTGTCTTAATTCTTTTTCAGAAATCCAAAAGCCAGCGTTCAGAGGACCAACAAGAAAGTAAACAATGATCCCACGCTGCGCATCCAGAACCTCACTATTCTCATCAGACAGATTAAAAGCTACTACCAGGTAACCTAAACCACGTTTTTAAAACGCGTGTATTATTTTCAGGCCTACCGTGATGTTAAGATGAGACATTAGTCCTGCCAGTGAGTTCACGTTGAGCGTTTAAGATTCATGTAATCAGCCTGATGGGGTCAGAGGGATGTAGAGTTATGGCTATGGTGAACATTATGATTTTGTGCCGACTTGAGTTTTGAAAGTCTACTGTAGCTCTGCAAGGAAGTGACAAACATGGAGCTCCAGCGTAAACGATAACAATATTCCAAAGGAGGTCACCTCCCCATCCTAACCAAAACCAATAATGAGGTATTCCTGGTCGTAGATGTGTACGGTCAAGTTCACTGTTATTTTAATGACAGACCTACGCTGCTAAATACCAGGGTTGGTCTCTTGGGCTGCAGTCAACCGTGCTGCATCAGTGACTCTTACTGTAGGTTGGTGGAGTTGCAATGGAAAATGCAATCACTCTCCCAACACAAATCAGATCAACTCGAGACGCTGCACATGTGCACACACACACACACACACACACACACACACACGCACACACACACACGCACACGCACACGCACACACAAGGCATGGCAATATAAACATTTTTGTCAGTGCTAGTAAGTGTGTGTCAGTGTGTGATGTGGCATCCTAACCTCCATCCAGATGTCGGCCAGGCCTCCGTAAACATAGACGACACGCACGCAGCCGCGCGCGCACACACACACACACACACACACACACACACACACACACACACACACACACACACACACACACACACACACACACACACACACACACACACAGAGAGATGTGGTTCTTCTTCTCACGCTTTGCGTTATTAATGTCTGTGCGACTTTCTAAATTAAACAAACGTTATTTTTGGTGTATACCGGTAGTTTTTTCACTACAACCATTCCACACAATTGTGTTTTGGACAAACTTCTTGCAAAAAAAAAGAAAAGAAGAATCTCTGTTTAGATTTGCTTTAGATTCTGGTAAACCATGCCTGCCTGTCGGCGTCGGTTTATTTTACCAGGTCATCAGATCACACGTTCTGTGTTGCTTGATTCATGGCTGTGAACTAAGAGAGCAACCTACAAAGAGAAAAAAATGATGTGGACATTTGGACTTGAAAGTGTGTGGTCAGAAAGACGTGAAAATGACAGTTGCACGCCGTGTTCGATTGGCCATGCCTTATAGCTGTGATTGATTCACTGTCATGTGAGCGATTTCGCCCCACGCCCAGTCTTAATCCACACTTAATCATTGTCATTTGATGCTTTTATCTTTAAAGGGCTGCAGAAAGACGGAGAGAGTGAAGTGGGATGTGGGTTCTAGAGATGCGTGTTAGATATTATGGAGGGAAGGAAGAAGCATAACATGATGGAGGGGGGGGGGGGGGGGCTTGGGGTTTCCTGATGACAAGAAACACTCTTCCACTTGAAGCAAGACCAAAGCTGCATAGCAGAATTTGCACCCATTTGTACATGGAGAGGAGAACTCTCCATGTAGGCTATATATACGAAGGACAGCCTAAAAACAAAGAAATAGTAGACCTTTCTCAGTCTATTGAGAACTCAGAGTCACCACCACACTTCCACTTGTGGGAATATGTTTTATAAACTTCTCTACTGGAGAGAAGTCTCCATGTACAGAAAGAGTATTGTTCCGTTATCATTTCACCAACTTTAGTGATTTTATTCTCAGACGTTGAAGAGAAGAAACGATCATGATTGTTATGGGTATTGTAAGGATGACAGAGATATACCGTAGCATTGCTGTCGGGGGGGGGGGGGGGGGGGGGGGGGGGATAGAAAAGTAGATGGATACAAGGTTTATGCGTGACAACAGCAATTCTATTTAACAGAGATGACTATATTTAACTGTAGGACTGTGAAAATGACCCAGTATGATTGAAAAGAAGGACTTTAGGATTGTTAGTGTCTCACTACATATTTCCAGACAGACGGACGGGATAGAGAGCTTTCCCACGCTACGCAGACTCTTCCCTCTGGCTCCTTTTGAACTCTCCTCAGAGGATGTTCGTCCATCTCCTAACATGAGCTATTTCTGAATGCTTTGGATGGTAATGGCAGTATAATTCAGAGGACTGCAGAATGGAACATTGTACTGGCTCTGTCACTGAGTGTGTACACATATTATACATTTATGAAGTGATTTTTTTTTGTCAAATATGTTTTTATTGAACAGATAAATTATTACAAACTATATGATATGAAATACTTTTTTTATGAAACAAAATGAAAGAAAATAAAACATAAAGACAAAAAAGATAAAGAAATCCCTTAACCCTCCCACCCATACTGCTCAGTGACATTGCATACTATATAATAAGATGATAGAAAGCTCATGGAAAACATCTGAAAAGAAAATGGCGTAGTCAACCATATCAATGGTATCCTGTCTATTAATCGTTTCTACTCAGGTAATGGACAAGGGGCAGCCAAACCTTATCAAACTGTCTCTCCCTGTTTCTCAGGAAATACCTTCTTCTCTCAAGATGAAGCGTACTAGTCATTTCATTTAACCAGTGCTTAAATGCAGGAGCCTCTTCCTTCTTCCAGTGTGTCAGAATTAGTTTTTTCGCTGTAATCCGACCATATGAGAAGAGTTGTTTCTGTGCTTTCGTCAACATAGGCATGGAGTCTGACAGATGAAGTGATTTTAATTGGAATCTAACTCGACTCCTATCTACAATTGGTACTACTTAATTATCCTTGGAATGTATATAATTCTTTCAGACACACGCACGCACGCGCGTGCACGCACGGTCGCACGCAGCACACGCGTGGCAATAAGTTCAACAGCATGTCCATCAGTTAGCTGCCTAATCAGATCTCAGATGTTGTCTCTAGACAGCCAGTTAATCACCCCCCCTGGGTCATCATGTTTAAACAATGGGCCTATTGTGTTATCCTTAACACGATGAGCCTTCGAAAGCTCCAGCAGGCCTGCTCAAAACTACGTATCCATCACAGAGTCAATGAGGAGGTTAAGTACGGACCTGCAGCATTTGTGGATGACGAGATGGCGATTAGGGCTTAAAGAGACACTTCACCCTTTTTGCAAAAGAATATATGTTAATGACGTTTAGAACACTTTCCTGGGGGTCTTTATGTGTGTAATATGTGGTTTTAGATATTTTAGATTGTAGCAGTGAGCCTGTTGTCTCTGATGTCATGGACACTGGTCTCACTACCTTCCTGGACTACAATTCCCATAATTATTTGGTGCACTGCTCCTCCTTGTGGATAGGGGGGAGAGCTGTCTTACTGAGACAACATGTAGTCCAGGAAGGAAGTGAGCCCAGTGTCCATGACATCAGAGACACTGGGCTCGCTGCTACAATCTAAAATATCTAAAACCACATATTACACACATAAAGACCCCCAGGAAAGTGTTCTAAAGCTCCTAAACGTTATTAACATATATTTTTTTGCAAAAAGGGTGAAGTGTCCCTTTAAGAACATTAGCTGGCATTTAGCCAGAGCCAGCCACTGCTGCTCTTTAAAAAAAACGCTATAGCAATCGCAAACCAATATATGCTATTGTGATATGCCAAAATGTAGTGATTGGCATGATTATAAGAAACGATTGTGTGTGTGCATTGTGGAATGCTCGGAGGTACAGTACAAGCCCCATCCATAACTCGTACGGTAGCATGTTGTCTTTGGGTATAGAAGGACAATGTGGTGCCACAGTGAAGCTGTATCTTCCCAATCGATTGTTTGATTAATCTCCGCAGGATGACCCTTGACCTCACAGTCACACTTATTGTGTCCAGCCAATCGGTGTACAGAATAGAATTGTCACCCTCTTTGCACCTATCAAACTTAAGCCATAATACAGCTGATTGTGATTCTTCTGATATTCAGATCTGCTGTTCTTCTGGCGCCCCCAGAGGGTCTAACCCGTTCTGACCTGAGATCAGATTCTAAAAATGTCTTCTACATCCTGACAGTTTTCTGAAAAAGCCATGTTTCTGTGTCAGCGGTTCTTCGATTTAAAAAGAAAATAGCAGACCTACAAGCTCATAGCGCGCCACTCGGTGGCACGCTATGAGCTTGTAGATCTGCTATTTTTCAATGGCTAAAGCACAACGTAATGCTAACACCCGAAATGGGTTTCAACCAGTTTCCGAAGCCCACTCGGTAAGCTGGTAATGAGAGATGGGTTAGCCTATACTGGGGATTTGGATTTAGACAATGGCGAGCATTTCCGACAAAAGTGGGAGGCTTTTTCATAGCGTGGATCTTAGAAGATTACTTCAATGTACGGAAATCACTAGACTCAATCGTAATCTAATAATTTTAGCCCTCCGTCGAGGCGATCATCTGTCTGGGACAATGTTAAACTACTCGGCAAATACACCGCAGGCTAGCAAGCAACACCACCGAGGCAACTCAATCACTATAGTTTGTTAAATTTATTACACACACACATTCACAACATAAACACACATGAGCTAAATTAAACTGAACTTTGTTTAGTGACGTAAATAAGCCAAACCCGGTAGCAGCAAAAGCAGTGGTAGCAGTTAAAAAGCAGTTAAAGCAGTTAAAGCAGGTAATTAAAACAAAAGGCATCCAGATCAGACGAAATACACTCGGAAACTGACCACTGACGGTACTGACCCTTGTTCCACGCAGTTCGCGCATGTGCATTGGAGCCTAGCTGTAAACACTCCTCTTAAATCCACAAGTTATGTTCATAACGGGATATGAACACATGCACACGCTAATATAGAAAATAATAACTAAATATAAATTAAACACAAAATTGGTACAGGGCTCAAAACCACCGGAAAAGGGTTTCACTATAGAATAGAAACACGCAGTAATACTTATATAAACATATATATAGGCAACCTGGGCCTGTACACACAGTATAAAACGTGACACCTCCCACTTAGGCTACGGATCACGTGATCCAAGTAGGCTACACAACCTCCCACTTAGACACAACCTCCCACTTAGGTCATACACACATTTTAAACAAACTCAAAACAAAGACACTCAAAAGTCTGTTTGGGTAAAAAAGGTAAAAAAGAGAGCAGCTGAACGTAAGTCCATTTGGGTAAAAAAGGTAAAAAATAAACAGCTGAACGTAAGTCCATTTGGGTAAAAAAGGTAAAAAAGTAAACACCTGAAAGTTTTTTAGCAGCGAAAGTCTTTTGGGCACCCTCGTGAGGACTCAAACTTTGGTTGATCCACCGATTTCAGTACTACCAGCCTCCTCACGTTCCTATGGAGGATGGTAGATGAACATGACCCCCCGTCCTTCACCTGGGACCAGCTGATGGGGTGAGTCTGCTGGGCTGAACTCCAGGGCCCAGGCAGTCCCAGCCACTGCCGCCTTCCTTTGGACGACTCCCTGGTCGCCCCAGACCATCTTCTTGGTGCGTCGCTTCACCACGTCCCTGACCATATAAAGCCCAAACAAAACCAGTGTGGTGTACTGGAAGGGAGCGGCCGGATTTGTACGCACCACCCAGGCTTTTCTCTTCAGAGTAGTTGTGGGGAAGGGCATGCCAGTTTGGGCAGCAAGGCATAAGTCTTGGTACGCCATCTTACCCTCCTGGATTGTGAGCCTCGCCTCCCACCACTCGTGATTGCCGGTCCTGCTGTGTAACCAGATCTGTACTGCTCTGCAGACGTACCCCACCACACCACAAAGCTTAGATAAGGTACTGCATTTCATCAGGTCCATCTGACTCACGAGGACTGCCCCCCAAAGTCTTCCCACACCAACACTGGAAGTTGCCGAAGAAGACCCTGTAGTTGTCCCTGGTGACAACTCCACGCCACCAACCGGCGAAGATGGTGCAACCAACTTCAATGCCTGCGCTCTAGTCACGACAGCAGTGAACGCCTTCCTCTGCAGCACACTGGCGCTCTCCCTAGACTCGGAGGCAACCTCCGTCGCTGACTTTATGGGCCAACTCTCCACTGGCAGGGACAGGAACCTGGGGCCTCTCCGCCACATCGAAACTCCATCCAGCTCTACAGGAGAAGCTCCTCTCATGACCAGATCCACGGATACTTCGCATCCCAGTCCCCGGTGGGACTTGTCGCTGTGAGCGTTGCTTGTTATGACGGTCAATCCAATGATCTCGAGCTCCTTCTCGTCTGCCAGGGACATCTCTTTCCCTCCAAGAGCGCACCTCCTGCAACGACCGCACACAGGATCACAGGCCACGTCGATACTGTCCCGTTGCAGCCACTTGATGACCTCAGCGTTGCTTGCAGCAGTCTTAACCTCCACACAGCTCTGCTCAGGGAGGTTGACTCTGCTCCGGGCCTCGACTCTCACAGCCTCTGCCCGCATAGACCAAGCAAAATGAGTCGATGCCTGTCGTGCAGTCACCTCCACGCCCTCGGACAGTTCAGGATGCACGCCGCTGACGGTCTTTCCCAACGGACCGTCCCAGAGGACCAGGTCACCACACCTCTTCAACCGTTGAGGCACGAGACGACCTTCCCGGGCACTAATCAGCAGCTGCACTTCCTGCGGACGTCTCAGTTCCCCCGGCTTGACTACAGCCGGAAAGAACTTCTCCAGGCGCTCAGAGTCCACTGTATAGTCTATTCTGGCGATTTCGTCAAGCCCATAGCAGATCATCTCGTGAGCCTGCAAAGATCCCTTCTTCATCTCCACTTTCAGGCTCACAATGTATCTCTTTGTGTCAACCTTTGACTCCATTCCACCCACACCACGCACGATCAGCGTGACGGGCTCACCCAATAGCCCCAGCTTCTCTGCTGCCTGGTGAGTGACATAATTGGTGTCGGAGGCAAGATCAATTAGGGCACCCAGCCAGTCCCCTCTCTTGGTCGTGACATCAACCATCATCATGAGTACTGGGTGCTCTTTTAGTCCACTACTGTCCAAGAGTCCTGTTCCCGCACATACTGCAGTAGACACCCTGTTCGTCACCGCCTCACGAACTCCAGCCATCTGCTCTGGTGTAAGGCCCAACTTTGCAAAGATGGCCTCCTGCTGCCTTGTCGGTCCCCGAGGATCTCTCCCTTGATCCCCCTCAACCCCGACCTTTGCAGTGTCTTCAGGTGCAGAGCTCCTATCTGCCCGTGGCTTAAGGCACAACATGTAGTGGTGGTCCACGGGAGTATTTCCCCTCTTGCAATCGTCCTTACGACACAAAAAGTCTCTCTTGCACAGCCCGTCATGGATATCCAGACATTTAAAACAAGCTTTTGCCTTTTTTGCCTGGGCCCTCTTATCCACCGCACTGGCATCTCGAAACGACTTGCAGCGATATAGTCCAGTATGGCCGGCCTTTCCGCACATGCCGCAAAGAACCTGAGAAGAGTTGCTCCTGGTCTCGTTCACCGTTGCTTTAGTGAACGCACGCCTCTCTTGCCCTCTGTCCCCTGCTTTATCACCCGGCTTGCTGCGGCCCTGTGGCTCACCCCCCCTGGTGGAGGCCGGTCTCATGGCCTGTAACTGCTCCTGTTGTGTCAAAACTGTCTTCTGATCACGCAGGAATTGCAATAGTTTATCAAACCGATTTCGTGTGGTGACATTGTTCATTGCGTCGCACCGGAATAAGAGCCACCGCTCCTGCATACTGGGCGGTAACTTCCCCTCGAGTGCTCGGACCACCAACTGGTTATTAATCGCATCTTCACAACGCAAGTCTGTGAGGTCACACAACGCCCTCTCCACGGTCTGGATTAGTTGTAATGCCTCCCTTGGCTGGTTGCTGCGCACCACTGGCAATTCTTGTAACTCCATAATGATGTCATCAGCGATATGCGAAACGTCTCCATACCTATCCTCCAGAGCACGGAAAACGTCTTCTGCATCACG
This sequence comes from Protomyctophum bolini, assembly GCF_963924005.1. Classification (NCBI taxonomy): domain Eukaryota; kingdom Metazoa; phylum Chordata; class Actinopteri; order Myctophiformes; family Myctophidae; genus Protomyctophum; species Protomyctophum bolini. Next base: position 41,570,287 of record NC_137875.1, read on the forward strand.
ACAATAAAACAGTCTGAGCTCGTTCTTCACTGCATCGGCAATACTGTCCAGCAGGTGAAACAACCGTAACTCACGAGAGCCCGATGGCTCAGCCAAAGACTGCAGGTTATTCCAGTTGTCCTTCCAGCGGTAGTAGCTCCTTCTGTCCCCACTGAACTTGGGCAAGCTCAGTGGTGCAAGCGCTAACCTCGGCGCTACTGCCCCCATCGAACGGGCAGAAGCACCTGAAACGTTCATGGACGCAGTGGTAGACTGCCTCACTCCGCCATCCCTTGGTGGCGCGACAAACGGAGAATTAGACCCATGAGGGTTACTGTCTGGTTGCCCCACAAACGCTCTTGATAGTAGCTTCGAACGAGCCCCACCGTAGGCTTGCGACGACGTGGGCGCTCCATGCTGCTGCTGAGAACGACGGTCACCGTAGTCTCGTGATGAAGCAAACACTCCATGCTGCTGCTGAACACGAAGGTCACCGTAGTCTTGTCTCAAAGCAGGCGCTCCATGCTGCTCTTGTCTTGTAGCAAACGCTGCTCTCTGCTGCGTTGGATGTGAGTCAGCGTAGCCTGGATATGAAGCCGACGCTCCTTGCTGCTGCTGAGACCGATGGTCGCCGTAGCCTGGCGATGGAGGAAGCGGCCGATGCAGTGGGGTACTTGTGTCTAGCCCCGAGAACGGCTCTCGCTTCGGTGCTTGAGATGGCAGGTCCGGAAGCGGCCGATGCAGCAGGGTGCTAGTGTTTAGCCCTGGCGGCGGAGACGGCTCTCGCTTCAGTGCTTGAGATGGCGGGTCTGGACCGCTCGGCGTTGTCCCAGTAGCTAGTCCGCCTCCACTTGCTCCCATGGCTAAATCAACCTGCTTGCCTTGGGGACTAGATGATCTCGAGCCGTCTGCCTCCTGGACCACGGTAACACGACTCTCATTGTCGCCACATGACTCATAGCTGTCCCCAACACTCACATTGCTCTCCCACTGACCAGAGGGGTTCACGACAATCCTCTTCCCCAATGCTCGTAAAGCCACCTCTGCCCTCTCCTTGTACTCCATGCAGCATCTCTCCATGTCAACAACATTGTCATCATGAACCAAAGGTGCCCAAGTTAATCCATACTCCTCCAGACATGCTGCCTTGCACTCCATTTGATTCCGCAACGATGCATACTCCTCAGAAGAGACTCCTCCTCCCTGGGTGCACTGCTGCTCGAGCAGTTCAACAAAGCGCCTGACATTGTCTCCATGGGAATCAAATTGGTTGGAGACATGCTTGTTCCACAAAATTTCCTTGATTTTAAAGTCAATGTCAAAAAACTTTGAGGTTCTGTCATCCAACCTAGCCCTCTCCTCCCCAATGTCCTGAGATGAAACAGGAGAGTCCTCCATTGCAGCACAGCATTTGAAACTGGCATGCATGAATTCTTCATAATCATGCTTAAGTGCATAATGTTCAGCCTTTAAATCGTTCACACTTAGTCTCTTCATCATATGTGAAACAGCATCAGCCCTCTTGTTAAACATTGCCTCTGCCTGCGCTCGGCTGTCTTTAAGGTCCCCCATTACATCCATCAACATGATGAGGCTTTTAATAGGAACAAAAAAGATGAAAAACGTTGGTAGGAACAAAAGTCAATTGGTAGTAGTTGCACGACGGACCTATTTGGACGGCACACGTACTCCCGTTGTCTTACCGTTGTATCCGGGTTCCCATTCGCTGCTTCCGGTTTGCGGCTCCGTATCCGGTCGGCGTTTCCGGTTCGCGGAATTGTTTACATGCAAAGCAGCTACCTAGTAGGCCTATCTAGCAGTAGCTTTAGTGACAAGCAGTACGTCTAACTTGGCACGGTATCAAGAAAAGTCAATGAGCTGTGCAACCCGGCATGATACACTAATAAAAGTCAATGCACCGACAACTTCCACGGTAGAAAAATGCACTTTAGCAGGTTAGCTTAGATCCATCACAACGTAGCGGCGTTAGCTTCGTAGCATAGCAAAGTTAGCTTCATCAAGGTAGCAATGTCAATGTATTGGATAGCTTCTAGCATAGCAACGTTAGCTTTGGCAAAGAACAAACAGCAAACGGCTTATCCTATGCCGATCGCCTAACAGTCACAAGCACAACAACCATGAACTTTATTTTTGATGAATGCTTTGTTGCTTTTGAGCGCCGTCGATCAGCCAGTTGACTGGGGTTGTTTGAAACGGTAGCGGCTCCGTTCGCTCCCGACTCCCGTCCACTAGTCCGACAAGGGCTGCCGTTGGCTCCGTTGACGTGATCAGCGCTCCACTCCGTACCACCGTCGCTGTTGCGTTCCAACACCACGCGCTCCTCGTGGTTTGTTGGAAAACACGACCTGGCCTCACTCCTCCGGGCAAAGCTGGTAGCACCTTCCTTTGTCTCGACCGCAATCCTCTCTCTCCGATAAGAGGCTAATGGCGGCGAGATGATGCTAAACACTGTCCTGCCGTGCGCTCTCTTCACACGGGCTGGCCACTGTTTTAATTACTGTACGGAAATCACTAGACTCAATCGTAATCTAATAATTTTAGCCCTCCGTCGAGGCGATCATCTGTCTGGGACAATGTTAAACTACTCGGCAAATACACCGCAGGCTAGCAAGCAACACCACCGAGGCAACTCAATCACTATAGTTTGTTAAATTTATTACACACACACATTCACAACATAAACACACATGAGCTAAATTAAACTGAACTTTGTTTAGTGACGTAAATAAGCCAAACCCGGTAGCAGCAAAAGCAGTGGTAGCAGTTAAAAAGCAGTTAAAGCAGTTAAAGCAGGTAATTAAAACAAAAGGCATCCAGATCAGACGAAATACACTCGGAAACTGACCACTGACGGTACTGACCCTTGTTCCACGCAGTTCGCGCATGTGCATTGGAGCCTAGCTGTAAACACTCCTCTTAAATCCACAAGTTATGTTCATAACGGGATATGAACACATGCACACGCTAATATAGAAAATAATAACTAAATATAAATTAAACACAAAATTGGTACAGGGCTCAAAACCACCGGAAAAGGGTTTCACTATAGAATAGAAACACGCAGTAATACTTATATAAACATATATATAGGCAACCTGGGCCTGTACACACAGTATAAAACGTGACATTCAATGTACCATGCACGAGTAGACATGAACTCCCTCTCTGTCCTCTCCAACTCCTCCTTCACCTGACAATCACTGAACTATTGGTAATGATGTTTTTTTTTTAGCTGATTATCAGCCACAGTAATTGCCCCAATAAACAGTTCAGTCTTCAGATGGGACACGAATCTGTTTAGAAGCCAAGGGAGAAGACCCTCGACTCGAGTTAAGGAAAGGACAGAAATTGTTTGGGACGTAGGAAGTTACCACTCAGTTCACACGGGTGTGATTTTTTTTAAATATATACAGAGAATTTCACTGTGTCGCAAACGTTTCACCTTTTCCTGGGTCTGTGTCGCTGCTTGCAACTGTATTGTGCGTAGGTAATAATAAACCATCTAATCTATGACACGATTGTGTCCTTATTGGCCTTTTTACCCGCTGTGTATCATTAGCCCTGTTGTTGGCACACAGAAAACATAATCATTTCCGTTTTGACATTATGGTTTGATGAAAGGGCCTTTCTGTGTGCATGTTCTCCCCGTGTCCCCTAGGGTAGGTGCCCTCACAAAAAACATGCAGTAATCCTGGTCTCTAAACTGCCTCCCCCTGGCCAGCCGGGGCGCCTGATGGAGGGGAAAGGAACTGGTTGGAATAACGTGTTCCTTCCACGCGCTACGTCCAACCAGGGAAACTCCCCCCTGTCAGGTGTAAAAGGAGCAACTTGGACACTCGGGCATGAAGGAAGCATGAGTTCAAGTCCGTTGCTCTCCCCTTGTCCCCCATATAATATCGGGGACTAGGTTGGTGGAGGGTGTGTATAGAGCCCAGGATCACATTAGATGATTAACACGGGGGTGAAAAATGGGTTACAACACCGTGGGATGAAAATGATAGAAAGGCAACCGCTGCACAGAATGCGAGAACAACAAGGGCAGACGTGCCTGCCTATAGCACTCACACATGATCACACAGATCTAGGGTTCTACTGTCTTCAAGAGGCAGTCCTTATAGGGATACATCATTGACACAACTTGGTTTTAATCCTCTGCCCGGTCTCTCAACCATCTTCTTCCATTGTTCATTTTATTATCGAGTGGTGCGACCACTCCTATACGGAGCTTCGTGTGTCCCTGGCTGGCTGTGTACGAGCACGGAAATAGTGTTTGGTTGGTTTTCATCACCAAGTGTCACACACACACACACACACACACACACACACACTAACTGTATATATGATGATTTTGGGTAGTACAGTACAGTACAGTACAGTACAGTACAGTACAGGGACCCCCGCACGGTAACTCTGTCATTCCTCGACCGTTTCGGACGCGGGGCGGCTCGCCGGAACCGGGCCGGCCCCCCTGGGCTCGTTACCTGTCTCAATACCAGGACTCGTTTTATAGGAAGATAATTGATGATTAGAAACAACTAGTAGTCAGTCAGTCTATTGACTACATAAATATATACCACTATATCCAACTACCATTATATTTGGCTTTTATTTTTGTGTTATTTGGCTCCTACTGTCAATGTGTTTTTTTAATCCATTCTGGGCGGGAACCCCTTTTGGTGTTCGGCATTATGTTATGCTTTAGCTATTGAAAAATAGCAGATCTACAAGCGCTACGAGCTTGTGGGTCTGCTATTTTTGAAACGTCAAAGAACGACTGACACAGAAACATGGCTTTTTCAGAAAACTGTCAGGATGTAGAAGACATTTTTTTTAATCTGATCTCAGGTCAAAATGGGTCAAAGTTAGTTATCGTTCCACCGTGTCTCCCGTGAAGATAAACTAGGGCTACAGCGTTGCAATGTTCTTCTAAAAGAAGAAAAAACGTGTTCTAACAGAACAGGACCACCAGTAGAGCCCTCTTTCCTTCTTCCTACATGCGAGCTGCTAGCAACGGTATACGAAGCCGCGCTCTCTCTCTCTCTCTCTCTCTCTCTCTCTCTCTACTGGGAGATGAGTGAGGAAGTCACGTTATTGAGTTAATGATCTAGCTGAGTCAGTGAATCTTGTACTGTTGTTGAGAATACATTTACTGATTAACCTCCTGCAGGCAGACAGGCAGACAGACAGACAGGCACGCAGGCAGACAGGCAGGCAGACAGACGGGCACGCAGGCAGGCACGCAGGCAGACAGGCAGGCAGCCCGGGACTTCCCGTCCTTCCTTCCCCCTATTTGCTCCTCTCCAATCTTGTTCTACCCACCCCCAACCCCCACTTCCTGCATCCAAACTACTGATAGACTCCCCCTTTCTGAAACCGGCTCCTCGCCACTCGCCCTACACACTTGCCCTCGATATGCGCGTTCACGCGAGGCTGCGCCATATTAAGTGTGTCGTCCGAAACCAAGCAGCCTTGAGTGGAAGAAAAGAACAGGTAACACAATTGCATGATGGTAACCATGGCAACGAATGGTGTCCGTTTCCTGTTTCTGCACAAGGAGGGCGAGTGTATTTCCAAACAGTTTTTTTTATATACCCAGCACCCTAATCAAGGGAACTTGATTCAGCTGGAGGGGCACTTCCTGACGAGGGAACCTCCCGAGAGCACTTCAAGTCAAGGGACTTGTTTCAGAAAGGGCCTGTGTGTGTGTGTGTGTGTGTGTGTGTGTGTGTGTGTGCAGTGCCCGTGCGTAAGTCGCGTATATCTAATGTGCAGCTGAGCATAGACATGCGTTAACGCCCCGCCTGCCTCTGATTGGCCTACCGACACTGCCCGTCTCGACTAATACAAGTATACGGTATCGGTATGATGCAAGGGAACTGCCTGTAACTTGTACCTTTTTATTTTTGTAGAAGAGGCAAACTCATGCTTTGATTTAATGATTGATTGAACATGATCGCCGTAATATGATTTGGGTGTGTTCTAAATAAAGTGTCTGTGTTGATCATTGTGTTAATTTATCTGTATGTGCAAACGTGAAACATTATTGCACTGTAAAAAGGGTCTCTTTTCCCTTCACCTTTATCCTTTTTTAGTATAATATTAGTTTTACTATAATTAGATTAATACACGATAAATCAACGCTAACACTTTATTCAGAAGTATACACACCCAAATCAAATCATCAGTACATCGTGCACGTGTGTTCAATCAATTAGTCAATCAAAGCAAAACGGCATAAACAATGTTAGTTTGGCTCTTCCGCAAAAAATAAGTTGGTGACAGGGCTGCATCCGGTCGCGCGCGCCAAGCTGTCATTCTCCTGTGTTGTTGTTTCCCCTCCCCCCTCGTCTAAGCTCAGCCGCACGTTAGATATACGCGTGTGCGCACACATGCGACACACATGCAGAATGACTTTGTGCAGGTTGTTAAAAGTGGCCCTGGCTAAGATATTTCCATGTGTGTGCGTGCGTGCGCCTGTACAGTAGATTGTGTCGGACGTCTAGACAGACTTACTGCACTATACTTTGATGTCACAGCGTGCTGTGATGATGAAAAGAGAAAAACAGCTGTGTGTGGGTGTGTGTATGCACTGCAGGTGCACACTACTGTACATGTGTTTTGTCAATCGACATTTTCAACATTATCGTAGTTGAGACACACAGCCACTAAAGAAGGCATGTTTGGCATCCTTTTGACCATGTAAAAAATACTTAACTGAAAGAACAGAATTGTCTTGAATGTGGCTGCGTTTATGGATATTTCCGCGTGTATCAACAAAAAGTAATTACTGTGACAAAGAAAATCACGTCCTCTGTAGCTGAAACGGCTGCATGTTTTTCCAGTAATCAAATTTCCCCTCTTCAGCGTCGGCTCAGATTGAGGTTTTTCTGGTCTCCCGGGTTCTGCATATAGCAGAATCCTCACGGAAGTCTTCTTGTCCCTGGTGGTCAGTCCAAATATGTCTATTTGGACTGACATCCAGGGACAAGAGCCATTTCTGGGCCTCCTTTTTAATTGAGTGACCTTGGTGTGGCCTGCGTTCACTAGCGGTGTAACTCAGCCCACATCCAGCACAGCAGCGCCGTTTCATTCCCTCTTGTGTTTCGTCTCGACCTCTTTCAAAGCCCTCCAAGTGAATTCCTTTGTCCTTGTTTTTTTTTTTAAAGGCCCAGAGCTTTCGTCTTTCGCTTATCTTCACACAGTGAATGAAGTGTTAACTTAACTCGGACAAACGTGTGGTACTGGAGTATGTTAACCACTTATATAACCACAAAGAGATTCTAAATTATTTTCAAATGAGTCAAATCTACGAAACCAAATTGTCGATGCACAACGTTAGTGGCACGCAAAACCAAGTATAAATGACGTTTCTCTGTCTTGTCGTTCAAATCATGGAGTCCTGTAACTTTCCCCTCTGCCCTCGGGCCCTTGACCAGGGCTTCAACGTTTGCTGTGTTCTCTCTCCTATACCGTCTCTGCTTTGGTTTTGGGGCGTGGTGTTAAGGCCGGGAGCTTTCGTTGTTTTGACTGCGTTTAACGGTGAACAGAGGGCTCCGTTCACACTGGGCTGCCCTCAAGGCTCGTTAGGCAAATGGACTGCCGGGCTGACTTGGTCTCTCAGCCAGTGTTGCCATCTTTTGCGAGAGAAATAAGCAACTGCAGCATCAGCAAATGTTCAGATGAACCACTGATGCAATCACACATTCACATGAATTACCCAACATTACATTCTGTAACAATACAGGCACAATATCACATTAATCAGGAAAGGCTTGTATGCTTAAGCATAGAAGCGTTACCACACTAGTAGAAGTGCATCAAAGCAATTATGTCTGTAAACATACACATGAAATACACTGTTGTTCAGTTTTTAACTAACCATTATATAAATGCCCCCCCGGGGACCCCCACACGGAGTTGCACCACTTACTTCACACGGGTGTGATTTTTACTTTTCAAATGACTATTTTACTCTTTCATGAACTCAATTGTCCATATTCTTCAAAACGCATCAGTACAGTTGTAGCTTCTTTTCTCACACATTTTACCTTTTTTTTTTGTTGTCATTGATTTGTCACTGTTATTGAGCGTTCATTTTAAAAGACTACATGGGAAGATGTAGGAACCAAAGCTTTAAACCCTGCCACAATCAACATCCTTTTACTTTAAAACCCCAAATCAGCTTCAATTATAGGTTTTACTGCTCTTTCTTTCTTTCTTTCTTTGCTTGTAATTTGTTCTAACCTTATAGTGTTTAACACTGGATTCTAAATACAACACCAATGGCAATTGTAATTATTCATTTTAATCAATGAACTTTAGATGTTCTGCGTCAGCTTCCCACATTTGTCTAGTTTAGTAGACTTTGTTACTAGCGTTTTTTTCTTTATACATATTAGTTTGAAGATCTATGGTCTGGTGTGGCTGCCAGTGCCACTGCCTGCTGCTTCCATTGCTGACCTCACAAAGATGCTCTGTTAGTGGCTAGAGTCGGTTCCGACACACACACACACACACACACACACACACACACAAGCACACAGTCCTGTCGGGTCAAACACAGCCATGGATGGATGTTTTGTTTTTGACTTGGACGCCATGGTGGAAAACACTAGGAATGCATGTGTGTTAGGGCATTAAGCAACTAGTCGACTAGTTTACTAGTAAATCCACTCGTTTTTTTCCCCCCCGATTTTGTAGGCCACACGATCAGGTAGATTATAGTTGTAGTCACCAATGTACACAGTTTTTACAAATATTTATTTCCAAATGTTATTATTATTATCTTTTAACATAATAGGTGGTTAACCCATTCTGACCGGGAACCCGTTTTGGTGTTAGCCATCATGTTATGCTTTAGCTATTGAAAAATAGCAGACCTACAAGCTCATAGCGCGCCACCGAGTGGCGCGCTAAGAGCTTGTAGGTCTGCTATTTTTGGAAAAATCGAAGAACGACTGACATTTTTAGAATCTGATCTCGGGTCAGAATGGGTTAATCAGACCAGTGTGTGTCCAGTGGAAACGTCGTATGAATCTGATCTCAGGTCAGAATGGGTTAAACAACTAGTAAAAATGACTAGAAGTGAATGCCCATAATGTGTGTGGTTCCTTGTTATTACTCATTGTTGCGTTTTCATCAAGCCAGTGGTTCTTTTTATTGCTCTGAATCCTCCTTTAAAGACTTCCGTAACCAAATGTGTTATTTATTCCTTTGAACATCATGGAATTCCCCGTATGTCTATACATTCTGGCGTCTTTCTTTCATCATCAGAATCATCAGAATGTACACATCAATTTGTTATCATTTAACAGCAGGCCATGAGGTGGCAGGTAGAGCGGGGTGATTTAAACGGTGTTACACTTTTGTTTATTTACCGGTAACCACATAATTCAGCAACATTACAATCATTGTATGTCGTTTTAAGACGTCACAGCAAGGATAATGATTTGGTTATACCATTTGAAAATGTAAAAATGTCAATATGAATATACAATTTAGGCATTTAGCAGACGCTCTTAATCCAGAGAGGTTTACAATAAGCATAAACAATAAGTATGGCAATACATCACATACATACAAAGTAGTTATCATGAAACATGCGTAAGCTAAGAGAGTAAGAGTGGAATATCTATATGAAACTATACATATACAGTATTATAAACTGTACATACTATACTATATGCTGTAAAGTGCTATGACTACATACAATGCAAGTCTGTATAAAATGCTATCCAAGTCTACAGGAAGTTCTATCTAAGGGGCTAGGGTATATGTGCTACGGGCCATGATGGAGTCTGAAGAGTTGGGTTTTCAGACTACGGCGGAAGATTGGGAGTGATGCTGCAGTTCTGACTGCAACGGGAAGTGCATTCCACAGTTTTGGAGTGCAGAGTTTGGGACGTGTGGAGCGTTTTTAGTGAAGGCACTTCCAGCTTCCCCGCGTTGGCTGATCTGAGTGCGCGGGAGGTTTTGTAGGGTATACGATCATACTTGCAAGACATGGGGGAGCAACCTTTGGTTGCTTTGAATGCAGCCCAGCATCAGAATTTTGTATTCTGTGTGGGCAGCGACCGGGAGCCAATGAAGGGAGACGTGTGAGAGTTTTGGCTGGTTGAAGACCAAGCGAGCTGCGGCATTTTGGATCAGTTGGAGAGGCTTAAGTGCACATGCCGGTAGGCCAGTAAGGAGGGAGTTACAATAGTCAAGTTTTGACAAGACTGTCGTCTGGATTAGGAGTTGGGCTGACTCCTGGGTGAGGAACGGTCTAATTCGTCGTATGTTATAGAGTGTGAACCATAGACTGTAAAAAATATGGACAAAGCGTTCCGCGGGTCTAACATGAACATAAAATGAAGCCTGTCTCTATGTGTCAGTCCTTGCCATGGAGGCAGCCATATTTCTAGATCCGGGCCCAGGCCCAGCTGGCCCATTGGCTGGCCCAGACAACGAGGCGGGACTTCCCCCCTTCTTCTTCGTTGGTTTTTATTTTGACTCGAGTGGGTGGGGGGGGGATCCCGTTCATAGACTGTAACGGTAGCCACGCCCCTCAGAACATGCGCGACTTTATGGTCATTTCTTTTATACATGGGACCATAATTTTCCAAAAAGAATATTATGACATTAGAAATGAGACTTTAAACTAGTGACTGGAAGCAAAAAGTATTCATGACCATGTATATTAAGGTAATACAGTCTAGGTGAAGTTGGGCCAAAATACATGGACTTCTGGGGCTATGGGTTTTTCTGGGTCCAGTGATAGCGCCACAACAGGCCATTATATGAACTTTCATTTCCTTAGTGGCTTCACAAAATATCTGTCTGACTGCCCCCCTGGTGTGAACCTACAGGATCGAGTGACAGCTGTGATGTGAGTTTTGAACGAGAGCTGACTGTCCAGGACAACACCAAGGTTCCTGGCTGTTGGGACAGACGTTACCAGGGCGTCGTCTACGGAGATCGTTAGCTCCCGCATAGGGCAGGACTTAGCTGGGAAGAAGAGAAGCTCAGTCTTGTCTGGGTTCAGCTTGAGGTGGTTGGAGGACATCCACTGTGAGATGTCAGCCAGGCATGCAGTGATACGCTCTTCTGTACCTGAGTGGAAGGTTATAGTTTGATATGAGCACAAATCAAAGACTATAGTCATCATGATCACAAGGGTTGTGTTTGGTTGAATATCTGGGTTTTGGGATGTTGGGTCACTATTTGTGTGCCGAATGGTTGCATTGTTGGATATGCAGCGACACACGGCCACATTTTGAACACCACTCAATGTCAAGGTCCTGAGAGAACACTTTGAACCCACAAGCGGTGGAAAGTGACTAAGGCCATTTGTAGTAAGTATATACTGTACTGTATGGTACCCCACTGCAAGTATTTGACAGCTTTAGTTTCCAGTTAATTTGCAGATTTAGATTTGTCTTTAATTTTATACTAATTAAAAAATAACCGATCTCTGAGCTCACAGTGTGTTGCATCACCACAATGTGTTGTGACGCTTGTAGATACAGTATTAGCTTGATGCCAGTACTTTTGTATTTTTACTCGAGTAACATTTTGAGTAACTGTGCTAAATACTACTTTTTACTAAAGTAAAAAAAATCTGTACATTAGTTTCACCACTAGCCCACAACCACACAGCGTCACATCACGTAATCATAACTTACAGTCAGGAACTGAACCTCGGCTGACCAAAATAACTGTGTGTGTGTGTGTGTGTGTGTGTGTGTGTGTGTGTGTGTGTGTGTGTGTGTGTGTGTGTGTGTGTGTGTGTGTGTGTGTGTGTGTGTGTGTGTGTGTGTGTGTGTGTGTGTGTGTGTGTGCGCGTGCGTGCGCGTTGACATGCACAATGTCTAGCCTATTACGATGTGAAGAGCAGAATTTACAGTCTGTGGTGTACAGTAGCCGTTTAACTATCTATGCGAGGAGCTATTTTTGCATCCAGCAGTTGGATAGTGTTGTTGTTGAACGAAGAGGAAGCCAGAAGCTTCTCTTTTTTTCCCCATTTTGTGAGCGGAAGCAGAACAGCTGGGATGGATGCGTCACTGTGTTTAATATGTAGGCCTACTGTATACATGAGCCACTACAGCAGGATGCCAATTGAAACCATTTTCAGTTAAAACCCATTCTCGGGGTGTTGGCATTATGTTATGCTTTAGCTGTTGGGAAAATAGCAGTCTTTTTCAGAAAACCGTCAGGATGTAGAAGACATTTTTTTTAGAATCTGATTTTTTTTTAATTAATATTAATACGTAAAACTTATATTGGACTAGCTTTCGGTGCTTTATTTCCAATAGATCAGTGTAGAAAGACAGGAAATCAAGGGCAAGGGAGAGAGGATGGACATGCGAGGCAACGCAGGCTGAGGGGCCGGATTTAGGTCCTTGCACTCGCATAAACGAGCATATGGTCTCTGCACTAACTGGCTGAACCACCTGGCAAGACCAAATCAATCGATATTGTAACCAGAGAACTTGTGACGAAATTTGCTACGGTAACTCACTTAAGAACCGCTGCTTGAAGTGGTTTAGCACTTTGGAAAGGTATAATGATGGTATAAAGGGATATTTCACTTTTCAAAAAAATAACTTGGGTCATTTCATCGTCTGCTCCAGGCTTTTCTGAACACACCGGACATTTTCTTATGTCGCTCGATTCTGTATTTTTTACTATTTTGATATTCATTGTGGCTGTCACGCCCCCCCCTTCCTGTACTATTCCTTTGACTTCACACTCTGTTCAAATGGAGTGTGAATTCTAACATGGTTAAAATAATATCTAAATACTGAATCAAACAAAAAAAAAACTGTCTGGGGTGTTTTTTTTTTTTTTATATATCCCAGTGATGTAAATAGGTTTTCAATGTAATGGGTCCTGGAGGCTGGGACGGTGGTCTTTTAGATGGGTCCCAGGGACACGAGTAGTACAGTATTGCAATCCCAGGACCCCCGGAGGGTGACATGATTTCGTCCTTTTTTCAATTTAGTGAGTCGATACGGGCCGATTCATACTCCGAATAAAAGTCGGTTCGGCGCCGTAGAGCCTACAATGTGACGTCATTTGAGGTGGGGGTGGGGGGGGGGGGCTACCGTCCTGAAGTCGACTCTTCGGTGCTACTGAAAATTTCGGACGAGCCGAAAATCATTTCGGCACTACAGCGCCGGAACAGCGGTAAACTAGGAGTATGAATCGGCCCCTAAGGGTTGCAGGATGCACGCGTCTATCAGCAGAACGTCACTTATCCAGTGCCCAGGGGGGGGCAGCGGAGCCCACCTGGCTCTCTCCTACATGTCCAGCCTGGGGCTCGGTGGTAAAAAGCTCTCTGGTTGATAGATGACATCAGGAAACAAAAGAGAGACGACGCTAATGCCTCATTTTCCTCCTCCTCCTCCTCGTGTGTGTGCAATGCGATCCGTCCATCATCTGGTCCAAGAGTGGACTAATGCTGGTACCTCTTCTGCTGCTCTACTGTCGTCTCCAGACAGAAACACATGCTGAGTTTAGAGACGATGACCTCAACGATTATCTCAATTATAGGTCAACGGACAGACATTTCATGTTGATCCTAATCTTCCCATTAATAGGCATTTTCTCTTCCGACTTTTAGGACATTTTGTTTCTCCGACGTAGGTCCGTCCAAAACAAAGAATTATCAGAATGAATGTTTAATGGTGGTGGAAGGCCCCATTATGCCACAAGCAATCTTTTAACCCATTTTGACCTGAGATCAGATTCTTAAAAATGTCTTCTACATCCAGTTTTCTGAAAAAGCGATGTTTCTATGTCAGTCGTTCTTCGATTTTTCAAAAATAGCAGACCTACAAGCTCGTAGCGCGCCACTCGGTGGCGCGCTACGAGCTTGTAGATCTGCTGTTTTTCAATAGCTAAAGCATAACGCAATGCTAACACCAAAAGGGGCTCCCGCCCACACAGATGATCACTCTGGCACAAGAGCAAGCCTATTTGTCAGAATAAACACAAACACACGGACTAGTGAGTGCGGACTATCTAAAGCGCTTTCAATATTGGCGCGCTCTCGAGGCACATTCTATATTTAAAGTTGTCACATCACGACTAGTCATGACGGCGTGTTGTGTCTGAGGTTGTAGATGCGTTATTCCTGGGCCCTCTGGCAGTTGAGCTTGTGTTTGTTTGACTGCAGTGTACGGGTTGCTATAGCTCTGGTCCATAGCTCTAATGCGTTTCATTTAGAGCTATGTTACTCTCAACTTCCGCCGCTCGCATGGATGCAGACCAGCCTCTACTCTTTAGTGTAAATAAAAAGAACGTTTTTGCTACTCACCAAAACAAAGGCGAGTTGTGTCATTAGAAAGCCTACTTTCCTTAGTGGACGCACTCTGAGCCCCCCACCACACGTATAAACTGTACTTTTAGGCCAAAAGGGGATTTTGTTTCCACCGAAAGAAACAAACATTTTGAGTTACTACGCTGCGCCCTCTACTGATATTGCCCAGAGAACTGCCTCATAGAGAATATTTTTCCTCCGGTGAAAAAAAAATCCCTTTCTGGCCAAAAAGTACAGTTTATACGTGTGGTGGGGGGCTCAGAGTGGGTCCA